>NC_137687.1:11393198-11395698 GCF_963989245.1 Nansenia antarctica | reverse complement strand
TGCTCCGCTGGCCACAGCCACTCGGCCATTGTTACAACGTGAGGTTTGGATACAACCCCAATTCCTCATAGGCTTGCTGTGCTTTGTGTCTTCGTGTGTATACACAATTAGGAAGGGGTTGACTCGGTAATTGTGCTCAGTATTTTTGTGTGGGCACTCTGTGTTTGTGTGTGTGTGTGTGTGTGTGTGTGTGTGTGTGTGTGTGTGTGTGTGTGGGGGGGGGGGGGGCGGGGGGTGGACAGGACAACTGTTTCCATGTAATCCAATTTATTCTGAGATGGCCCTATATCAAAATGAAACCCCCCTTTTAAACCCCATTGACTGGTTTATGTAGTTGCATGAATGTGGCGTGTGGGGTCAAGGCTTTCTTTTTTTTATTCCACACTGGAATTAGATGAAAAAACGGTTGCGTCAATAGCATTCCCATGTTAGCATGCGTATCCCTTCCCACGCAACTAACTACACAACATGTATAAAGGGCTGAAAAGAAAGGCGACAGACAGTCGTCGATGCCGTGAGACAGAGGGAGGAGGTTGCCAAAACGCTAGCAGACCACACTCATCTCAAGATGAGCAACAACAGAATAGCAGGAGTGTTTCCCTCTTCGAAACTTGTATCACCAGACAGCCTGGTAGCGTACGTATATAAAGCAGCATACATTTTGGAATCTGTACTCATTATCTGAGGACACACAAGTAATAGAAGGAGAGAGAGAGCTTCCCTCTCTCCCCCTACGCTTCTATCAACCTCTTACGGACTGATACGGATCAGGGAAGAGAGGGAGAATGACAGCTCACCATCCCCTCTTTCTCTGTGAGGCAGCCTCTCCATGGCTTCCCTTTTTCTAATTAACATTGTGCGTGTTGTCAGGCTTTGTTTAATAATGCATGATGCTATCACAGCCAAACCCTTTGAATGGAACAACCCACTGAATGGAACACAAACCGCTGGGGCTTGGGAAAGAAAGGACAAGATTTTTTATTTTAAATTGTTCAATGGTGTCACTGTATGTGTGAAATTGAACTGGCACAATAAGCGAGAAAAAAAAAATGGCCATATCGACGAACAAAAAGGTTTTTTGGATAATGGTCGGAGCTAGTTTTTCTAAGAGGTTGGCTGGCCGGACGACTCTTTATACGTGTAGTTGTCAGTTAAACTCACAGACGCACACACACACACACACACACACACACACACACACACTAGCCATTTAGAGGACATTGCCCATCCTGCCATCCCACTCCACCTTCATTTGAGCTAATTCACTTTTGACAATTAGCTGGGTGGAGCCTCAATGCCCTGTCCGGCACGCAACAGCCTCTCTCAGGGTGTGTGTGTGTGTGTGTGTGTGTGTGTGTGTGTGTGGGGGGGGGGGGGGGGGGGGGGGGGGGGGAGGAAGGACAAGGGTGGAATCTTTGACACACAAGACTAGTGGCCCTGACTGATTCGACGGTTGTCGGTTGTTTTAAATGCGTCGGCCACTTTGCTCACATTAGCTGTTCCGATGTTAACACACAGCCACAGATTCCCTGTCCCCTCTCGACAGTGCTTACACAACATGCAGATGGCTTTGTTTGTCTGTCTCAGCGTGTGAGAGGGGAGAGGTGGTGCAGGGAGGGAGGAGGAGGGAGGAGGAAGGAGGAAGGGAGGGATGCTGAGGACTGCTTTATGGGGAGCCTCCTAATGTCATGTCATTATGGAAATTCAAACTAAATTAATTTACTCAAAGGGTATCAGCCGGTTAGAAGATGGTAATACAGGCAATTGAATGATGCAAAGTTAAAGTGAGAGATGACCACTAGACCTTCTCTTTGGATCTCTTTCTATTTAGATTGTTTTTCTATTCGATTTTGGTGTTGTATATCTACTGTACCTCATGTAGTTGGATGCAATTGAATTGCGTTGTATTTCCCAAGGATCTTCTGAGCTCCTGTGGCACTTATTGTTGTTGTTGTTGTTGTTGTAGTTGCTGTTGTTGATTGTATGTGGTGAGACGTTTTTATGTCTTTCTGTGAACATGCTGCTCTAAACTAATTGCCCCTAGTGGGACTAACACATTTGTTTGAATTGAATTGAAATGGAATTCACTGTACAAGCTAGCTCATGCAACGATCCTGTATGTGCTTTTGTGTGTGTGTGTGTGTGTGTGTGTGTATGTGTGTGTTTGTGTGTATGCATGTGTGTGTGCGCGTGTGTGTTTGTGTGTGTGTGTGTGTGTGTTCGTGTGTGCGTGCAGTGTGTGGTGAGTGTACGTGGGTTGTGTGTGTGTGTGTACGTGGGTTGTGTGTGTGTGTGTGTGTATGTGGGTTGGTGTGTGTGTGTGGTGTGTGTACGTGGGTTGTTGTTGTGTGTGTGTGTGGTGTGTGTACGTGGGTCGTGGTGTGTGTATGTGGGTTGTTGTGTGTGTGTGGTGTGTGTACGTGTGGTGTGTGTACGTGGGTTGTTGTGTGTGTGTACGTGGGTTGTTGTGTGTGTGGTGTGTGTACGTGGGTTGTTGTGT
>NC_137687.1:11380698-11388198 GCF_963989245.1 Nansenia antarctica | reverse complement strand
GAAGTAGAGAGAAGCTGCCTCAGACAGATTTGTGAAATCATCGGGGTGTGTTAAGCCCCGGGCGGGGAGATGGGGAGGATATGAGACACGTGAGAGCAAAAATGGCTGACTCGGCCTGCTCAACAGATGGCACAGTCCGCGGAGCCAGCCCTACGTGCCCGGCTGGATGCCCCTAACCTCTCCCACAAGGCAACAAAACATGTCCTGGACACACGCACTTTGAATTGGCGCTAATGACACAGACACGAAAAGGAATGCTAGATGCCTTTTTACCCATGAATATAATTTGTTCAGCACAGTATGCATCGATCAGAACCCAAAAAGCCATAGGTCCTCGTTACTGCTGGCAAAAACATGTCTGAGTCTGTTGGATTTTAGTATTTGTCTTTTCTTTGTTTGATCAGTTGTGTCTTTTTTCTCTGTTTGTTGTTTTTGTCTTTAGAGTATCGTGCTTGCTCTCTCTCTCTCTCTCTCTCTCTCTCTCTCTCTCTCTCTCTCGCGCTGTCTTCAAACTTGGCTTGTTTAATTCGCGTGGCAAATTGGCCTCGGGAAAAGCTTGAAAGAGGGCATAATTGTCCCTTTGCGAGCCAGCGAGAGATGGTGAACTATCGCACCATGTCTCTGGCTAAACAATAGCGATGGGGGTAGTAGAGGCGCTATCTCCACCTGGGGTTGGATCAGACATGGGTTGGGGTGTGGGTTGGTAGAAGGGGGGGAAGGGGGGCTGATAGGGCGGCACAAAACAGCTTGGCGATTCATTAGCTGCATTAAATTCCGAGAGCGTTCGCCTTGCCAGTCTTCCGACCGCTCGGAAACAAAACAAAACAAGCCCTGGACGAGCCCTAGAGGTCAGAGCTAATCTCTAATGGCCTCGCCTCCATGCACAGAGAAGAAGCTGGGAGTTTTTGCGCTCCGCCATTTTCCGATTGGATGATTAAACCCTTGCCCTTTATGGTATGCTCTGGAGTTTGTCTAATTTGAAAAACAAAACTTTGTGATGTGTAACTTATCGGTGGATTAAAATGTACCATTTCGGTAGTAGGTAAGGTGAGTGTTTTGGGATAGGGATCGTTTATTGACCCTGATTATTGTGTCACTCAATCACAGAGGAGTTCCACATCGCATTAAACAGAAGGTTAAGACACCGATCCGTCACTTATTCCTGACCATCATTCTGTCAGACATGGAATGCCCTCTCCTATTGCTCTGTAGCCTCTAGTTACACCCTCTGGGACTTCACACACACACACACACGCACCCACACACACGTACACACACACACACACACACACACGCACACACGCACACACGCACCCACCAGGGTTTCCGTTAGAAAAATTTGCCGTCGGACATCGTGTCCGGGAAGAATTCGATTTACCGGACAAACGTGATATATTCCGGTCATCATATTAAAATATAATAAAAAATTTTTTTTGCAAAATCATATTTTTCTTTTCTCCAAATCTAATATAGCTGTTTGTCGCGGTGATTACTGTTGTGTAGCGGCCTATATATGCCATTTAATGTCTATTTCTCATCCGATACGATTAGATGCGAGCTATATAATATATAATAATATAACATGATTTGACGGATGCGCGCTATGCCATGCGTCAAATCCAGCGCTGAACGGGTCCAGCGCTGAACGGGCGCCTCACTGGGAACTGAACAGACAGCATCGATCAATGAACGGACTCCACATTACGTTAACTGAAGTTTGTTAAATTGTTTGGGATTAATGTGAGTTTTCTATTTTCTCTTTCCAGTTTTACCCTTTTTTTTTTAAATCAATAAAACAACGTCATTTCTATAAGTCTCGCTGGTTGGGAAGGCATTTCGTTTAGCTCGGGAGTATGACAATGGGAAGAACATAACTGTATAACTGAATGACAACAAATGTATGAGTAATGAGTAAAACAATGTCACTTTTATAGTATGTTGTTTAACTTGCCGTTCGGTCGCCATGGCTCTAGTGTGTGTAGCAGCTTCAGCTAGCTGGCTAGAAACTTCTAGGGGTGCGTTCGTAAACACGCTCTGAGAGCGCCGGAGCGCACGCTGGCTTCGATGTCACAGAGCGACCGAGTCGTTCGATTGGACGAGAGGCGTTCCGCGAGTGCTGATCGGATTTCCAGAGCGTGTTTACGAACGCACCCATAGATGGGAAATCAAGAAACCGTATTACTATGGTGGACGGGTTGGCAGGGTTGCCAGATAGGCATGGGTTACCGCCGAATGGGCTACTGTGTTTAAGCGGTAATAGACTGGTTAAGCTGTAATCCCATCTGGCATCAATCCCATGTGGCACCTGTGCGCTGTTTCGCATAGGCCGGCCTACACATTAGGAGTCATCATCATGCCGGTGTCAAATCATATCATAATAAAAGAAATACATAGCCTATATATTCGTCTTTTTTAAAATAGAAGGAATCAGAATGTGAACTTTAGCGAATTGTATTCAAAGGGAATTATTTTCACCGGACAATATGTCCGACGACTTTTCAATATGTCGGACTTCAACCAAATTTACCGGACAAAGACCGGTAATTGCCGGTTAACGGAAACCCAGGCACCCACACATACACACCCACACACACTCACACACGCACACACACGCACACTCACACACACGCACACTCACACACACACACACACACACACACACTAACTCCCATTACACTGTGCCTTGACTAAGTCACCCTGGGGCCTAATGGTGTTTTAATTGATTCTCTCCTCCTGATGGAAGATCGCACGGTGTCCCAGTGAGTGAATGGGCTCCTCTGTTATGTGCCAATAGCTATCGACAAGCTCCCTGGCCTGTGTAAACACTCCCACGTTCCCACGTCTCCAGACCTCATCTCACTCTTACACACACTCCCTAATTTCTCTCTCTTGATATATCAAGATTAACCCCGTGGGATGTAAAAAGCACATACTCCGAAAGCACAATCTATTTATTCATCCCTTCTCTCAAGCTATTGCGTGTGTGGCAAGAAAAAAAACGTGGGAAATTGCACACATTTGTTACGCTAGCCTCGTCCCACACCAACACATAAAAGGGCTCGCTGTGGCCTGACGGGTCAACTACAATCAGAAGGCAGGTAGCGACTTTTCGATGCGGAGGTGCGCATGGCCCTCCAGCGGACATAATTAAGCGTTATGGAACGAGAAGCCGTGGTATATCGTGGATATTGGCACAGCTAGGGGGGTGGTTAGGCACGACGCAAACTGACCAATAGAGACAATGGACCGGATCTATCCGTTGTATAATGTGAAATATGAATGACTCTAGTGTGAGGAACACAACCTCATTACTCACAGGGTCAAATGACCCCACCCATGGCTGTTCTAGTGTTACGATATGAAAGAGTCAAGTCATGTCAGCCGTAGTCAAATGGCTTTAGCTTGTCCATATGTGACATTGCTGTCATGTGTAAATATATTGTGTAAATATGGGACATACAGTACAGTAGTATGGACCGATATGGTGTTTTTCCAAAATAATATATTATGTTTCAATAATGCGTCATAGATTTGTTTTGATGGTCATTCATTTATACATGTATTCATCCATCCACAAGTTAATATTAACACAGGCACACACTTGATCACACGCGCGCACGCACACACACACACGCACGCGCACCCAGACGCACACACTAACTCCCACTACATTGTGCCAGACTAAGTCACCCACATCTATGTGCCCGACTTAAGTAGTCGCACACACACACACACACACACACACACACACACACACACACACACACACACACACACTCCTGATCACTAAGCACTTCCTGGGGAGACTATGGGCTAATGATACTGTATTCCCCGAATGCCACGGTGCTGTAAATCATGTGTGTTTTATGCATGCTTCTCCTAATATGAATTATTGTAAAATAGTGTTGTATTTGCATATGGGGCTTCAGGGCCATTCTGAAATTAGCATTTTTACAACAGTTCAAATTAAATCCCTTTGCTTAATTTGCCTGCATGATAATTCAATTTAAATTGAGTCCTATTCCTCTCCCCAATGTACTCACACAGTGCCAGCAAACTCTCTCTATACTCGCACCACACATCACTTGCCTTGCATACCATCCAAATCACAGAAATGTGCAGACACCCATGTATTGTACAAAATGACATGTTACCATATCCACTCTGAATGACATTAAACAAGGGGATGGAGGATGAAACAGTAGTTTGATCCATCTCTCAATCATTTTAATTTCCCTTAGAGTCTCACTGCCATTTTTTCTTTTTGTCCGGACACTGCTAAAGTGGACATAATAATAATAATAATAATAATAATAATAATAATAATAATAATAATAATAATAATAATACATTAGACTTATATAGCGCTTTTCTAGACACTCAAAGACGCTTTACCAACTGAAAATATTGAGTAGTAATAATAAAAAGACACAAAAAAAAGAAAGTATAGGGGCCTAATTGAGGTAGTGCTGGGGACACATGGGAAGGGGAGGGGGAGAGGGTTAACTGGTGAAGGCGAGCTTGAAGAGGTGGGTTTTGAGGGCCTGTTTAAAGGTTGGCAGGGTGTCGGCCTGTCTGATGTGGTTGGGGAGGGCGATCTCCTTGTTAGCTCCACTCGCTCAGTGTAAAGTGCCTTTGTGATAGATCAAACTCTTACTACGTTCACTCCACAAATACAGGTGGTAAAACACTCTAGGCTCTCTGCACTGTGTTCAAGGATGTTCCCTTTGTGTCACTGGCACACAATCTGATCGCCATGGAAACGTAATTAAGCGTTACGGAACGAGAAGCCGTGGTATATCGTGGATATTGGCACAGCTAGTGGGGTGGTTAGGCACGACGCAAAGCCTTTGTCTAGCAATATATTTCTTCACAAAAGAAAGACAAGACAAACGTATTTAATGTATGTATTTTAATGTAACTGTGTTTTATTGTAAGTGTATTCATCCGCTGGACAGTTGTTTATCGGTTGCTAAGCAATGGTAAGAATGTAACTTCGATAACGGTAATATATACAAACACGGAGTAATATGAAAAGATGTGTCAACATTCCATTTAGCCGTGCGTATATCATGGATATCGGCACGGCTGGAACGCAAACTGACCAATAGAGACAATGGACTGTTAGCTAGCGGCTAACACAAAAACCTAAACGATGGGAGTGATGGGGCAATTAGATACACAGTTCAATATTTGTTGCCAAATCACCTCAAAGTAATTATCAACCAAGTTCCTTTGAGTTGGTCATGCAAAATATAACCATTGTATAACAGTGTGAATGCTGGTCTCTCAAGTTATTCTATTGTCCTATTGTCACTTGATTTTGTTGTTGTTGTTGTTGTTGTTGTTTGTGATGTGAGCAGCTACATGCCTTAATTTACCCTCTGGGATTAATAAAGTAACTATATATCTATATCTCTATCTCTCTCTCAATATATGTCTATCTATCTGTCTATCCTATAGTGAAGCCATAGTAGTCCATTATTTGGCGCTTTTAGCCAAATATGGATTGCTGTAATTTTGCCAAGCACTTAGGCCAAGGCACAATGCAAAGACCACTTTCACATACAATAGAAATGACTGGCGCATGCTGTGATGCATGCAATTAAGGGTAAAGACAGTTTTTAAGTGCACTTAGGGTTTTGAAGACACATTGACTTGATAATGGACGGGCAATTTAGCCACTCTGCAACATGAACATCCAAGAAAATATTGACATAAAAAAAAAAAAAAACTATGACAGAAAACTAACGGTGTACCATTGTGATGTGCGATGCGAGAGTGTGAGAGTGTCAATCAACCGTTGGTGTGCGATGTGAGAGTGTGAGAGTGACAATCAGCCGTTGGTGCTCAATTTTTCTACCGCATAGAATCTGAATTACTCCGCACAACTAATTGGTTATGTGCCTCAATCAAGCTACACATCCATCCAATTCCAAGTTGTACTGATTAGGAAAGGACTTCACACACCCCAGCTCTTTTTGTCCACCAAAGAGAGAATATCAAATCTTGATTTTGAGCTGGATGCTTCTATTAAAACAGCACTCCCGGCCAGGGTTTCACACACATACACACACACACAACGCACACACACGCACACGCACACACACACACACACACACACACCCTGTAGCATGCCTTTGATGCTGGGATCAGCTGGTGAGTGAGCTGAACACAATGCCAGCTGTTTTGCGTCTGCCCGGCTTATGCTTGGCATGGCGTTCACATGCTGGCATATGCTAAAGCAGGATCACGCCTTCATGTGCCAATGCACCCGGGGACAATGCGGGTGTTGCGTGACATCACGAGAATGTGTGTGTGTGTGTGTCATTCGAGTGAAATTAATAGATCGGTCTGCCGTTGCAGTGTGTGGTCTATGAGGGATTATTGGATTGGCCACCAGTCTGAAAGGATGACCGTTTTCTGCTGGGTATTATCGGGTGTTGTTCACAGACAGTGTCTGTTGTTTTTTGCTCACTTCTGTAGTGGTCAGAGCTCATATGAGTGGAGTTGAGCGGTTGGGAAGAAGAAACAATAAACACTCCTCTCTCGCAAGGATTTGTTTGCGCTCCGCTCTCCTCGCGAACAGGGTTGCCAGATGTGCTGGTTTTTGGTGGATTTAGCGTTTTTTTTAGACTGTGGTAAATGTCAATCCGATCTGGCGACCTTGCCGCTCTCGCGCTCTATTGTGAATATGTGGCTAATATTTAGGCTAACTGGTGAAGGAAACATATTATGTGCTTTGAAACCGTGCTAGGTTCTTGTGGGTGTGTAGGTGTGGGTTGAGGATGTGTGTAGGTGTGGGTTGAGGAGGTGTGTTGGGTCTCAAATTGATTCCGTTCGCCACGCTGAGCTCGTGAGGTTAGCGACACCGAAGCGGAAATGGAGCACGAGGGAAAAGCGCCTACGCTCTGACCTTTTTCAAAATGCGCTTCACCAGGGTTGCCAGATGGGATTGACCCTTTCCAGCCTAACCACAGCCTAAAAACCGGCGATAACCCACCCCAATCTGGCAACCCTGCGTTCTACACTCACAGACAAACATTCTACTCATGCTCCTCTCTGGGACTCAGCTCTCGCTTCATTCTGCTCACATCCTACTGGTAGCGGTCTACTAATTGTCTACAAACCTGAACATTTATTGTAGATGCAAGATTGTCATTTAAGATTGCGGCGTGCCTCCCTTGTCGTGAAGGCTATTGACCTTGTTGGCAGTGCAAAGGGAACAAGCTCTGTTATCTCGACCAAATGATGACCCTCAGTCATCAATCTTGAAGATTGGAGGAGATGGAAATATTATCTCTCATCTTCACCATGACCCACACCGTAGGGGTTGGCCTACTACCCTATGCCCTGTTGTTTAGCTTGTTTGTTAGTTTGTTTGTCTGTCCGGAGGAATTTCCACACAATTTGTGTGGCTTCATCTGTATGTTTTGTGCCTTTTTTGGGTTGAAACCACACGTTATTTGTTAAGAAATATAACACAGTTGATCTCAACTT
>NC_137687.1:11363198-11378198 GCF_963989245.1 Nansenia antarctica | reverse complement strand
GGATTGTGTACATAGCCTTTATTGATGTAAACCAGCTCCTTACCTTCTTGTGATTTTATGCATCTATGCTTTTTCTAAAATGTGTTTTCTTTTTCCTTTCCTAACACCAGGGGAGCCACCCCTCCTAAATTTCGTTGTTTGGTACCTGTACTGTAGCAATGACAAATAAAGTCCATTCCATTCCATTCCAATACAAAGATGGCTCGGCTGACCACAAGTGAAGCATGACATAGGCAATTATGCTATGAGGCTAACGATATTGAAACCTAGGCTTATTACATTTGTTTTAGTCAAGACATAATTTTTCTTTTGTAAATGACAGAGAAAGAGGTAATAATACCCTCACGCCATTGGTCAGACCATTTGTGACACGTTCTAGTCTTTTGGTCCGCATGTCGGCAACCGATAAAAATGTTCGGACTTTTCTTTTGAAAGACGGAACTACGTTTCAACGGTGTTGAGAATCACAACACAAACTCGCTAGTCAGGTCAAAATACTGCAACGCGATGGATTGGGTGAGTAATCCCCACTGCTACCTAGTTAATTAGAACACTACTTTACAATGTTAGCAGGCTCACAAAACAAGCTGTGTTAGCTGACTAGCGATGTGTCATTGCTTTTCAACAACGCGGAAATGAATCGAAAGAAAAGTCTGATCATTACATCAGATCCTGACATGAGGACCAGATGATCAGACTGTGTCACATTTGAAGCCGAGCCACGTTCTTGATCCTATTGATGCAATGCTCTAAGTGCCCGTCCACCGCTGCAGAATATCGACACACACACACACACACACACACACACACACACACACACACACACACACACACACACACGCACACACACACACATTTCTACTCAGACCAACAAACACAAGGGAGCAGAGCAGATCCTGTAGCCCCAAACACAGTAACACAGGCACGCCCACGCACATATACACCCAAGAACACAACACACACACACTCGCACGCACGTTTTCGTACAAACACATACATGCACACCACGGGCGCTGATGAGGTGTTTATATGTCATCCATCAACGCCTCAGGAGGAACACCCATTACCCTCAACATTACGGAGGGGGTGACGCCTGTTTAATTCATCATCCCCTCACCGGCTAATTAATTGTCCACTCGGCCATCACTCAGAAGTATGACTATTTGATGTTGAGTGTCGCTAATTAGGGTTAGTGCAGAGGTTGTGTGTGACAGCAATGCAGGAGAAACTCTTTCTCTTAGCATTATGTGTTCCTCTGTCTCTCCCATTCCTCTCTCTCTCTCTCTCTCCCTGCCTCTCTTTGTGTTCTGTGGTTTATTTGGGGATTGTGTGTGTGTGTGTGTGTGTGTGTGTGTGTGTGTGTGTGTGTGTGTGGAGGGGGGGGGGTTATTTTATATATATATATATATATATATATATATATATATATATATATATATATAAGAAGGGCATCAAATCTCTCTCTCTCTCTTCCTCTCTCTTTGTTGTATCGGTATGCCTCCATCCAATAGGCTAGCTGTCGAACAACAGTTGATAATGTCAGGATTTGTGCCTACATGGCTTTCTCTAAGTAGCCCTCCGCATTCCAAGTAAGACGTTCCCACTCTCTCCTTCCGTCCCTCAGCGAAGGAAGGTAAAAAAAAAAAAACATAATCAGAGACTCTCTGCAATCCTCTCTCTCTCTCTCTCCTCCTCACCGCCCGCCAGAGACAGTAATTTCACACCGCATGATCTGTTGCCTCTCATTACACCGAGGCATTTAATTGGCTGAGCTTTTCCCGCCTCCGATTATTCAGCCGGTCATGTCCGGGAAAAGGATAGGCTGTAGTTTTGCCATTAAGCCCCGCGGCGACTCCACATTCGTGTTCCCGTTTGCGGAATTACACCGATTCCAGAGGCAGCGGAATGGGAACGCCCTTTTTTAGCTGTTAGCAGGTTAGCTAGGGGGAACAAGGAGCCACCGGAGAGCCTGGTTAAACAGGGTCACAGTTTTTCTTCTTCTCCCTCATAGTGTGTTCCCCAGAGGGCTGTGGGTTTAAGGTAACAGATTACCCTGACTGCCAGCGTCCTGATTGATGGGCTGTGTATAGATGACCCTTCCACTCCCGCGGACTGGTGAAGGCAGGCTTGCGGGACTGCAGGAGACCATGCAGACCGTAAAGCACCTTCACCGCAGCAGCCACGAGATACTACTAGAGTCATCTGAGACCTCGATCTCCCCCACAATCCGCTTGTCTAACACCGCACACATGCATATGTAATCATGTACATGCAGTCGTTCACACACCCACACATACATATGTTATAATGCACATGCAATTCTACCCTCACCCACTTGCGTTTAATATGCACATACTCTCAGACACACACGCACACACACACACACAGAGACGACAGCTAAGGCAACACTAAACCAGCTCCTCTAACGTAACCAAGAGAGACGCAGATATTCCAAACGCTAATGACTACGCTTTATGCCAGGACCCCCTTCTCCGACGGATCATACAGTCTAATATGGCCGGCGGGCCCCCAGATTAAACACTATGAACAGGGCCTACAAGACTTACAGCTTGGCCCCCTGTATGCAGTCTATGTCATGTATGTTAATAGGAAGAGGGAAGAATGCCCTGAGAGAGAGAACAGTAGAGGCGGCAGAAAAGAACCTCTAAGCCACTGGAGGGAAAGAAGAGATAGATCGTGGGATGAAGAGAAGAAGAGATAGATGGGGGGATGAAGAGAAGAAGAGATAGATGGCGGGACGCTGAATCAATCAGATTAGCCGCTCATCAGTCCGTCAGGCCTGAGCCGCCCGGAGGAGAGGGCCGCCGTCATACATCAGCCAGAAAGAGAGAGAGAGAGAGAGAGTGGTAACGGGTTAGGGGAATAGAGAGTGAAGGAGAGGGGGGGTGGTAGGGATATGGATAGTGGAGTGTGGACCATGGGAGAGAGTGTATTTTGAGAGACAAAGAGAATGAGAGAGAGAGAGAGACAGAGGGACAATGAGAGAGAGAGAGAGAGAGAGAGAGAGAGAGAGAGAGAGAGAGAGAGAGAGAGAGAGAGAGAGAGAGAGATGAGGTTGACTGGTGAATTGATGATTTATCTGCTCAGTCTAATGTATCGATTGTAAGTCGCTTTGGAATAAGGCGTCTGCTAAATGCCCAAAATGTAAATGTTGGTTGATAGAGTAAGATCTTCTCAAAATCTGCACAGCTGTCCGTTTGTGTATATTCAAAAAAGGTGATATACGCAAATCAAACATTTGTGACAAATTGTCCATTATATACCCAGTATTTCAGTCAAATGACATGGTGTTAGCATCGGTACTATAGCTTGCTAAGTTTCTTACTGGCTCACTTCAACTCCAGACATGTTGAGAAACAGGTATTACTAACATGGAACTTTTGTGATGTACACCCATTTTATTCTATTATTATTATTATTATTATTATTATTATTATAAAAGTGAAAAAAAGAAAGGTTTTGCGAGGTAGGTAACTTTTATTTGGCACAGAGCGTCATTCATTAACAGCAAACCTATCAGGAATCCCAAGCGAATCTGAATTGAACTCTGGAATACTGGGGAACTCAGGCACTGTAGCTAGTCCATATCAGTAACGTTTTATCTCTCTAAACAAACAACATTAATGGCTGTATTGTCTTGGGTAAACGGGTAGATATGGGAGATAAAAGAGGGCCTCTCATTGGTGCGCTGTGGTGATGCATATAATCACCCTTCCTGGTTGATGGTTAAAGCCTTTACACTAAAACCATGGCTCCCGTTGTGAACCGTGGCTTCTCAACCGTAGGATTAAATTAAACACCATCTGCAATAGGCAGAGTTATTAGAACACATTGAAATGTTTGCATGTCGATCAAAGCTGGTAAAAAGGGGAGATCGGGCCTTTGCAGTGGCAGCTCCACGGCTGTGGAATGAATGAATGAATGAATGAATGAATGAATGAATGGTCTTTATTGTCATTGCTATAGTACAGGTACCAAACAACGACATTTAGGAGGGGTGGCTCCCCTGGTGTTAGGAAAGAAAAAAAACTTTAAAAAAACACAAGAAGGGAAGGAGCTGGTTTACATAAATAAAGGCTATGTACACTATCCACTATACTATACTGTACAGATAGACGACTAGGGTTGTCATATTGCACATAGTGTTTTTGCACATTCATTTAAAGTGTCGCAGTTTACCTCCCCCTGAACATCAAGACCCCCGCCCGATCTAGAGACTCTCAAGACTCTGCCTAAAACTCACTACTGTCGTGAATAAGGCTACTGAGATGTTCCTGATGTGTTATAACATATATAACATATATAATCACTATAGTCCACTGATAACATCACTGTAGTCACATCCACTGGGTATTGTTGCCCAAACAAGCTGTATGGGTTCCACTGCTGAAGCATTGCAGAGAAAATCTGAAGCTTTCCAAAAAAACGTGTATTTCATTGTATTCCAAACACAATAAATATAAGTAAGTCAGTCCAATAAATAACAAATAAAAAAGGAAAACAGACATGTTTTCATGGAGGGTAAATGTATCGACCTATTAAGAGGCTGGCTTTGTTTTTGTGTGCTCATTGTGTGGAGTCTTTGAAATACACAAGGCAATTTGCTGAGGATTCATTTCATTTTGTCATTCTTAAAAATCACAACAGACAATACTTGAGAGGGCGGTCTCAGAGAGAGAAATCAAAACAGACTATTCAGAGAAAAGAAAACCTCCGTCAAAACGATCCTTTGACAAGAAATCCTAATTCGGATCATTATGAATTATTATGAACTGTCTCAATTTAGAATTATTTAAATCTGTAGTTTTTCTTTCTAAAAACATGAGCATTTTTAACTGTAAGCTTACAGTAGACATGGATATACAGTACCGTAAACAAAGAGAGACATGTTATTGGTCAAGACGGTATTGCTTTTGTAAGAAGATCGGTTCCGATTCCTGGTATGGTTAAAATCCCACAGGGGACACAGACGAAAACCGCAAGCAGAAATGCAAGGTGGGCAGAGAGAACAGAGCCTTGCGCTACAGGACATCTAAAGCCTCCGTGTTTCCAGACCACACCCACCAATAATAACAACAGCAGCAGGAGGAAAATGGTGGTTTCTCCAATGCACTCTCAGCTGTGACTTTAGCAGGTCGTGAGCTTAGAATTATAAGGTTCTATCTCCGTTTGGGGTCGTTCAGAGGTATTGATCGTCAAAGTTTTCACATTCCATTATGTTTTGTGAGATGGAACCTTTGTATTTTATGAATTACTAACTCAAAAATGTCAACATTTTAAAAATAACACCACACAGGCATTAATAAACACCTAATGGATCAGATTATGTAAAAAAAAAAATGAAATAGAACCTTATAATTCTAACGTCACGAGGTTGCTAAGCCCTGGCATTACCAAACAAACTGAACAGTATCGTCAGTCATGACAGGACAAAAGAAAACGAGTCCAGAATACAGCAGCCCTCCATTTATTTACCAGTGGCCCCTCCACCCCCCCCCCCCTCCTCACAGAGCAAATCTATCCACCGGTCATTATCTGTATAAGATCCCGAAATATTGATCGAGTGATAATTAAATTGTCCTCTACAGCTTGATATGGATTAATAATTGTCCGCTAATGCCCTCGTGACATTTCGCTGTATTGACTCAATACTGTTCACCGGCCGCACGCCAATAATTATGACACTGGGCATTTTTTATTTCGGCCCCTAATGAGAACGATCACGGTCGGCTCGACATTTGCCTAAGAATGAGAGAGGAGGAGGGGGTGGATAGAGTGAGAGGGAGGGAGGGAGGGAGGGATGGATTTCATCTTGAAACCCATACGTTATTGATCGGCCTTATTGGAGAGGAGCGGTTTTGTCCCTTCACACAGCGTGCGTAACCCGGCACCCACCCGCTCCTTTCCCTCGGATACATCGGCGAAATAAACCGAAAAAGGCAACATTTTCAGATCATACACTACTCCCACTTTACTATAAATACTAGGATGAGAGGGCAGAACGGGCACACCGCCACATCACCCCTTCCACTTCCTCGCAGCCATCTGTGAGTGTCCCTCCCTTGGCATTCTCATGCCATCCCCTTTGTGTGCTGCTCTCTCCTTTGTCCCCCTGTTCACTAGGTTTAATTAGGTTATTTACTTGAGCTTACCTCCTAGAGTTTCATTACATAGGGCAGAGCTGATAGGAGCTTCACACAGGGCACAGCTAGAGATAAAAGTTTGGACAAAAAGATAATAAATGTCTGGGAGCGGGAGGCCGGGCAATGCAATCTGGCCGCCACGATGCAGAGATGCTCTAATGGCTTCCAGCGAAGGAACGGGGCAGGCGCTGTCGAGATGGCAGCATGATAAATGGCGCAGGGCTAGCTGAGCTTGAGGACTGTAGGGCTAGACGAAAAAGAAAGAAACCGGCACCCAAAAAAAATGAGGATGGACACTGAAATGAAGGCCAATTTCTTCTGGACTCGGTCCTCCCTGACAAATCCAGTCCGGAAGGTTCCAGGAGATGGAAATTGTTTTTTTAGGGACGCGTTAACACACTCCCGGTTTGAGAAGATGGGTGGTATGGATTCTGACAACGGTGTGGCAGAGGGAAAATGATTAATGAGAGGCTCCTCGAAGCCACGTGCTGCTAGCGAAAACAGTAGCTTGCCTGGGAAGTGCACCAAGGAGAGTCGTGTAGCAAAACACACCTGTACTGTGTATCACATAACGGCTAATATGACATAACACATAGTACTTTCCAACCAAGGACCGGCGTGTTTGAGCTCTGCTTACATTGAGGTCCTCTTTACTTAAAAAACGACAACTTTGACAGACTGTCAACAGGCGCGGGTCCATATACAGGTGCATCTCAAATAATGTGAATATCGTGGAAAAGACTGAGAGATTTAAGGCTCAGGAAACCTTTGCAGTTTTTGTTGAGTTAATTAGCTGAATAGAGCTCTTCTCAGGACGGTATGACTGAGTCTACAATTTCCCCAGAAATATTGAACTTTTCCACGATATTGACATATTTGGAGAAACTGGATTTTGGATGTTCATGAACTGTAAGCCATGATCATCAACATTAAAACTAAAAAAAAGTCTGGAAATATGTCACTTAGTGTGTAAGGAATCTAGACTATATAATATAATATAAGTTTCACTCTTGGAATTAAATGACAGAAAAGAATGAACTTGTCCACATTATTCACATTTTTTGAGAGGCACCTGTACTATAGGTTGAGAAACACTCAATTATACATGGGAGTCTCAGTTGTCAAAAACACAGGTCTCGTTGGATCTGTATTGAAGCAGTAGTGTTGCTCCGTTCTAACTGATGGACATCCATGGGTCAGTTAACTTAACTTAACTAATTTAAATCTCCTCCCCCATTAGGACAATCATTGGATATGGTTGACGTCTTCTAAACAAACGAGTGGCATCTATGACAGGTGTCATACTGCGCTAGTCACGCAGACCAAAGAGTTTAATGAGATGTCACGTTGGCATGGAGACTATCTCCCGGTGTCACAGATTAGCAGGTGTAACACAGTGGCATTTTTATTTTTTTACACCCCCACTCACACACACTCACACGCACACACAAGCCTCAGGCGTTAAGAACCCTTTGGTTGACATTACGGATACAGCTCGGTGGTAAATGAGCATTCTCTGGATCCGACTTATTTTAAGTAGAATGTATCACACTCGCTTTGTTCTCACTTTAAACGCTAAGTGCACTTAGCTTGTTCTCACTTCCCTAGAATATTCATGAAGATAACAAACTGTAAATGCTGAGTCAAGGCGACTGCAGAGTATTTAACCTTTCCGTCTGTTTTTTGTAGAATGGAGCCAGGCCCTCGCCAAGCACCACACGAGCATCAGTATACCTCGTGGCATTTCATTAAATAGCATTGTTTTTTTTTCCATTCAGATATTTGATCTCTCTCTCTCTCTCTCTCTCTCTCTCTCTCTCTCTCTCTCTCTCTCTCTCTCTCTCTCTCTCTCTCTCTCTCCTCTCTCTCTCTCTCTCTCTCTCTCTCTCTCTCTCTCTCTCTCTCTCTCTCTCTCTTTCTGCTTTGTATTTTCTACCAATTAGTTTCTAAAACAAAGAAAACCTGCTGTAGGCTTTACAAATAATGTAAATGTAAAAATAATAATATGAAATAATAGAAATAGAGTAATTATACAAAAACAAGCAACGGCACCACACTTAGGGTTCTTTAAATCGCTATAAATTACTCGTCTGTTACGGAATAATGCAGTCCTCAAGCTGAATGATGTGTTTGTTGGGAGGTTTTGTTTATTCAATGGAGGCACGAGTCTATACAGTAAAAAAACATGTTTTTTTTTACACAAACAACACCAACACATGCATGCACACATATGATGACACTTCCCAAACACACACACACACACACACACACACACGTTTATCCAGAGTCCATTAACATCTGCAAATGTTTGCACTTGAGGCTGGTGAGTTTGTTTGCTCCTCGGCTCTGTCAACTCGTGAGTTTAGAATGATAAGGTTCTATCTCCGTTTAGAATGAGAAGGTTCTATCTCCGTTTAGAATGAGAAGGTTCTATCTCCGTTTAGAATGATAAGGTTCTATCTCCGTTTAGAATGATAAGGTTCTATCTCCGTTTAGAATGATAAGGTTCTATCTCCGTTTAGAATGATAAGGTTCTATCTCCGTTTAGAATGATAAGGTTCTATCTCCGTTTAGAATGATAAGGTTCTATCTCCGTTTAGAATGATAAGGTTCTATCTCCGTTTAGAATGATAAGGTTCTATCTCCGTTTAGAATGATAAGGTTCTATCTCCGTTTAGAATGATAAGGTTCTATCTCCGTTTAGAATGATAAGGTTCTATCTCCGTTTAGAATGATAAGGTTCTATCTCCGTTTAGAATGATAAGGTTCTATCTCCGTTTAGAATGAGAAGGTTCTATCTCCGTTTAGAATGAGAAGGTTCTATCTCCGTTTAGAATGAGAACGTTCTATCTCTGTTTAGAATGAGAAGGTTCTATCTCCGTTTAGAATGAGAAGGTTCTATCTCTGTTTAGAATGATAAGGTTCTATCTCCGTTTAGAATGATAAGGTTCGATCTCTGTTTAGAATGATAAGGTTCTATCTCTGTTTAGAATGATAAGGTTCTATCTCCGTTTAGAATGATTCTATCTCCGTTTAGAATGATAAGGTTCTATCTCCGTTTAGGGCAGTTCAGAGATATTGAGCGTCAACGTTTTTACACTCCATAATGTTTTGTGAGATGGAACCTTTGTATTTTATGAATTACTAACTCATAAATATCAACATTTAAAAAAATAACACCACACAGGCATTAATAAACACCTAATGGATCAGATTATGTAAAAAAAACCTCAAGTTTGACAAAAATGGAGATAGAACCTTATAATTATAACTGTGGCTCGGTGGTGAGGGGAGGGCAAGCCGGGGGAGAGCAGGGTAACACACTCCAACAGTCCAGAGACAGCTTCACCCGTCCCTAACACACTTCCTGCTGTGTGAAGACCCACCTTTAAGCCAACCTTCCTTTAACACTAGAACAGCCATGGGAGGGGTCATTTGACCCCTGTGAGTAAAAACAATGTTATATCTTTGCACTCGATCAAATTTCAGGACCCTCCATGACTTTTCCTAGATATGTGCGTTCTACCACCCAGCATCCTTACATTTTCAAAATCACACCAGGATAAGCTAGTATAAAGCTATTTTGCAGTTTTTCTGTGTAGGAGGCAGGCTAATTTACAAGAGGCGGCAACTAGTGGTCTTTATATGTAAATAGCAGCTTCCCATTGTAAAGACGATGGTCCTTTGACCCCCTAGGTGGTGCTAAGAGTAGGTGAAACAGTCACAGCTGTCCTAGTGTTAAGGTGACCTTCCCAGGTTTAACCTGTAATTCAAACAACAGCACTCCCCACCACTTTTTGGGGGGTAAAAAGCTGAAGGATGTGTTTGAATACTGTAACCTCTCTGAATGTCATATGGTTGGTTATGATAGGGGTAAGACAGTTCATCTAAGCTCATGTGGCATAAGCAACATTAATTTAACAGTCAAAACACGGATGTAGCCTACCAATTACAGAATGCCCCTGTAAGCCCCTTACAAATAAGTGAAATATCTGTACATTGAAACATTTTCACAATGTCAAGTTAAACATCCCAACACAGTCAGAGACACAGTTACTCTACGTGGTTAGAACTCTATTATGGTGGTGTCTCCCTACCATTGTCAGCATTAGCATAGAGCAAGCCGTTGGGAGTTCCTGTGAATGTCTGTCTTTGTATTCTGCGAGTTGGACGTGTGTGTGTCAAGCGGCTGCCAAAATAGCAATGTTTCTCAAAGTGCTTGAAATGAGGATCAAACCTCACCACTCCCCATCATTCACGCTGCTTCTCTCTCTCGCAGTGTTTTGACAGCTCTCCAGTCTGGTTTGAGAGTGAAGTAGTTTTCCTCAGACATAATGATGTTCATTACAAGTTGTATCTGCAAGCTTTTATTTTGTTCTGGCAGGAACACAGGGGTTGGATAGAACAAAATAAGATGTTACTAGCAGTTTCACTGACACAGCATTGCATTTTCACAAGGGTTTTTGATTTGGAAGTGATACTCAGTACACCTCACAACATGTGTATGTCACCACTCACTTAGGGAAAAGCAGTACCACATAGCACATAGAGAGAGAGAGAGAGAGAGAGAGAGAGAGAGAGAGAGAGAGAGAGAGAGAGACAGAGAGAGAGAGAGAGAGAGAGAGACAGAGAGAGAGAGAGAGAGAGAGAGAGAGAGAGAGAGAGAAAGAGACAGACTAGAGAAACTAACACCAGTAGCCATTAAACAATTCAGTGGTAGCAACTTCTCCATTGCTAAGACCCACGTATACAATGTGATCTAAAAGTAGAGTATCTTTAAAATCATGTACAACTCTTAATTCCTTGGTATTATGTTAATGAAGTCCCCTGAGGGGTCCTTGCTTTTCTGTTTGTGGTGACATTGCATTGCTGCCTTCCAAGTTCTCCCACTTTCATCTGTCTCCCATCTGTGGCTCATCAAAGACAAAGAAAACATACACATACAATGAACTGTGCACTTGCTGGTACACAATTAGGCTTCAAAGAACTTTGTGTCATTGTTATGCGTATAGCACAGTTGCGCTTTTGTTGATTTGTCCTGAAATGTACTGCAACTACATTTGAATGGAGCACAGCTCCAGAAAACAATGTATTTGCAATCTAACATGCTGTGTGTTGTAGAAGTCGGAAGTTCAACGTACAACTTCATTTAAAACTCGTAAAACCACTCCACAGATTTCAGGTTAACAAACTATCGTTTTGGCAAGTCGGTGCATGGCACAAGTAATTGTTCCAACAATTGTTTATAGACAGATTGTTACACTTATAATTCATTATAACACAATTCCAGTGGGTCAGAAGTTGACATACATACTAAGTTGACTGTGCCTTTAAACAGCTTGGAAAATTCCAGAAACAATTGTGTATCTCCACAAGTCTGGTTCATCCTTGGGCGCAATTTCCAAACGCCTGAAGGTACCACATTCATTTTTACAAACAGTAGTACGCAAGTATAAACACCATGGGACCACGCCATCATACCTCTCAGGAAGAAGACACGTTCTGTCTCCTAGAGATCAACGTACTTTGGTGCAAAAAAGTACAGAGAACGGGGTGCCAATGGCGGACCTGCCAATTCTGGAGTACTCTGGCGAATGCCAATCGAGCTGCACGGTGCTGGGCTGTTAGCACAAGTCCCACTAGAGGATATCGGGCCTCATGCCACCCTCATGGAGACTGTTTATGACAGTTTGGTCAGAAACATGCACACGAGTAGCCCGGAGGTCATTGTGTAGGGCTCTGGCAGTGCTCCTCCTGTTCCTCTTCGCACAAAGGAGCAGATAGCGGTCCTGCTGCTGGGTTGTTGCCCTTCTACGGCCCTGTCCAGCTCTCCTCGTGTAATGGCCCGTCTCCCGGTATCTCCTCTACGCTCTTGAGACTGTGCTGGGAGACACAGCAAACCTTCTTGTGACAGCACGTATGGATGTGCCATCCTGGAGGAGCTGGACTACCTGTGCAACCTGAATGGGCTGTTTATTGTATATATACAATAAAAACAATAGTATAATAATATGCAGTTTACATTATGTACACTTCGCAGAACTGTGGTATTGCTTAAAGATAAATTGCATCGTCAGTGGCGTTCCCACTAGAATGATGCTAATTGTCAGACAATCAATGGTCATCTATTAACCACTGACCTTTCGTGTTTGGACTTGAGAGTTTGATGAAATCAAAGGAAGTTAAGAGCGAGACAATTTCCTACTACGCAATATTACCATAATCACTGTTGTAACCTTTTTGCAATGAATCAACACAGACAGCTGGATTAGTGTATTAATTTGCCTCCTTTCTATACTTAGCAAAGGTCATTGTCTCTACTGATTAAGAATAGACATAGCACACTCATGTCCTCAGTCCAGAGGCCTCATAACATCATATTTGGTTTGTGTGCTAGCAAAAAGCTAGCATTTTGAGTGTATTTCGATTTGGGTTTTGACAAATGTCACACTTTTTGTAGGTATATGCACATATTATATATAATATATAATATAATATTAATTTACCTCACACTCTTAGGTCCCAGCAAGGCATATCTGTCTCCCGGTATCTCCTCCACGTTCTTGAGACTGTGCTGGGAGACACAGCAAACCGTCTTGCGACGTGAAGTATGGATGTGCCATCCTGGAGGAGCTAGACTACCTGTGCAACCTGAATGGGCTGCAGGTACCGCCTCATGCTTCCAGTAGTGACAATAGGGCAAGGAGAGAGAAATGGAAATAGAAATGTTATCCCGTCTTCACTCAGAACAGTCTTCTTATTGGCATGATCACAGCTCCATCGTGTTTGATGGAGTAGAGCCGATGCGTGGCTGCTTTTATTTTTGAGAGGCTCAAATCGGTGCTGATCGACAGTCGTTTTAGGGTAGCCTTCTCCTGCCCTTTCTGGTTGGGGGTCCAGGGAGGATGCAGGGCTATGTTTCCCCAGTGGAACCTCTCACCCCTGACATGGTGGGGGGGGGGGGCTTCTCCATTGTGTGCCAGCCCATTTATGAAGGTGTTTCTACTAAGAAAACGGTTTAAAACAGCAACATGGACCAACGTTTTTTTTTTCTCTCCTTTTTTTTTCCTCCCTCATTCTCCCCTCCATAAAATTAATGGACTGTAAAAGGTCACTTTGGTCTCCGAGCGGCCATTTGCGCCGTGGTTTGTTTTCCCCTGTGCCGCACTGACATCAGACTGAGCCAATAACTGTGGCGCTTTGGTGATGGAAGTGCAATGGATAGGGGGGCTTCCTAGGGGGGGGGGGGGGGGGGGGGGCACACAAATTGGGTTTGGATAGGGCTTCCCAGGGAGCTACAAGATTAGCATTTTGGTTTGGCAAGGTATTGCATTTTGGCACACTGATAGGATATCACTTCAAAGTGATTTCTGCTGCCTATGTGGCTATTACATACAAAGATAGGTGGTCACCGTATGTCTGTTTGTGTTCAGTGTCAACGTTTAGGGGATGACTATGGTGATTATGGTTACCATTGAAACCAGGGTCCATTATTTGATCAGCTTACCACAGACTTTTTTTTTTTTGTTGCCTTGATGTTATTTCAAATAATTCCCCCTTCACAGATTACCGTATGTTCAATTGACCCTTTTGCAGAAATATTGTATACTAACAATTATGACGGTTTGTATTATCCTCTCTGCATTGCAGTATGCGTAGAATGGGTTAGCACTGAGATAGTTACACAATGATCTAGCCATTTGGAAGAGCTTGAGAAAACCATATGTATGGAATGCCTGATTTCGCATAGCCTAAGTACTGGCACGCATCAGGAAATGTCTTGGCACTAGTTGATCATACAATTAGAGTCTGTTTATATACACAATGTTGAATCCCTGGAATGATTTTCTCCATAATCCATCTGTGCTCCTATGGAAGCAAATATGAGGTAAGCTTTTCCGGCTTTGTGGTCGAGGGCAAAGACAATTATGTGAAGTTCATGCTATTTCGGAAAATATGGGAAGTGTAATTCATTTTGTCTCAGTAGAGATTCTTGCCAGATTCATAGGCTTCACATTTCTGTTTTTCAACCCCACAGCCTCTATTCTTTTGGCTTTCTGTAATAGATTCCATTTCGGCAAAGCAAATGGACTATGTCGCAATGAGAACCTTAAACAATACTGTCTGATATGTTCCTCTTCTTCTCATATTGGGTACAAAATAACTGACATTATCATCTGAGGCGGCTGTGGCGCAGTAGGTAGAGCCTGTGTCTTATGATCGCAAGGTCGGCAGATCGGCGGTTCGACCCCCGACTGTCGAGGTGTCCTTGGGCAAGACACTGAACCCCAAATTGCTCCCAATGAGCGAATGGGTGAACGAGAGGCCGTTGTAAAGCGCTTTGGAATAAGGCGCTATATAAGTCAGTCAGATTTACCATCATATTTTGCTTTTGGTTAGAATGCAGTTTGACGTATGGAAACTGACCAGATATCAGTATATTGTATAGGGATGAACATCGGTACTGACATGGCTGAAGCATATGTGTTATTCGCTTCTTGTGTCTCTCCGAATCCACACAGCCCCTTGTATGATAACTGTCGGCCATTTTGTAGTTGTGCTGCCCATTTAATGAATCATTCTATTGCATAGTAGATAACAGAATAAACTAATGCATTTTTGTGTTAGTGGCTGCCACTGCCTATCCTATCAGATAATTAACTTTCGCAAATACACTGCGCAGAGCTACCAAGCAGAAAAATCCACACAATTAGAATGACTTATCTATGCACGCTCCCCAAACAAACAGACAAACACATCCCACATTCCGTTCATTTCATACCGGCCAACCAATTTTCTATACCCATCACCCGTCGACCAGCCCAATTTGGCTATT
>NC_137687.1:11355698-11358198 GCF_963989245.1 Nansenia antarctica | reverse complement strand
GGGACAGTGTTTTGTTTTGCTGCGAAACCACCAATCTCACTTAATGTTCTTTCCATAGACAAGTAGCAAATTAACTCTGAAAAAAGTAATTTCTTTCCACTTTCCCGCCATACTGGTTGCTCATAAGCTTTTAAGTAGGGATTTTTTTCTCTCAGACACCCAAATGCCATAAGTACAGATTGTTGTGACAGGACCATCTTTGATGTCACATTCCACAGCTTGGTTAGTGGTTTGGTTAATTGCTGTATAGCTATAAACCTTGATGTTTGTCAAAGCTTTTTTTTTTTCTCGCTTTTTCTTTCAAGAAAAATGTATCTGAATTGAGGGGAAAAAAGAACATACCGAAGATACACTGGTGGAGGTGTGTGTAACGTTCCTCTTTTTTGGTTGGCCAGAGCAAATCTCCAGAGCAAAATCTTCATTTATAGCTACTAGTACCTTCCGGAAACAGAGGATCTGCCTTGGTGAAGATGCTAATGGTATCTCTGCGGAATTTCTCCAGAATCCCTTTGGTTACTGTTGCACAGGGGAGGGTGGTGGAGGTAGAAATCGGAGGATGGGCTCATTGTAATGGAAGGAATGGAATGAGGATGGTGTCAAACACACCTCCCTTGCTGTCAGAGTGTATCCTGTGCACATCTGAACATAGATTACAGACGAGGAGTCTGAGCGCTCCCTTTTGGCATGCCGTTCATTCTTAGAGCATAACCACCACTGGTGGTACAAGTAGGTGTACGAGTGTTCTGAATCAGTGGGGGGAGGGGCGGGGGAAATGGACAGTTGGGGGAAAAATCACCTTTCTGTGATCTTTTTTTCAAGTGGCATGAAAAGGTTAAACCTGTGGGTAATGGACCTATCGCTAAGCCACGCCTTTGAAAATTCTGACAAACAAACAACGCTTCACTGACAGTAACTGACTGACCGACCGTGACTGAATGACATTCAATGACTTACAATGGCGGGACTTGGCAAATTTCTGTTTCTGATTTTCCACAGCAAGTAATAGACATCTTTTTTAAAGATGACAAGATGACGAGAATATTTTGTCTAGAAGCTTTTCACCGTCAGATATTAGCGAGTTGTTTGTCCGAGTTTTCTGCCTGTCGTGACTTTTGCTGTGATATGATTGGACAATTTCTATTTTGGGGCGTGGCTTAGCGATCTTAGCGTCCATTGCTAAACCCTTCTTTCTGTTGCTCAATCTTAATGGTTTTGGGTTAGGGTTGGGTTAGAGGAATCAGGTCATATCGGTGCTTTCGGGCTACTTACTGTACACCTCAAGCCATATGACAAGTCCACAAAAAAGGGGTACGTGTCACAGCCATACTTTTAGATGGGGTTCGCGCCCATGTCTGTGAAAACACATTTCCTCCGTGTCACGCCTCAATCACTCTCCATTGTGAAATGGCTTTTTCCTCTCCTCTCCTCTCACCTCCATTGCGGATCGCTGTATGTGTCATTGCAGTCTATCCTTCGACCCACGCGGGAAACGCACCCATGCGTAATAGATGGGCCCCTGAGAAAACAGCGCCAACAGCATATCAATTACCCATCAGACCCTCTCAGCTTCTCAGCGCTACAAGATGTCAATCCCCGTCCAGCGCAGCCAATGAGTGCGAATGCAAATGCGGATGCAATAGCACTTTTTTTCTCACTTACAAATTGGGTGCTGTAGACTTGGCAGCACACCTTTGAGATCAGTCCGTGTGTGTGAGTGTGTGTGTGTGTGTGTGTGTGTGTGTGTGTGTGTGTGTGTGTGTGTGAGTGTGTGTGTGTGTGTGTGTGAGTGTGTGTGTGTGTATGTGTGTATGTGTGTGAGTGTGTGTGTGTGTGTGTGTGTGCATGCATGCGTGTGTGTGTGTGTGCGTATGTGTGTGTGAGTGTGTGTGTGTCTTTGTCTGTGTGTGTATGTGTCTGTGTCTGTGTCTGTGTCTGTGTCTGTGTGGGTGTGTGTGTCTCTGTGTCTGTGTCTGTGTGTGTGTTTGTGTGAGTGTGTGTGTGTGTGTGTGTGAACCCTGTGGTGGACTGGACCCCTGTGGTGTTCTGGTAGGTTCCGGGTCTCTCCTGTCCAATGCAGACCCCAGCTGCTGCCTGCCTGTCTGTTTATCTGTCTGCTCTTTTGATTGCAGACCACATGTCATATGTCACTTAAAGCCTGGAGGTTAATCTGACGCTACTACTTCTCCTCAGTGCTGCTGGGTATTCTAATTTGTGAGGGGTGGTGGGCTCTACACACACACACACACACAGACACACACACACGCGCGCACACACACACACGCACACGCACACGCACACGCACACACACACACTTGCACGCGCACACACACACACACACACACTGGAGGTGATTCAGCTGCCCGAGTGCAGCTGTGTGGCCCCTTATGGCCCACTAAAGTGATTGATAAAAGGCAAACAGTTGCTCCAAACACGGACAGATGGAGTCGCACTTCATACCTCCCCTGGCACTCAAGCTGATAGGGGGGGCTGGGATGTCTCA
>NC_137687.1:11295698-11350698 GCF_963989245.1 Nansenia antarctica | reverse complement strand
GTTGCAATGAATGCCAAAATGTGCCCTTGTACTGTAGCTTGGCTACTGAACTGTCAAGGTTTACTAAGGTCTCTAACCAGCACCATGCTTTGGTATGCTCTCAACTGTACACAACACTGTTTAGGCCTCTGTGTGTGTGTGTGTGGGTGTGGGTGTGTGTGTGTGGGTGTGAGTGTGAGTGTGAGTGTGAGTGTGAGTGTGAGTGTGAGTGTGAGTGTGAGTGTGAGTGTGAGTGTGAGTGTGAGTGTGAGTGTGAGTGTGTGTGGCAGAGGTTCTTATGGGTCAGATTTTGTATTTAAACCTACATGTAAACTTAAAACTGAGTTATGATACAGGGTTTTCTAAAACAGTGAGTATATAGCATGCAATGATAGCTGTACAAGCTACAAAACACCTGTTTGTGAACATTTTATATGTTGTCCGTCTATAATACGATTAGTCGTGTTTTTTGTTAGTTTCTTTTGTACTATTTACACGTCATGGTACAACAATTGTCTGTTACTGTTGATCAAGCCACATTTAATTGTTTGTACTTGTTCTGTCCCATTGATCAATTCAATGTGATGCATTTTCAAGATATACTATGTTAACTTTAAGAGTGGGCTGATTCCAAATTCCCATACGTTCTAAAACAGACACAAAGTTGCGTGATTCTGTCTGGGCCAGATATATTTCCCATTCTTAAAGTTAGTTTGCAACTTTTGTTCTAACCCCAATACTTGAACTTGAATCCACAAGATTTATATATACTGTATATACTGTATATATATACTTATATTATATAATATAAGATTTAGATTTATAAATTATATTGGAGATGTGTGAGCCATATCTTGGAATAATTGTATACTAACCTTCATCACATAATTGTATTAGCAAATGAACTGGCTCCACTCTCACTACTGTACTGGTAACTGGTAACTGGACCAGATATGCACAAACAACATTCTTACAGCAGACTGACTAAAGTGCCCATACATGTATTAACATACCACAGACATGGCAAACTTACCCTGTAGTATACTTCTATTACTGTACATACACAATAATATGCACATATAACATGTGACATGCTAGCATAGACAGTAGCTTTCTCATGTTTCTCACGGGAAGCACAACGTGTTAAGGGCTCTGCACACAGCGTGCAATTTCTGTTGCGCGTCAACATTCCATTTTGAAGTTTGAATGGAAGTCTATGAGAACATCGCATTTCAACACACACGGCCCCGATTTTAATCGCACGGCGAAAATTCGATTCCATTCATTTTGAATGGGACAAAGCACACGGCGTGCGAGTTTTGTCGCACTGTCAAATTTGTGCTTTTTCCCATTCAAAATGAATGGAATCGAATTTTCGCCGTGCGATTAAAATCGGGGCCGTGTGTGTTGAGATGCGATGTTCTCATAGACTTCCATTCAAACTTCAAAATTGAATGTTGATGCGCAACAGAAATCACACGCTGTGTGCATTGGCCTTTAGCCACAATCGATGTTGTAAGACAAAAGGAGGGAGCGGATGGATTCGCCAGATCTCGCCGAAGACTGTGAACAAAAAAAACTCCTTTAACATATCTTGTTTTCTCGCACCTGCAGGTGATTGAGTTTGACGACGGCTCTGGTTCGGTGCTAAGAATTCAGCCCTTACGTACGCCCCGAGACGAAGCCATATATGAATGTGTCGCCTCCAACAATGTTGGAGAGACTAGCGCTACCACAAGACTCACAGTTTTACGTGGTAGGTGCTACTTTTCCACAACAGAAAAAAACTAAAAATGGCTAATTATGTTCATTAACTACTAGTTACTTCCTGCAGCTAACCAGGTAAGCTATGCTTTATTTGTCTGTCCTGTCTCTCTATCTTTCTTTCTTGTGTCTTACTCTTATCAACACAGTTGATTTGGGGGTTTGGGAGTATTTGATTGCGCTCATGTTAGATTTACTTATTTGATCAGTCTTACTCCATTAGTCACTTAGCCAAATTCATATTTCTGAGTCAATTAACTAACTCATTTATATACAGTTTCTTTGACATGATCATTAAGATGTGGCTTGAGTTGTGTATCATAGATTCCATTTCCCTTTGCAGAGGGTTTTAACTAGAACCCTCTATGCAGGGCTCTTCTATAAAATACATCAAAACATGTAAATGGTTCTACTTATCACGCTCTCCTCAGAAGAGGCTTATTCCGATTAAAACGGTTCGGTACATTTTGAATGCTTAGAAGATGCATGGAAGATAGTATCCTCATTTCCAGTGAAGTAGCCGCCATCTCGATGGTTCCGGTTACACTGGTATGAACGCGGGCTGGTTCGCCAGACAGCACCAGGGTTTCGGAGGTTCCAGAACGGGAACGGGGCACGGTTCGTTGGCGGTGTGAAAGCCCTAAGTGTTGTTTTTTAGTTTTACTATTACAGATTCACAAAATGGCTGTTAAGGTTTTAATCTGTATTAATCCAGGTTAATCTCATTGAGATCAAATAATTGAGTTAACTACTAAAAGCAAGATGAATATTGACAAACAAAACGGATCTCAATTCTACTGTTAGTTAGTTGATGGGACCACTGTAATAACAAGCCCCCCCATAGTGTAAGCAAATCTTTATCTCGATTGCAAACAACATTATGTTCAGACACAAACAGTCCGAGGCCCTGGACTCTAGTATTAGTATTAAACAGTACTGAATGACGAAATTACTTTAAAACGCCTTAGGGCCCGATGAATGGAGTGTGCTTTATTATGCACCACTATTGCACAACAAATGAGTTCCTATTGAGCGGGGAGCTCCCGCCTATAGAAAAGAGCTGGCTCGGCGGCTCTCTGAGGTGCCTTGTCCCTGTCCTTATCTCCCCCTCGCGCCAACAAAAGGCCCCCTCATGCGGTCTCCAGGGGGCGATTAAAAGGCAAAGGTGGCATATTCTTATCCTGCTCCACTCCTGTTTACACTATGGCACACAAACACACACACTCACACAAACACAGACACAGACACGCACGCACAAACACAGGCACAGACACAGACACACACACACACACACACACACACACACACACACAAACACAGGCACAGACACAGACACAGACTCACGCACACACACACACACACACACCCACACACACACACTCTCTCTCTCTTGTACAGAAGTACACACACACACACACACACACACACACACACACACACACACACTCTCTCTTGTAAAGAAGTACACACACACACACACACTTCCACATGCATCCTCAAAAGACAGTTAACCAGCCCTGAAACTACTCACCAAGTCTTAACGGTCGAATGGACATAAATACTTTTTCTCTTTTCACTTTGTCCACAACCACAACCGCTCTTTTGCTATATAACTTGTGACTTACCAACACCAAACCAACCCAAAGTCATATGGTTTAACATCTGAGCAGTTCACTTCGCTGTTTTGAACCTCAACTTCTTTGAAAGGGCTCATGTCTTATTCATGCGGCCCGACCGAGTTGCAGTGCGAGTGCCCGTTGCCAGGGTGAGCTTTTATATTAGAGGGGGTGGGGTATAGTTTGGGGGCAATATCAGGGCAACGCACTTTTACAAGGTCACACGGTCGGAAATGCATAATACATGACGGCGAAGGAAAGCCCGGAAAGCTCCCCTTCTCTTTCTGCTGCATTCTGGGTACCGCACCAGACATCCCACTGTGACGTCTCTCTTCCTTCCATGATCAGTACGACTGAACAAGGATGTGACAACATCCTCAGTGGCAAAAAGAGAGTTAAATGTGTCGACATCGCTACAGTGAGAGCTTAGTTTCTATCCCCCTACATAAGCCAAGTGGTTTCACACAGGACTGTAATAATTCATAAGATAGATAAATAAGCAGTTGACACCAGTGAAATGCAAAATACATATAACACGACTGCTAATGTCGTTCGTTTGGGGGCTCCGGTGGCCCGTGGTGAAGATTGTAAGCATATGTTTGTGGAGCTAACTCCAGGGGATAATGGCTAATTCCATAAAAGAGAAGTACACTGTTGTAATTGCAATGCCATGAGGAGCAGGGCTGGCTGGGAGCGAGAGAATCCAGAGGAGGACGGAGATATTAGCATTCGGATGGGCCGGGGCTTGATGGGAAATGCCATTAGTAATGAACTTCCAGAGCTTAGAGAAGTCATTTGCATGAAAGGCGAAAAGCCCAAAGTGTAATGATGTTCGTACCCCGAATGTACTTGTGTCCAATGAATGAGGCCCGTAGTTTTGCATATTGTATTTTTTTTTCTTTTTTCTCAATTTTGATTAACTTTGAGATGACTTAAGTCATATGCGATATGCATGTTTGAATAAAGGTTGTCTGGTTTTTGGCTGAAATTGGAAAAGAAGGCATAGGAAAGAAGCAATTGAAAGGAGGAATAGCAAGAAATGGTGCAAAACATATTTGTACTAGCGTAAGCGATAAAAAATCGATCATCCGCATGGAACATTGTATTGCACCAGTCGATACGTCAGCAAAGTATGTGACACTTTGCAGGGAGAAAGGACCATCAGTTTGCCGTCGTAACTGCTAATGTATCTTCAACACGTGTCTAACTGAGCAATCATCCATTGGATTTCAATAGTAGGTGAACAAATAAAATAAAATAAAAAAATCTTCCAAAGCTACTCACCTCAACAACAATACAAATTATTGTACTTTCAGCAGCACAATTATGAGCAGCATCAATGCAGTATGTCTTATGTATTCCATATTCAGTCAATATGAAGGAGTCACATTACACTGTCAACAGCTATTTTCTTTGTCAGTCTCGTAGGCGTGCAGATGTGTGCAGTTGTGCTCAACCTGACGGAGAGAGTGGACAATAGGAACTCACTCTCTGTGACGGCAAAAACAAGATGCATCATTTACATCTGCAAGGAGTGGTGCTCCTGCTTTTCAAACTGTCAATGTTGGAGAGAAGGAAATATTTCCCAACTAAAGTGAGAAACATGTTGGCCATAGCCTTGAAAACAAGATTATTCGAACTATGGAAGCTTATACGCGTTGCATTTATTACGAATTGCCGTTAGTTATTGAAAATATGAATCAAATTTGTGATGAATAGTATTGAAATGTAGGCTGAAAAGTAAATGTATGATGGAAACAAAACTGTTCAGACCTCGGCAGTAGGATGTAATGGTCTACCAAATATTATACTGAAGCTAACGTACACCATACTGTAGTAGAAAGGGCGGCTGTGGCGCAGGAGGAAGTGCTGCCGTCTAATGATAGCAGGGTTGGCAGGTCGGTGGTTCGTGCCCAAACTGGCCACATGTCGAAGTGTCTTTGGGCAAGTCACTGAACCCTAAATTGTTCCCAATGAGCGGGCCGGAGCCTTGCATGGTAGCTTGCCGCCATTGGTGTGTGAATGGGTGTGTGAATGGGTGAATGAGAGGCCATTGTAAAGCGCTTTGGGATAAGGCGCTATATAAATCAGTCTATTTACCATTTATGTTACAGAACAGGAAGTAACACTAGGATGCTACCTCTACAACATTCTCGATCTATCAAACTAACCTCAAACCTTACCATAGTGTGTGACCCATATAAATATTCTTAACAAACACGATCCATGTCAGGTCGATTACAATACATAGACAAACGCTGAAAAAGTAATTAAATAGAACACATTACATAGAAATTCCTCTCAGAAAGTGGTTGAATGTTTATGGTGCTTTTTCACACTAGGCTCTCACTTGGGGGATTCAACCCTGGACTAACTTAAGTACATAGTACAGTGGATTGTGTACATAGCCTTTATTGATGTAAACCAGCTCCTTACCTTCTTGTGATTTTATGCATCTATGCTTTTTCTAAAATGTGTTTTTTTTTCCCTTTCCTAACACCAGGGGAGCCACCCCTCCTAAATTTCGTTGTTTGGTACCTGTACTGTAGCAATGACAAATAAAGTCCATTCCATTCCATTCCATTCCATTCCAACCCCCACAACTTGACACCCAAACATAATATACATTCAGACTTGGATCAAATTAGCTAAAATTACAAAGAGATTATATTACAACCATGTGAATTATCTACAAATATGAAAAAACGATAAATAATGCATATTGAAAGATGTCAAATAACACTGCAGTCAACGCTCAAAGTACATGGACTTTTACAGGCTTGTTACTACACAAGCGCATGTTTACATCAAACGCCAGTTAACACCATTCCTAGTCTGATTCCAAATACAAACCTGACAGATAATTGTCCATTCTTTATTTTTAAAAAGTCACTCGAGTTACAGTGTCTTCACGAGCACATGCATACTGTAGACACACCATCATTTGCATTCCACATCTCAAGGAACTACTTTGGTTTGCCTGTTGCGTTGTCGTATGGTCTCGATTCGAATTATTCCTGTTCTCTGGCAAGTTTGACTCCTTTACTTCAAACGAGAACAGACTGACAGTAAAAAAACTAAACGTTGACTGAGCACTCAAATTTCTCATGAAACAAATCGCTGCCTCAGCTGTCTTTGGCCTGCCCGAGCGCGGCACAGTGGGGGTGAAGCAGGTGGTTATTGTAAAATTGCTTCGCTTGAGATCGCTGGCTTGTGAAAGGCGAATGCAGTAGGGAGCCTAAAAAGGCCAGGAGCTAGCACACAATTCTCTCTCGGTTTTTCCGGCAAGTTCTATAGATGCCAAGACCTAGGCCACCACCGCGGAACACTCAATTGTGCTACACATGTAAAAAGAAAAAGAGAAAAAAAAGAAAGAAAGTAGGGCTCTGGAAACATGCTGACTTTATCTTACAATCCAGGTGAACTGGCTTTTTTGAAAGGACACATATGAAAGAATTATAAAAGCACATGAGACAGCATGTTAGTAAGTCGAGAGGAAGTTGTTTAACCTCATTTGTGCCCTCAGGTCTGGTTTCTCAAAGCATGAGAGGAAATAGAGCTCCCATCAACCCTCCAGTGTTCTCTCAAATGTCTGGCACACAATTAAAGTTTCCTATAACGGAGCAGTTTCCTTTTCATTTTTCTGGCCACTCTACTGTTGAGCCACAGGTGTTCAACATGGCAGCAGTTGCTTCTTTCCGTGGGGGAGGAAAATAAGTTGTTGGAAGTTTGTTGGAAACTCCATCAAAGTCTAACTAAAATGTTTAGACTCCTATTTTGAGTCATTTTAAAGGCCCCCATATTATAAGCATTTTTCAACAAGTTAATATAGGTCTCTGAGGTACCCAAAACATGTCTTTGAAGTTTTTCGCTGGAAATACCACTCAGGTTTGAATCTAAAGTCATTCTAGCATGCCTCTATACTCCTCTGTTTCACTGCTGCTTGTCCCCCCCCATGCCCCACTCCGGAACAGCTACAGACAGTGAACAAATTATAACAAATAAGTTATCCAAGAAGAAAGAAGAAACTCATTACACAGAACATTTTACTTTGAGTGTAGCTTGTGTTGTGACATCAGCTTGTAAATACAGTATGATGGTCCCAGTGCAAAAAGCAACATTTACCTAGCGAGTCTCAGTGTTGGTAATTCAATGTGAGATTATATGATGTCACAGGAGAGACAGAGGGCTGATGACAGTATTCATATTCATACTGGAACTGCAATATTATGTTTACATTCACATGTAACTGTTAAACGTTGGTTATTGCGTATTGGCTAAAACCATAACGATCGGACTGCACACTGAACGGAGGAATCATACGCTGTCAGACAGGGTTCATGTTATCAAGGAAACAACTTTTATTGTGGGAATGGTCACATATATAGGATCAGCTGGCTCAATCATTCATGTCACACAGCTGGTGTCAATCAATCAATTATGCCCCACTCACACTGGGATAGGGATGACTGGAGAGCACACTCATGTCAACACCCCCACTTGCTCTCACCTGACCAATCTAAGATGGAGAGAAAAATAAACAAATCAGTAACAATCAGTAGCCTACAATTTCCATAACACTCTTTGGGCTGTCATTCCATCAATCAAACAAACAAAAGCTGGCACTGATATTGTTCCTCTCCTGTGAAACAAGAATATACATCATCATCATCATCATCATAATATGTTCATATGTTGCTCATTTTCTAAACTTTCTCACAGAAGTAATAATAATAATAATCATATTTGTTTATTTATATAGCACCTTTGAATGATGAATGATGAATGGTCTTTATTGTCATTGATATAGTACAGGTACCAAACAACGACATTTGGGAAATGTTGCAGCTCAAAGTGCTCCCATCATTATATAATCATAAGTAGAAGATGGACAGTAAACAGTTTGCCTCTCTCATGCTGCACTCTGATGTCAAAATACAGAATAAAATGGCAAGGCAAAACAAATACATGGCAAACACATTTTAATGTCATCATAATTAAAAACTAAACAGACCAGCGCGACATGCTTGATCCGCAACCGAACCACGGGTTGATTTATTCTGGGTTTTTCAGGGGGTAACGATACGGGGACTAGACCCGATGCAGGACTCTAGTCTTTGCGTCCTGTCCTTATCCCCGCAACGTTAGGTAAACCATTCCCCAATCAAACAGCAAGACAGACAAGCGTGTAATCGTCGAGTCCTACCTCCTCAGTTGTTGTGCTGGTTGCTGCCTACTGTCCAGCTCCAAATGTGTGAAGCCAAACTTCACTTGTAACAAAGTCATTGATCAAAGTCAAGATCACTGTTGTGAATCAAGTTGTGAAATGATACTGTCTAAGGACCCATCAAATATTGCTGCTGATTCAACCACTACACCACCGTCTCTCTCTTTAGAAATGTATGAATAATTGTGGCCATTAACTTCATGTTTCATTTTTCATTTCATTTTTCATTTTTGTGCACGTTGACGTTTGGTTTGTGTGTGTCAATTTGACTTCACAAGAAAGTAAGTTAGCGGTGTTGATAACTTTGAATGTAGTTGGTTGTTGAACAAAAAAAAAGAAGCGGGCGTATATACTCAGATGGGGGGGGGTTATAATTCTAATGAGACCCCACTTTAAGTAGGATGGGGAGGCAAATTTGAATGGCTCATTGAATCACATGTTTTCTGAAATAGGCGGCCCACAACAAACTGACCCGGTTGTTTTATTTCAGTCTGTGTGGTAGTAGGCCCATCAGAGACCCACATGTTTGTACACAAGCACTGCAAAAAGTGAAATCTTTAAAACTTGACCAGAAGATTAAGATATGTGATGCATTTGACAGATCAGATTACCTCTTTTTCACATCAATCTATCCCGACAGATAATGTAGATCTTGCAGTATGCGCATTTCCGGTTCACAACATGTCAGACGTTGTTGACAATACACATTAAACAAATAAACTGGCCTAGAGTCCCATAGACAGGGCCTCCCTCTCCCCTTAATCCTAAACATCCCCAGTCACATACATCACAGAAAATGAACAGATAATGACAAGTTATTTATTATTGTAATTAACAAGATTGAGTCGACTGTCCTCAAAGAAATTGATCTTTCTCTACAGAAAATAATCCCCACCCCCCTTAAATTCCTCTGCGTAATTACTTGAGGGAGTGAATCGGTATTTTATACTTTACTGAGCGTGATTTAAGACAAAAAGAAGAAGCTGGAGTGGTGTTTAGCTAAGGATTACCCCCGCCTGCTCAAAAGATGGATGTGACGCTTTACGGTCCAATAGCGAGTGAGAAAACATCTGCTGAAGCCGCAAAAGGGACTGCGATTGCATTCTGAAAATGATAGATAACACGGTGGTCAGCATGGCTGAGTGTTTGTTTTAATAAAGTAAACATGACCCCCTCCCCCCCTGTGAATTAATCATTATCGATTTAGAAAGATGGGGTTTGTGTTTTTATGCTTCGTGCCTCTAGATATTACTGTCCTATGCCACAACCTCAGGTTTCGCAATTTGCCAGGCACAATTAGCTGCTTAATGATTTGAATATTGATATATGATATTCGCGACAAGTATTGTCCTTGTCAATGACATTACAATGTTATGCGTTTCTAAAAAGAAAAAAGCCAATTTATCGGTTGTATTCGCACTGTCCCACATGTAGAAAGGTTAAATGTCAATGTGACAAAACCATCCATTGCAGGTTGATGCTTGAGTGTTGTCTCACCATGTACCAATATAGAATAAACATAGCATGGTCATGTCAATTATCTCAAGTAGCTTAGCTGCTCCAGATCATGTTCTGAAGCTGGAGAACCTTAGCATTGGTGGGTAGTAGCTAAGTAGTCAGCCACCCACCCACCAGTCACAATGACAGCGATTGACAGGGGGCTTTTTTTGTGTGTCATCGTTAACCAGGGAACATTCTGTGGGCTGTGGGAGACTTGAGGTTTGTAAAGTGGGAGTGTATTAGCTCGAGCCAGGAAGTCAAGGGGTGCTAATGGAGATGCTTTGATCTTAGCCGTACTCAAACCATTTTCTAGTAGATTAATCGGGCACTTCAGGGTCATTCCTAATGCATCTAATGATGCTCTCGAGAAAACTCTCCAAGCCTGCCCGCTAGAGAACTTGCTAATTAAATGCCAAACAACTTTGGGCTGAAACACAAGGTATGTGGAAAGATAGCCTAACTTTTACTGGCAGTTTGTGTTTCTAATGAGTCAGATACATGTTTGAAGTCATTTGAAATGTATCATTTGAATTGTAGGATATGCAAATTTGCTCAAATATTAGTATTATTTCATCAGATATATTATCGCTGCATGGAATAAACACAGTCTACCCTGGTCAAACTGTTAACCTCCATGTTAGATTCAAAGTCAGCTGACCAGGTTCAGTCTTGCCGTTTACGTGATGCAGCAGATCTATACCCGTGTCCCATTGAGACGCCCACATCTTCTGCAACACTTTCAGGAGAACCTCTGTCTGTAAACGTTTCCATTAAAGTTAAAGTTGAAGTGGAATTAAAGTTTTCCGTTTTCTTTTTGGAAGCCAAGAGGTCTGTTCTGCCTATTATTAGCCAAGTATGAGTAATCTGTCCCTCTCAAGTTTGTTTCCTCAGACATTTATAAAAAAAATAAAAAATCTTGAGTATACATAAGAGGTTACCATGGCCAAATAGATGAATGAATGAATGAATTATCTTTATTGTCATTGTAACAGGTACAACGAAATTCAAAAGACAGTTCATGTAGTCACCCTATGTGTAAGCTTGCTAGACTGCTATGTGTATGTGCATCCCTTATGCCCATTACTGAATAATTAAATCTCATTGTTGATCTTTAAAGAGATCTAATTGAAGTTAAACTCACACACACGTCAATAAAAATAAAAAAAACGAGCTGGTTTTAAATAGAAAAACGAATAAATATATGCAGAAAAATAACATGTCTTTTGATCTGCTCACACCAAGACCATTAGAAACGCCTGTTTGACCAAAACTGACCTGGCTGTTTCAGAATGTAAGGTACACGAAGGTTAATGAACCAATACGATATCTCACAGGCTGGCCTTCTGTTAGTTTTCCTGCCCGGTGGGGAGACTCACCTGGTCGCCGACACTCCCCGAAACCCCCTGCTGGGAGAAGCTTCTGGCCTGGGCCTGTGTCAATTAGAGAGAGAGAGAGAGATACAACAAAAACAACCAAGACACACACACGCTAGTGCTGATTGGGTTCAAAATGAGTTGAAGGACCATCCATCCACACCATGATGCTTTCATCTTGACTTGGATGGATTTCTTTGACTGACCTCGATGACATCGACAAATACAGCTTTCATTCAGTCCTATTACAAGTGTGTGCTCCACAGACAATAGACACGAGCCATGCAGTACACTGGTAGTATAATAATTTAATTAATTAATTAATTAACACTTTTATCCAAAGCGACTTACAATTACGAATTACAGGGACATTCCCCCTGGAGTAACTGAGGGCTAAATGCCTTACCCAAGGGCACACTAGTAGTGGTGTGGCTTCAGGCGGGATTTGAACTCACAACCTTCCGATCACAAGTCCAACTCACTATCCACTAGACCACCACTAATAGCTATATTCAAACAGCGTTCTTCACAGCGCCTGTCTGAGGGGTCTCTTCGTTAACACCGGGGTCACTCGTACGTTGGTTGTCGTCACATCTGCCCATTTGAAACTACATGCCGTTGACCACCAATACAATATTATCGTATGACCCAGTAAGTCTATATGTGTGTGGGTTCAATCAAAAAGTCCCGTATGAAGTCTTTCTGGCATTCAGCTTCAAAGCTGGTGACTGTTGTTAGAGACAGGACACCTCTATGAAAGGAAAGGCCAGTCCAGTCTTGTTTATTATGTATTCTGAAGCCACTGCTTTTTAAATTTGTGAATGCTTAATGTACTCGAGAGGATCGAATGTAGGTCGATGGACTGTTAAAACCAGAGCTCCCGAGCGCATGCCGTCTTGGAAGAAGAAAAAAAACATCTCTTGCTTTGTGTTTTGCAAATAGCTCTGAGCATCTTTTGATGTAGCCTTTTTTCCCCTCCTCTGAATATTACTAATCACAACATATAAAGTGCTGATGGCAGATTAGATGAGACGAAAGAAACTTTTTTTCCCATGCTAAACAAATGAGGCTCTGTTTTCTAAGGTAAATGGATTCATCGCTCAGGGTAACAACCAGCAAATGGAATATGCTAAGTAACATCCTAAACGGAGGGAGAGGGAGAGAGGTAGGGAGGGAGGGAGAGAGAGAGAGAGAGACAACGAGAGAGAGGGAGAGAGAGAGACAGAGAGCGACAGAGAGAGAGGGAGAGAGGGAGGGAGGGAGTGAGAGAGAGAGAAACAGAGAGAGACAGAGAGAGACAGAGAGAGAGAGAGAGAGAGAGAGAGAGAGAGAGAGAGAGAGAGAGAGGACCTGTAGAGAAAAACCAAGATGAAACAAGAAAGAGACAGTAATATTAACACTGGAACGAGAAAATAAATAGAGAAAAAGCGAGAGAGAGAGAGAGAGAGAGAGAGAGAGAGAGAGAGAGAGAGAGATGGATAGAGGTAAGAGCCATGCAAAAGATAGTAGGAATGATTGAAAGAGAGGTTGAGAGAATGGGAGAGGGTGGGAGAGAGGAGAGAGGAGGCAGTTTTTTCCCTCCCCCCATCCCTCCCTCCCTCCCTCCCTCCAGCCCTGCTCACGGTAGGTGATCTTCACCACTCAGAACAGTACATCTGGCTGAGCTGATGTACAGTCTGTAAAGCGGGGGGTGGGGGTGGGAGGGGGGTCGGGGGGGGCATTTGAGCGTAAACAGAGCCGTGTGCCTGCCTTCCTGCTTGCCTGCTTGCCTGGCCCAGGCCTATGGAGATGGAGAAAGCTCCTCTCTCTCTGCCCCCCCCGGTCCTGCATCATCTCTCCTTTTCATCTCTCTCTTTATCCAACCATTTCAGCCCCAACCCCCCCAGGAGCATCCGACACACTCACACACTCTCGCTTTCTCTCTCTCTCTCTCTCTCTCTCTCTCTCTCTCTCTCTCTCTCTCTCTCTCTCTCTCTCTCTCTCTCTCTCTCTCTCTCTCTCTCTCTCGCTTTCCGCTCTGCTCCCCGCGCTTACGTGTAAATGGAGGGATATCATGTCTAATCCGTCATGTTTATGAATGACACAGGCTTGGGGAGAGAATACATGTGCCCCCCCCTCCCCCCAGCAGCGGCGGGGTTACATCGCACTCGGGTTGGGCTTGATGTGATCTGCTGCTTGCCGTCGGCAGGCGTCAGAGATGGCCACAGGGACTAGAGGCTTGGAAGGGTCCTGGGCAGGGTCAGTTTTAGAGATGGCCACAGGGACTAGAGGCTTGGAAGGGTCCTGGGCAGGGTCAGTTTTAGAGATGGCCACAGGGACTAGAGGGTTGAAAGGGTCCTGGGCAGGGTCAGTTTCAGAGATATCCACGATATACCACAGCTTCTCGTTCCATAACGCTTTTATACAACGGTTACCACATTTATCGATCCACATTTACCACATTTATCAATATTTCACAAAAGAAAGACAACTTTTATTCACTTTTAATAAATGTATTTTAATGGAATGTTTTATTGTAAGTGATCTGATAGTTGAACATCAATGACACATCGCTAGTCAACTAACACATCTTGTTTTGTGAGCCTGCTAACAATGTAAAGTTGTGTTCTAGTTAACTAGGTAGCAGTGGGGATTACTCACCCAATCCATTTTGTTGCAGTAGTTTGGCTTGACTAGCGAGTTTGTGTTGTGATTCTCAACAACGTTGAAACGTAGTGCCGTGTTTCAAAAGAAAAGTCTGAACATTTTGATTGGTTGCTGACATGCGGACCAAATGATCAGACTGTGTCACAAATATGCCACTAACCTTTAACATAACAATCAGTGCTAACTCTCAGCATGTGGCCTTGTTCGTCTTACGGGCCTCATATTAGAAGTCATGTTATAATGATGACTGACCTGAGAGCTTGGGTACATCTTGGGAAATGTTGTGGTAGATAAAGGCTCAATCTTTCTGTAACTAATCACTTTTTAAACCATGTCTACGTGCATTGACTTCTGGACTAAACGTGCATTTTTCAGTGTCATTCAGAATGAAAAATGACTGGGGACTGTTCGTCTGTGAAGGAGTTTTGGGAAAATAAAGCACCCGATGATTAATTGATTTACTCCGCACTGGAGTCCCATAATCATAGGCATTAGCTGAGGGTGTTTTAATAGCAAATAAGAAGCATTCAATTAATTATAAAAATGTATAAAGGAAATAATCAGTGGAGAGCAAGGGAGAGAGGATGCCATTTTTCATGGAGACAGATGCGACCTGAGGTTAAAGAGCTTTCTCCTCCCCCACTCTCTATCTCTCTCTCTCTCACTCTCTCTCTCAGACTATAACCCTAACCCACACACATGTATGCTCTCTTTCTTTTTCTCTCTCTCTCTCTCTCTCTCTTTCTCTCGCTCTGTCTCTCTCTCAGACTATAACCCTAACCCACACACTCACTGGGTCACTCAATATGCTCTCTTTCTCTCTCTCTCTCCCCCCCTCTCTCTCTCTCTCTCTCTCTCTCTCTCTCTCTCTCTCTCCCCCCCCCCCTCTCTCTCTCTCTCTCTCTCTCTGTCTCTCTCTCAGACTATAACCCTAACCCACACACATAGACTCACTGGGTCATACAATTATGCTCTCTTTCTCTCTCTCTCTCTCATTCTCTCTCTCTCTCCCTCTCTCTCTTTCTCTCTCTCTCTCTCTCTCTCTCTCTCCCCCTCTTTCTCTCTCTCTCTCTCTCTCTCTCTCTCTCTCTCTCCCTCTCTCTCTCTCTCTCTCTCTCTCCCTCCCTCTCTGTCTCTCCACTAGTAGAGATATATTCCCATGCATATTTGTTGGAATAGGATACCTCGTCCTCTTGTCAGGGCTGATACATTACGATCATTAATGAACTTAACCGTACACAATTCACAACTCAAATCCTATTTGACCCCTGGGTGATGGAGGTGAGAACTAATGTTAGCAGCTGTTGAAAGTCTGTCATTTTCACACTCGGTTCTCGGGCAATTTTCTCAAATTAAAAATGTGCTCAGTGAATTAGTGGAAACCCTTTAAAAAAAGAGGTCGCTTCTTTGTGGAGAATATAGCTAATGGCACTATTTGTTTCAGGAAGCATACAGTAGTAAAAAACAAATCACAATCCCTCATTCAACTCGGTGATTACTACATGCAGTAGAGACAGGGAACGAAAACAAAGAATCCTACTGTGTTTAACCTTGGTTAATTTGACTTCAAGGTGTTGAAATTGCACGTGCTCCTTCTAGAACCAGGTGAATGAATGGTCTTTATTTGTCATTGATATAGTACAGGTACCAAACAACGAAATTTGGGAGGGGGGGGCTCCCCTGGTGCTAGGAAAGAAAAAAAACTAAAAAAAACAAGAAGGGAAAGGAGCTGGTTTACATAAATAAAGGCTATGTACACTATCCACTATACTATACTATACAGATAAAACACTGTGCTGTACTCTATGCTATGCTATACCTATTCTAACATTTCCTATTCTCTGCAACCTAGGGTTGGTTAAGGTACACACTTAAGTGTGAAATATCAGAGACATAGTACAAAATGACATGAGCCCTGACTGCACAGGGCTCCTGTAATTTTGTTCTCTAATTTGTCTAGGCACTAGTCTTGTCCATTGCCCAACAAATCATGACACAATGACATGAGTATGAAATCCAGCCTTATTTGGGGGGTCATTGTAAAAGGTACACAACATGTTATCCAGAGACAACTGACCCAAAAGTCACAGTTTGGTCATAACTGGCGAAAATAATGGATGAATTTCCAACTAGAACAGCTCATCTGTGGTCCAATCACACACACTGTTTACTCAGCTGAGGTAACTGGGTCAGGGATTTCACAACAAACTTGAACTATTCATCACTTTCTAAATAGCCTAGGATTAGTGCGGAGGACCTGAAAGACCCACATGCGTTTGTGAATGTCAATTATGGATTAGCTTTTTTCTTTTGTGTCCAGTCTAGCCACTAGCATATTAGATGGTACAGATCAGAGTTTATCAAATGCCTTTTGTATATGGTTTTTACACGATGGCCTATCCTAAACCTGTAACAGTAATGAGCTAAATGAAAGTGTTTTCAAATTGCTTATGTTTTAGTACAATAAATAAATGGGGGGGGGGGGGGGGGGGTTATGAACTCATGAATTATGATAATACATTTCTGGGATAGCTAAATGTGATGTTGTAATATGGACACTGGCAGCCTTACAGGGCTACGGGCTCATCATCTCATACAACATCACTTTAAGCGTTTTTCGTTCTGAAAACCAAAAGGTGGCCTGCCAAGAACCCCACTATGTTTTAACACTAGAACAGCTGTGCCTATTTTACCTACTAGTAGATCTGCCTTGGTGGTCTAATATGACCCCCTTTTTAGAATGTAAATCTGCTATTTACACACAGAGATCACTAGAGAGTGCTTCTTTTAAATGAGCCTGCCTCCTACACAGAAAAACGGCATTATTATCATTGCATTATTACCATGACATCCATGTGTGCTAGTTCGAACTGGGGGGACAGCACAAAACAAATCGAAGCAATCCGTTATTGTGTTATAAGGGTGTTCTGTTAAGATGAATAGGATGTTATGATTCATGTGAAATGTCAGGTCCTGATGTTCAGTCCCAGTCGCTCTGCAATAAATGTTCAGTCCCAGTCGCTCTGCAACATCGTTGCGTAGTAGAGTATTAGTAGTATTTCGTGGACGTCGCCCAGTGTCCCACGCTCCATTCAAGCCATGGGAACCTGGTTGTGACGCTCCCCGCATGGTTACCCCCACCTGCCCCTGTGTGCCGATAGCTTACCTCTTTGATGTTAAAGGTCACCTCTTTCACTTGCATCTTAACTATTCCGAGTATTCCACCCAAGGCATTGAGACGTATTATAATCTGAAAGGAATCCAAAGGAATTTCCAGGAGAGGAGGATCGGGTGGCTTTATGATGTGCATCTAAATGGGATTTCTCGTTGTACGGAAATAGGATATGGGTGGATATTTTTTTCGGAATTCTTCTGTCAAAATTGGTGGTGCGAGGGAATATGTTGTATGTTGAGTGGCTTTTACAGGTGCTATCAGCAAAGTCACGTTGATTGACATGTCAGTATAGCAGCAACTCCCAGCGGCCTATAACCATTATGTGATGGAAGAGCTCAGACTTAATCTCTGTCCTTCCCCTCCTCTCTTCACACACACACACACGGATACACACACACACACACACACACACACACACACACACACACACACACACAATCCTAGTCCATAAACAAATCAGCTCCCCTCTTATCAGTGGTTAATTGTTTAATGTTCCATTTGGCCAACATGGCTCTCTGCTTCTTTGTGTGCCATGTCAAGAGGCAATGGGACATATTAGTAAAACCCAAAAAAGCTCAGCAGTACGGCATCGTTTGAGCACTTTGGATGTTATCATTCACTCTCATCTCTCTATCCTCTTAATTATCTGCTTTGAGTGCTTTCCCCACCTGTTCAGTTTGGCATGCAAGCAGCAAATGCGTTACAATGGAACTCCTTTAGCGGCAGATTCATTTTATCCTAGAAAACAAATTATGTTTTGACGTCGGCCAGAATTACCCGAGGTTGAGATTGTAAGAGAAATCAGAAATCAGACCACCTAGACTTTATTTATTGTCGGAAATGGGAGAGAATGTTGACTTTGAATCTCCTTGGTGGCACAGGTGAGATCTACTCTTTCGAGGGGGGGAAAGGAAGAAGCTAATTGAATCGCAGTCAAACTTAATGCACACCTTGTTGAATGGGAAAGGAGAAATCAGTAGTATCAGCGAAAAAAATAATATCACAATGCAATTTCTAGCCCAGGGTAATGTCATGCCGGGACAGGTTTCACCTCTGTGGAGGTTTATGGGTGAAATGATGGACATGTTGAAAATACAACTTTATTTTCCCCATAACACCGCTGTCAGTGATAAAGTGAAGGGTGGGCCAGATTTAGAACCTGTCATCCTTGATACGCTTGTCTGTAAAAGATAACCTTTTTTTTGTTTTACCACAGTATGAACTATACCCTATAAGTAGAGAGAGAAAAACAAACAACAACAGAATGGGTGAGGGAGTAGGGAGAACGAGCGAGAACGATACATAGAGGGAGAGAGAGAGAAAACAAGAACAAATGGCGTCATAGAATTGGCACAATGAGGAATTACTGCCTGCCTTTCTTAATCAAGAGCTCTTATATTTGGTTGAGTAATTTTGTTTGGGAGAAAACAAAAGCATAATTAACAGTTCCCTTTTGAATGCCAAAAAAAAACATAATTGAATGAATTAGTTGAACGGGGGCCGAGAGGAACATTTTGTTTAAGAGGATGTGGGTCGCTGTTTTGTACGGATTTATTAACTGTGGTTGTATTGAACTTCTGGAAACTGTAAGCAGTTTGTCAAATTAGAGTGAATGCTATTGCTGTTAGAAGCTGTCCAAAAAAATTACCACACAACACTGGTACAACTTTGTCTCTCAAATACAGAGCAAATCGTACTATAATCCATGAGCGAAATAGAAGAACACAGTTATTCCTCTACAAAATAATCCTAACACCCTGTTATGATACACTGCCATGTCACCTTCCAGGTCACAGACAGTATGGACGCAGTAGGAAAGGCGTTGGTGATCTCTAGTGTAAGTGTGGCATGGTCTAGCATTAGAACAGCCGTGCCTTTTTTACCTACTAAAAGAGCTAGTTGGCCGCTTGTAAATTAGCCTGCTTCCTACACAGAAAAATAGCAAAATTGCTTTATAGCTTATCCTGATGTGATTTTGAAAATGTAAGGATACTGGGTGGTAGAACGCACATAGGAAAAGTCATGAAAGGAGGGTCATGAAATTTGATCGAGTGCAAAGATATACTTTTTTTTTACTCACATGGCTGATTAAGTGCTAGGCACTTTGTGGAAAGACATTGTAGGAATGCTGCCAGGCCTTGCGTAACGGTCAGTTGCTATATCACACCAGTCATCCTTAGATCACCCTTCCCTTCCTGGCAGGCTGTTTTCACCTGCAGACTTGAACCCTCATCTGTATCTCGAGAGATCGGTTAGACCATTTTTCATCGAATCGTCTTACTGAAACTCTTTTCATTCTTACTGTCTTTCCTTCCTACTGCCTTTTTGTGTACATTGCATGCCAGCACGTGTAGGCCACTATTGTCCCAAATCCATTAAGCCACAGGCCTTAATTAGAACCAGTTCAATTAATGGCCAATCAGCAAGGCATGCCATGGACTCATGTCATTTTTCGAGTCAACTCCGTATTACAAACTGCAGCGAGGGGAACAGGCTGTGGGTGAGGCTGCTTGGTTATTTGGGAGGAAAAAAACTAGCACTTACTACAATCACACTAGGGGAAATGTGACACATGCTAATGCTTTGGTCCTCATGTCGGGATCCGATGTAATTATCCGACTTTTCTTTTGAAAGACGTGAATACATTTCCGCGTTGTTGAAAATCAATGACACATCGCTAGTCAACTAACACAGCTTGTTTTGTGATCCTGCTAACAATGTAAAGTAGTATTATAGTTAACTAGGTAGCAGTGGGGAGGATTACTCACCGAATCCATTTCGTTGCAGTATCTCGGTTTGACTAGCGAGTTTGTGTTGTGTTGTTTCTCAACAACGTTGAAACGTAGTTCCGTGTTTCAAAAGAAAAGTCGGAACATTTTGATTGGTTGCCGACATGCGGACCAAATGATCAGACTGTGTCACAAATGTATTTACCCCTTTCTTTTTTTGCTGGCTGAAAACATTAGCAGGAGAGGACTGCAAAGAATAAGATGACATTCTAAGTGTGATAGGGTGTACAAAAAAACGCTACGGGGAGCTAGTAATATAAGACGTATCGGTGTCATACTTGAAGAGATCCCCCCCCAACATTCCAGCATTCCTTCAATCTCCCATCTTGAAGCAGTGAGAGATTCCCTTACGACAATGTGTCTTGGCATGCCTCTTTCTTCAGCTCCACGCCACAGTAACTGACCTGTGACAGCCTCTTTAAGGAGATTGTATCCGCTCAAAAAACGTCCAACAAGTATGTCTTATTATGGCCTGCAGGGACGTTTCCCTGGAGAATAACCTCAACCGCTGGGGGAAAAGTCTAGTTTTGCCCAGGAAAGAAAAAGGTCAGACTGAATCCAATCCCTGTGAGGCAGGCGCAGGATTAAAGCCGTAACGTAACCAGAAAGGTTTATGTTTTTATGACCTCACTTTGGGAAATACTTATTTTTCCTGGAAGCACTAAGCAACCTTACTTTTGTCAAACAATAACTCAGGGACAGTCAGGGAGGGAGAACGATGTGCCTTTCACAGCGAAAAGTTATTTAAAACGATAAAACTCACACCACGTGAAAACGCTCGATCGTAGTTTTAACTACCAGATTTAAATGATGTTAACAATTAACCATTATCGTTAGCCTCGTAGCATAATTGCCTATGTCATGCTTCACTTGTGGTCAGCCGTTTTATGTATGTAGTGTCAAAAAATGCCTATGTCAAAGAGATGACTTGGGCAGATAGTGATTTTGGAATGTAACAAGCATTCTGATAGGCAATATTGCATAGTGAATCAGCAGTGTTAGTAGAGTAGAGTTAGGCAGATATCTCAATTTGGCCAAAATATGACTTGCTATGAGGCTAACGATATGGGAGAACTTCAAGTGTTGTCAGTATCAACAGGAAGCAGCCAGTAACATGGCTTGCTGCTAGCAGACTTGTCAGGCATTGGTTAAACTGCCCTCTCACCTTGCTGTGCTAATGAAACCATCCCTATAGAGTTAACCACATTATCTCTCTTACAATCTGTAAACAGGACCCTTCCCTCCAGCCGCCATGACACAAACTGGGCTAAGTTGGTCGGATAAACAGTAACTAATCACATCTCGAATGTTAGCCTGGTCTGCCGAGACTCAATTAGCCTGATTTAATTAGTGTGTCCTCCCGAGGAGAATCTTACTTATGTTTGTCAGTTGTAATTACACCACTCTGCAAGGGGGTGTCGCGGTAGTATGTTTTTTGGAGTGTGCTTTGGTGTTAGGAGAAGAGAGGAGGGGGGGGGGGGGGTTGGTGGCAGCTAAGACACATTAGAGGGGGCTGGCATAAAAGTTGATGCCACGCCAAGCAAGTGACTTTTAATTTACTGATATGGCAGATATGTATGGTTTTAGGGGGATGCACATAGAAGACATAAGAGTGATCGATAGAGATCATCTGCTAATGGCCAAAGCTTAAGTCCAATGACCTCATCTCTTTAGCAAAAAATATGCTCACTGAAGTACTATTCGAGCCAATTTCTTTTTTTTTTTCTTCAATACTTGGCACCGTATCCCTCTAGTGCCTGATGGTCTGGCTGTGGTTAATGTGTGCAAATTGTCATTGGGAGTCCTTTTATATCAAACACCACCACTCAGCTTTTCTTTAGAAGGTGACTTCAGCATTTCTCTCTTCCATCTCATTTAGTGTGTAGATCCATTTTTGAATATACAGTATGCACTGCTGCAGTAGGTTATATCATAAAAAATAAAAAAACCCTGCCCTTGTCTTAAACTGTCCTTGAGATTTCAGTTTTCACTACGGTACTGTTCGGAAAAAAACACACTAAGGCCTTTTTACTCTCTGAATAGGTTGACAAAAAAAACACATAAAGATAGAAGCACATTAAGACACACACACACACACACACACACACACACACACACACACACACACTAAATAAAACGTGTCCCATTTACAATACCATCAAAGGAAACAGCCATGAGTTCCTATAGCAGTAATGAATTTGCCTTCACTGGTCATTTTGTGCAACCGCAGGTTGAAAACCATGTCCTTACTATTAGCAGATCTGCAAACATAGCATGTGGTAAATGCTAGCTGCTCTGCCTCGTGATTAATTAATGATATCCTTTTAATGCGTTGTCAATAAACCGGTTTCTTAAAAAGCGTACAACACACATAATGTCTGCTGAACAAATGAAATCGTGATTAATCCGTTTTTTATTCGGCCCCCTTGGTCTCCTGTAGGAAATGCTGATGTAAGTTCCACTGATTTGAGTTGTTTATCACACCAGAAGTGTTGGGAACGTTGTTTAATTTCCTCCTTCGTGAATTATCACGTTGGTAATTCATTTTGTGAGATTAATACATGTACAGTAGTGGTAGAGGAGGCTGAGAAGGCGAAAAGGGCAGTTTTTACAGCACCTTGGCTGAGAGTTATGCCCCATCAGTGACTGCGGATACCTCTCAGCTGATGTCATGACTTCTTGGCTGACTCTGGAGAAGCATGAGTGCACAAAAGGACAATAAATTACATTCTGGGGGTAAGCCGGGAATGTGTTCAAAAGGCCAGAAACCTTCGTACGAGACCAATGGTTTCAAACCATACCTCCGAAAGCTGAATCAGCTTTCCCATATGATTCAGATGGGACCCAGAGACATCTTAAAGGGCAACGATAGGCTTCCTTAATATTCATGAACCAGCCTCACTGAAGAAATGCTCTTTTACGGCCGCTTCTAGACCCCTCTATGACACTGTTCTCTGCGATATTATACTGTCATGAACAATAACACACGGTCAATACGGTTCTTATTCTCTCGTTTGTTTGATATGAAAAAGTTACTTTGACACGGGTCACTGAACATTAAACGAAGAACGTACTGTTGTGTGTGTGTGTTTGAAAATGTAGTAAAGAGTCCGGCGCCCCCCCCCCCCCCTCTTTCTACATGATTGGTTGATAGAGCAGAATGATAAACAGTATTGCAAAGCCCAGCGTCAGAGCAATTCTGATTGCTCAGAGGAGAGGACAGCTAAATGATGATATGTAGAGCATACCTTTTCAACCAAACAATACATTGTACTTTCCTGACGTTGATTTTCTAAGGCTGCATGGATTTCACATCAACCCATTGTATTCAACATGCATCCATACTCCATACAAAGCATGCTGGTGACTATTGTGTTCGAGGAGGTTCATTTGACTTGCTTTCGAACAGACTCATTTTCAGTTCGACCTTGGAATTAATGTAAAAATCTCGGGAGGGAGTTACCTCGCACAATTAACTCCTCTCCTTCTCTCCCTCCATTCAAATGAATACCTCTGCGAGTCCATTCTCTTTCATTAGGCTATTTATTTAATGGTACTTTACCATGAAGGTGCTTTTTATGAAAGAAAATGTCGATCTCGATCTCTATAACCAAGATCCATTCATTACCTCATTTTCTTTTCTTACTCGAAGTTTTGTTCTATATAGTTTGTGCAGTGGCCATAACTAGTCTTATTAATGTCACATATGATGTATTAATCTACAATCAGGCATTTCCTCTCTCCAGGTTTTCTCCCAGCATGCTCATGACTTGTGCGAGGAGGCATAGTTTCCTAATAATTGTAGCCGATGTATTATACAGTTAAATAATAATGATATACCAGTATGTCAGGTTCTCTAAACGTTATTGCATTGTGTAATACACGTTTGTAACTATTTTCGATAACTTTGGGCTATCAGTATTAGTCCTACATTTGATGAGGATTATCAATAACATTGTTAATGCTGGCTCAGGTCATTTTTAATAACTACATGCATTTTAGTCAACAAAAAGATAAGTACTGTTAATTAATCAAAGTGTCCATAGCAAACAACAACCACTGGATTCCTAGGTTGTGAAGAAGGTTGTGGCATGAGTAATCGAGTACAGTTTGTCATGTCGCTAGCTTTGAGAAAAAGGACGTTAATATCGGAGTTGTGCCTGTCAACTGTTCATGAATATGCATATCTCGCCATGTTGCTTACTCCTGCTAATGAACACAATCAATATTCATTAGCCTACCCTTCCGTGTTGGCGGACAACGATTCCCATTGAAAATGAGCCGACACGTGTATCTTTGACTCATTAACGGTCTTTGACTCATCTGAACCTGTAAGTGACTTAACACTAGAACAGCCGTGCCTTTGTTACCTACTAAAAGAGCCGCCTCAAGAGCCCCTCTTTACAATGCTCAAGCTGCTATTTACACACAACGACCACTAGTTGGCCGTTCATGGCTGTGTTCAAGGGATAATTCACTATTGTACAACTGGGTTGGCTGGGTTGATGGTGCCTTACCTTGAAAGTAGTCTATTGGCCACGATAAACTGTAATCCATGGTTGTTTAAATAGCCACTACTAACGTCAGCTAACTTTAGCCACCGCTAACAAACAAACCAATGGGAGTGATGGGAGCAGCAACAACAATGAAAAAGTCAAATCACCTCAAACATGTTGAATATATTTTCTGTACACATATCACTCCCGTTTTTTTTTGTTAACAATGGGAGTGATATGTGTACAGAAAATATATTCAACATGTTTGAGGTGATTTGACTTTTTCGTTGTTGTTGCTGCTCCCATCACTCCCATTGGTTTGTTTGTTAGTTTTGAAACATGAATTACAGTTTCTCCTGGCCCATAGACTACTTTCAAGGTAAAGAACCATCTAACGGTACAGTATACAATAGTGATCTATCCCTTTAAGGAATAGTATGGGCTGATTTGTGTAAATTGTATTTTCTGAAAAAAAAACATAATGAAGCTGTTCTTAAAAAGGCTAACACTGTGTTTCGTGCATGCAGTTAAATAGGGATTGCTTTTTTGCATCACCATGGACTTATCTGGTGCTGAGCCAGCTGGGAGATAGGGCCGGAGAAACGTTGCTGTTCTCAATGTCATACAGAGCTATGAATGCAAGGCCTGACCATCCATGAGATCAACATCCTAGCTTTGAACCTGTTTCCGAACAGTGGAGTAAAACAAGATTATATGTTGGTTTCTGTCGGGTTTAAACAGTTAAACTAAGCTCATGATGCATTTACGTAAGAAATATATTCTTCAGTCATGAAAAGCTGTATATTATATTATTCATGTAAAAAGTAAAAGCAAATTGTGTGCCAATCCCAGATTGCTCCTTTAAATAAATACATGTGTAGTTAGACAATTTCAAAACATAATGCACTACATCTGTCAATAACCTATATGTTACTTCAGGTGGGGACGTCACGCCAGATTAAGTCCGCCTGGCCAAATAGTGTCCATCTGATGGAATCAATGTCTTTTTAACGCCGTTGCTATGCAACTATCTAATCTTCTTGCACTTGAATATCATTAAGGTTGATGCAGGCTCACTAGTTATACAGCTATAGCTTTTATGTTGGCATGGCCATTTTATATTAAAACACCTGCTAGCATGCTAAGTTCACACGTACTTCGCTCCGCTAATGCTACGGAGTTGGCTAGTTAACCCACATCACATCAGCCAAAGTAGTGATGAATATAATTCCATAACCGGATACTACTTTGTTGCCAATCATCAGCTAGCTAGCTTACATACTTATCAAATGTAGCTTTTATGTTTATATTTACATCAGGCGGACACTGAGTTTAGACAAAGGTATTGAACTTCAAAATGTGGAAGAGGTCTGCTCTCCCACCAGATACCCAAAAGGCATCATTGGAAGACAGCCGAGTGTTGTTGTGGCTGCACAGAGGCAATGGTCTCAGCTGTTCCCAGCCCGATGTGTTTCAATGAACATTTAACGATGAGAGTGATTCAAATAGGTGGCATTAGCGAGCGATAGAAGATGCTAATTAGCCATACTGCATGCAAAGAGCAACGTTTAAGGCGTCTTCAAAGTCATTTATGTTGAACCCAATAGTTTTTATTGCGAATGTTGAGTGTTAGCAGTTAGCTAAACCAGCTGTGTTCAGTCCATGGAATGTTCCACTCAGCAGTCTCTAGAAGGATCCGCTCTTGCTTTTGAAAGGGAGTTAACTTCATGATAAGAGCCTCGAGGGCCAGATGAGCTGGTTGACAGTGTAGTAGGCCTTTGATTGTCTTTGCTTTCTTAAAGGTGTCAGTATGTAACATTCAAGCTTTCTAAAAAGTTTCCTAATGGTTGTAAATTACTATATCCTTATTAAATATTTAATTTAGGAATGCTGTTTTTTTCCTTTTTTTGAATCATGTCACATGCAGAAACACACTTATTGAATGTCCAACACTGCAATTTCATTTCCGGGGGTTAATATTATTTTTATTAGGGAGGATGTTGTTGGAACTTAATTCTGCCAGGGTGGCCAGAGGCGGCCTATTTCGGACAAACGTACTCCTTTAAAAGACCACTTTCAAGTCATCTTGTCACACCTCTCTTGGAGCAGTGAGAAACGCCCTCCCTCCTTTCTGTTAAGCCCCTCTACACACAGTATTTACATACAGTATTCCTCCGATTCCTTGGTCAGGACACCATAAGAACTTCCTAGGGAGTTCGGGACGAATCACGACAGTGACCTCCGGAACAATATCACTATGGTGAAGTTGTTATGTGTGAATCTGCCATGCATCTTGAGATGGAATCGTTTTCTCTTTGTGTAATGTGAAAGTCTATGTGACCATGGGACATACTGTATATTGTGTAGTGTGTATGCAGCTTTAGCAGCCTGGGCTAACAGGAATAGAGCATACATCACCAATCCAACTGCACACCGACAAGTATTATACACTTGGCACACACACTGTGACAATGCAAAACCGACCATACTGTACTCAAACATACTATCAGATGGGCGCAAATACACATATGCATTATTTCTCACAGATAATGTATACATGCACTTTCAGCCTGCATATTGGGCACAGTCATAGTCACACACACACTTCCACACGTCAGAATACAATGTATTATATTGAATTGATTGAATGTGATATACATTTGAAAAATGAATGTAGTTACAATGATTCGATTGCAATACATCAATGGACGATATGACTTAAATATTTGAGAGGTTGGGTATGGGTTGGGTATCCTTGGGTTGATCCATGATCAGAGTACCTTTGACAGCCATTTTCCAATATTTGACTTGATTTATTGTCAACTGTCTATTCACCAGTCCAATATATAGCCTCTCTCTCTCTCTCTCTCTCTCTCTCTCTCTCTCTCTCTCTCTCTCACACACACATTCTCACTCTCTGTCTACTTTTTTACCTTTGGTGTTCTCCTGTCCCACTGTACTGTATGTACTGTATGGGTGTCACACACACAATGAAAAATGCAATGTTCTTGTTTCCCCCCCATGATTTTCAGAGGACCAGTTGCCCCCTGGTTTCCCCACCATAGACATGGGCCCCCAGTTGAAAGTGGTGGAGCGAACTCGTACCGCCACCATGCTCTGTGCCGCCAGCGGCAACCCTGACCCAGACATCTCCTGGTTCAAGGACTTCCTGCCCGTCAACACCACAAACAACAACGGACGCATCAAGCAGCTCAGATCAGGTAGGGTGTCATGGCCGCCACTTGAAATAAATCGGGATCTTCTTCTTCTTTTTTATTTTTTACTCCCTTCCCCCATTCCCTCCTTTCCTGTTCTCCTGTTCTACTCCTCCTCTTCTTCTTCTTCTCCTTCTTCTTCTTCTTCTTCTCGTTTTTGGCTTTTGATTTTGTAGGTAATGGCATTGTTTCTACTTTGTCCTCTCCTCTACTACTGTGTGTATCCTGATGTGTGTCGTCCGTCCCCCCCTGTCTTCCGGTGTTGTCATGGCCTGTCTCCGGTTTTGTCTCCTGTGTGTATTTGCCGCTTCAGTCTCTTGACGTCCTCATTGCTCACTGCTGTGACTGTACTTCTGATAAGTTCCTTTTTTGGTTTTTACTTGATTCCTTTCTACTGCCACCTTGGCAGTTGTTTGACGGATCCATTCTTCTTCTTTTGATTTGATTTATTTGATTTGGTATCTCTTGTTTTTTCTAAAACGATTAATTATTACACATTTGGGCTTCATTCAGAACTTGCAAAGGAGCACCTGCAGTTTTTTAACGATCCGGGAAGAAAGAGAGAGAAATTCTACCTGAAAGAGAAAATAATGAAATTGCCAAACAGAGTGAATGGTTCTAATTATTCACTACTCTCCGTCCTTTTGTTGGGATTTAAATGGAAAAAGGAAAAAGGATTACTTGAATTTACCCTTCAAACTAACAAGTTGCACTGAATAAAATAACAACTAGCCATCATCTCTAAGTCCAGGCAAGTTTTTCCGCTGGAATCTTTTCCAACCCTAATGAAGCCACAGTAGTGTGTGAGTACTGCGTACAGCTTTCCCAGACCCTTTGGTTTCCCAGACCTCTCTGGATCTACTGTCCCTGCTTTTCCGCGTAGACTCCAGCTTCTGCTTCTCTTTGCCTGTGGTGTATCCCCTAATACTCCTTCTCCCCTAAATATAACAAGTTTCATTTGATATCATATATATCTATATATATTTACATACATATACTGTATATATATACCATTAGATTTTCTGAATCAATCAGAGATGCTTAGACTTAAATCTTAGTTTGGCCAGCCATGTTTGCTATAGCCGATAACAAGCTGTTGAATTCCGCACTACTGCTACTACGATTAAATTATCCTATGTTTGACCACCTGTCTTCTCAGATTTCACAGCTGTCTTTTGTTAATTCGTCTTGTTAACCTTCCTTTTTTGCCTTGTTGTCGACATAAACTGTGTAAATTAACCCTCTTTTTTTTAATGTGAGTGAGTGACTCTCCTGTGAAGTACGTAGAGTTGATAAAGCTTTAACAAAACTCTGTAATTAAACTTAAGGAGTATAATAATATTTTATGCTGTCTTTCTTCTCTCCGTATTTAAATCTCCAGAATCCTTTGGTAAGTGCTTAGTTCTGAAGCACACTTCACCCCCACTAATTTTCATGTTCCAACTATTATTAAAATGCATGGCATGCATTTTACTAACAGTTAGTGTAGTCACAGAGATAACGCCAGTGGCACACACACGTCCACACACTTCTCCTCCACCCCACTCCCTACACCCCCACACAGTTCTTATCCTACTGTACCAGTCAGAGAAGCACCTTTTTCCCAGAGCACACAAGTGTCACTGAGCTGTAGCCCGAGTAGATGCCATACCTCACTTGAACAATAGAACGTCCTTACCTTACCCTCACGTGTATGGTACCCACTCAATCACTCACTCACTCAACCTCTGAATATCACTGAAAGGGAGGGAGGAGCCCAGCTGGGTTACCCTACCTGGGGTAGTTCAGGTCAAGTTGAAGGGTTTCAGGGTCTCTTAAACAAGTCTTCCCTCTCATATCCAAACTCCTTAAAGTCTTTCCCTTCAGTAGATGGTCTTCAGAAGCCATGCCTTCTCAGAATGGCAACCTCCCCTGTGGTACACTACTGTACAAGTTCTTCTTTGACCTATGACCTATGATACCTTCCTATGATGAAACCTGTCTTTTAACCAATAAGAGTACAGCAAACTCTCTCTCTCTCTCTCTCTCTCTCTCTCTCTCTCTCTGTCCTTTCCTCTAGTACCTTTATTTACGTACTCTGTTAAATCTAATTTGATTCTTCTTCCAAAGCCCCCAGCCTCTACCTTCTCGTACTAATGCTTCTTCTTTCTAATCTTATTTGCATTCATATTATCCACCCAGGTGGTACACCAATAAGAGGTAAGAGTGCTGAACTGACGTTCACAGAATGAACAAAAAAAAATCATTCTTGCTGTCTTCCCATCCATCCCATCTGTCCGCCCCCATTTTTGTCCCGATTTTGAATCCCATTTCGTTCATATACATTTTCCTTCTTATTTGTCCTGTTCTGTTATATCCATTTGATCACCATTTTTGTTTGTCTATGCTTTATTTCCTCCTTTGACTTTAAGTTTGAAGAGCCTTTTTAAACTCAGTTGTGATATGCTTGCTGTGGCTCAAATAAGCATATCCAATGACAACCTTTTTTTTCGAACTATTTTTTTCGTTCATTTTTTGTTTTCTTTTTGGCCATAGCCGACTCCATGTGTCCCTCTTTTTGTCCAACTAAAACAACCAAACATTTTTCCCCCTTAGCTGTTCTTGTTCAGCACTAAAAAAAAATATGCACAGATGCTGTGGAATCACGCAGGCATGCTGAAGACACAACATTGCCTTTCCTCTGCGTTTTTCCTCCCAAAGAAATTCTTTCTCTAAATCTTTGCAAACTATTTTTTTTTCATTTCTTCTATTTGCTTTACCTCTCCTGTACCCTTCTCTAAAAAAGCCCAAACAACTACTTTTTTGATAAAGTTTCTACGGTGCTTTTTTTTCTCTTTCACACCTATTTTTCTTACTTTTCTTGGGTTTGAAGGCTACTACTTTACTTTTTGACTTTTTCCATTCTTCAGGGTTTGAGAGAAAGGCAATCAGTTGAGTCTGGCGAGGACCATTTTTGCCTTGTTGACATGGGCGTTGGAGAGAGTTGGTTGATGCATAAGCCGTTTTTCCCTGGGTCAGGACACCACACTGCTGATCCCATTGGTGGATTTTTATGGGTGTCTTTTGAAGCTTCCCCAAGCTAAAGCAGTGATTGGTTGATTCTTGTCGGCTCAGTGGGCCAACATTTTGAATTTTGTCTTCTAATACAATTGCATTTTATTTTTCAGCTAAGGGTTGTCAAAAGGTTGTAAGTTGTGTCCCGACATACGTTTCTTGCTCTTTGGAAAGATCTGCATGTCAAACGTTTTAAAAACAGAGGTTGATATATTGGTTTCACTTAATATACGACTATGATACATTTTTCCGCATATCTGAGCAGCATTTTTTATAAATTTTTGCAAGCGCTGCCTTTTTCCAAACTGACTTTGAATTGGATGATGTCCCAAAATCATCTTATTTATACTTGATCTGTGATTGAATATGCTAAAATTCATACCCAAAATTTATTTTTTAATTGTCCTCCCTTGTTATGCTGCTTTTGTATACTGTAAACCTCTTTTGTTTGATCCATGCTTCCTTGAAGCAGTATCACTCATCCCCATAATGACCAGTCAAGTGAAATGTTGTATATTGCAGGGCTTGCCCCTATCCCTCAAAGTAGAGTTATAGTAGGACATATTTTTTAACATCGGCCTTAAGGTTGAGGGCCTTTTTAGAGCCTGCAATACATATTCAGGCTTGTTTTTTCTCCCTGAAGTCATCGATGAGGTAAACGTAAAGTGGACATCAGAAGTCAGAATTTGTCATTGCTGTTGAATGTTACGTTATTCCCCTATGACTTTTGTAGGCCTGACGGTACAAACGGGACTATTATTTGAATTGATTTATAGATCTATAAATACATAATATATTTGGCAATATATGTCTGTATAAAGTAGCCATGGCCTTTGTGATAGAAATTAGAGAGAGATATTATTCACATGTGATATACAGTATATGGCTGCAATAATCATAGGGGGGTACACTGTCAACTTCGGAATGCCTGTCTCTGCAACAAAAACGTTATTAGCAATTGTAGAAACTGCTCTGTGGAAGAGATGACACCGACAGATAGATCCCCGCTGAAGGTTTTAGAAGGATCTGTGCTATTAGTGATATTTCACTCCCGTTGGTAGATTTCCACTAGAGTTAACGGGAGCTGGTTTTAACGCCTACGCATACTATTCCTAATATCGTCTGAACTTATAACTACGGAGCTCAAGACGACAAACAGAGAGCGAGACTAGGAGAGGAGAGGGGGGCCTTCGATGAGATGTCGGGGCCCATGTGAAATCTTAACAAGAAGGTTCTTTGTTGTTTTTTGGAACTCGATTCAGAAATAACCGACTTTTAACCGACTGCCTCCGCCACCTACCTTCTATCCCCCCCCCCCAGGGGCCCTTCAGATCGAGCAGAGTGAAGAGTCGGACCAGGGGAAGTACGAATGCGTGGCCACCAACAACGACGGAACCCGTTACTCCGCCCCCGCCAATCTATACGTCAGAGGTAGGAACCAACAATCGACGACAAGGGTACTCTCGCTTTGGTAACACATAATATGATCCAGATGTTTCCCCCCCAAAAGTAGTATGTTATTGGTATATGGTATATTATTCAAATGGTACAACAGTGAGACAGGGTTATAAACATGGATTAAAGGATGAGAGGGACTGATCCAGTCCAGGGCTCCTCCTCATCCCCCATGAGGTTCTTGTAAGTATGGATTGTGTTTTATATTTATGACCTTACCTGCATTGATTTGAACCTGTGTGTTTCTGTTTTGTGTTTTGTGTCGTTTCTGTTGATTCTCCTAAGTCTAACTCCGGTCACTTGATTGCTTGGTGTGTTTACCTACTAATTGCCTTTTACTCCCGAATGTGTCGTGGGGGGGGAACCAGGTGGTCAACCCCCACCAATCCCCTCTGTTTTTATAGAAGTGAGCAGATCCTCTGTTTCTGTTGAGCTCTTTTTTTTCTTCTCCCTCTTTTGAGCAGCATTGGAAAGATTCTTTAAACTCTTTCTGTCAAAAAGGTTTTAGTTGATATGAAGTGATATGCTTAGATTGGATAATAATTGTATGGTAATATATTTTTTAAAATATGTACTTTTTCAACTAATACATTTTAGCCACTCGTTGAAATGAGCTATTCTATTCAACAAGTCATTTATGAGGAGCGGTTGATAGCACCCATACACAGATGGAGCTGCAACATCATGATCATTTGGTCCGCATGTCGGCAACCAATCAGAATGTTCAGACTTTTCTTTTGAAACACGGAACTACGTTTCAACGTTGTTGAGAAGCACAACACAAACTCGCTAGTCAAGCCAAAATAATGGATCGGGTGAGTAATCCCCACTGCTACCTAGTTAACTATAACACTATTTTACATTGTTAGCAGGCTCACAAAACAAGCTGTGTTACGGCCAAGCTCCACCTGCTGCGTTGTGTCAACTCGCCATCGGCGTTGCGTCAACTTCCCGTTGTCCAAGCTCCACCTGCTGCGTTGCGTCAACGTTGCGTCAACGTCAACGTTCTACTCTAGCTCCACTGGCATTTTTTGTATACGGGGGTAATTTCACCCTTGACTGCAATATGTCCACAACAATAACAACATCATACAGAACATTTTCCAATCAGGGTAATATTTTATCTACATATTCCCAAATAGATAGTTGTTAGTTCAGTAGATGTTCAACTAACTGTCAACAACATTTCAACTAACTAACCACTAATCCTAAACCTTGCCCTAACCTTAAATCTAACCCTATCCTTAACCATAAATCTAGTTACATATCAACAGCAACAACTAGTCGCATATAAAAAATAATATTTTTCGACCTCAAGGATCAGCCGTTCGTCGTCCATTCCTGCAACAAGCTTTCAAGCACCTGTGGTGATTGACAGCTGACTCGCGTGAATAGCAATTCGCAATAGCTGAGTAGTTGGCTACAAGCATTTTCAATCTGGTATTATCTCTATTAACCGCTGTGGTGATTTAACAGCTGATAAAAAAATGTATAATATATATATATCATAGTATCAAGTAGACTACAAACAGAGCAAAACAATAAAACAACACCAAAAAACAACCAATAGGCTATACAATTATAACCAACAACTACAATTGTAAATATACATCTCACGCCCCACGTGGGGCAAATATACAATTGGTCTCATTGTGACGTCTGCGTCCATTGTCAAAAATCTAACTTTTTTGAATGTCTACTTTGGACGCAGCCATCGGACGCAACGCTGACGCAACGCAACGCTGACGCAACGCAGCAGGTGGAGCACCTTTCATTGATTACAATGCATTTGATCCCAATTTCGGACGCAACGCACATTAGACGCAACGCTGACGCAACGCTCGATGGCCATGGTGGAGCTTGGCCGTTAGTTGACTAGCGATGTGTCATTGATTTTCAACAACGGGGAAATATTATATATTATAATATATTCATATTTTTCGAAAGAAAAGTCTGATCATTACATCAGATCCCGACATGAGGACCAAAGCATTAGAATGTGTCACATATGTAGATTGTGGATATAAACGTATTTATAAGTTAAATGGCCATGATAATTTTTACTTGCTATCTATAGCTTGTTTTACATTTATTTAAAGATGTACAATTGTGTCTGAGTCTTGTGGATTATGTCAACACAGGTTCTCAATTGAAGCTGATTCAGTCAAGAATCTGACTTACCGTATATTGAAATACACAAATGTAAAAGTGTTGATCGTCTACCTTTTTTAAACTCAAACCTGAAATCACACAATCTTGTTTTTTTGATATTTATCTCTTTTAATATCAATTGTTTTTGTATTGAACATACATTAATACTGAACCCATATTCATTATGATAGATTTAAGTAAAAAAATGTGACCTGTAAATCCTAAGCAATCATTATGTCAACCACTTGACTCGCACAAGATTGTATTTTGTTAAATCATACAAATATGTAATTGTTTATCTTCCAAATGCTTAACTTTTTAAAAGTGGTCCTAGTTCATCCTCTAAAATCAGGGTGTCAGGTCGATGCATTAATTGTCTTCCTTTATAAATGTAACAGGAAGTCCTTCGAGTTGAGCTACTCTAAGCAGGGATGTTTTCAAGTAGCAGTTTGAAGCCTTGAACATGGCCTTTTTACTCTCTCTGTGTTTCCCTTGTTTTTCTCCTTTCCTCATTTCATTGTGTTCTGCATCAAACCCCCTACATCCCTCAGAGCTGCGAGAAGGTTGGTGTGTTTTAACTTTTTAACCACCCCACAAAACTTAGAAATAAGGAAAAACTCATTTTATTGCCAGAAAAAAAAATCAACTACGGTATTCTCTAGAATACAAACAAAAATGAATGTAGCTGCAACTTGCGTGCCCTTTTTTTGGAGTTTTTTTTTTGTTCTCTTCCTTGGTTTATCATCATTTTCTATTTTCAAAAAGCTTGTTTTTTTTCAGTTGTCGTTCTTTTTTTTTCTCCATTAAGAATGTCTACTACGATGCATACTACGATGCTTGACCGTCCGAAAAGTGCTGCATGTTGGGAGGGATTGCACATCTTTGGGGTGTGTGTGTGTGTGTGGGGGGGGGGGGGGGGTATTTGTATTTATGGAGGGAGGGGGGCGGGGGGGGAGGGGGGTGTCTTTGCATGTTGACCTGTTTCTCCTCAAACTGTGAATCCCCTTGCCCCGCAACTTGCCCCCCCCCCCTATCCCCCCTATCCCCCCACCCCCCCCACAACCTCGGTGTACTCAGCCGGTCAGTGTTCCTGCTCGGTTACTCTTGCCAACCGCCGCCGTGAGAGAACGGCAGTGCAACAGAAATACCAGCGTCGACATAAGCCGCGGCGTCAGAGCAGGAAGGGCGTCCTTGATCACTGCAGGCTCCTGGAAGGGAGAGTCGCTCTGCTCCGTGGTTGCCAAGGCCCATGGAAATGAGCTCCCCTTCCAAAATGAGCTCCCAAAAAAAGACCAGAGCAAATGATCTGTTGCTCTTCTTCACCATAATCTAAGAGAGAGTAAAAAAAAAAAGTTAACACTTAGTTCCCCTTTGTTATAATCAGTATCGAGGTCTAAGCACTGAGCTGTTGAAATACCGTATCCGTGTGGGATTATATGCTACCTCTGCCAAAAGGTTTTTCAACCAGTGGCAGTCATGAAAGAATTATGTATTTTAAAGCATTATCCGCAAGATTTGACAAATGTAATGATATTCAAATGAGTAGGATAACATTATGTCTGGAGGGAGCGCGATCCAATTGGCTATTAATTAAATATTAAGCGAGTGAAAAGTTGTATTTAATAATGCAAGGAGTTGTCAGAGATTCCCTCTCTAAGGAGGAACATTCGGCTCAGCAGGATATGTTGTATTAAGTGGGGATGGTGGTTTAACACATTAGCAAACGCTACATGGAGAAAAAGATTCAAAACTAGCAAACAACTAATCAGTTATTAATTTATTCTTTACTGCGAATGACATGTCATTTTAGTCGGTGCCTGTTAACACTAGAACAGCCATTGGTGGGGTCATTTGACCCTGTGAGTAAAACATGTTGTGCTTTGCACTCAATCAAATTTCAGGACCCTCCTTTCATGACTTTTCCTAGATATGTGTGTTCTACCACACAGTCTCCTTACATTATCGAAATCTCATCAGGATAAGCTAGTATAAGGCTATTTTGCAGTTTTTCTGTGTAGGAGGAAGGCACATTTACAAGATGCGCCAACTAGTGGTCATTGTGTGTAAGTAACAGCTTTTCATTGTAAAGACTATGATCATTTGAACCCCGAGGCGACTCTTAAAAAGGAGGTAAAAAGTAGGCAAAAAAGCACGGCTCTTCTAGTGTAATAGGCACTGTGTCCTGTATGAAACGCAGTGACTCTTGCCATAACATTAGTCAAGGCTCATCTTTGTGCCCCATTTTCGGCGGAGAGAGGACCTTGTTTGAATTTAATTAAAAGTTATCCGATGAAGGGAGTGTTTCACTCTTTATTAGTATCATCAAGGTTCACTGCCGAAACCATCAAGAAGTGATTAATCTCTTCCAAGGTGCATGGAAGACCAAACAACATTCCCCAAATACTCCCACCGATATGCCCTGCGAGTATCCAAAGAGATCAGCCTCGGTGGGAGCCATTCCCTGCACTGCTGTATAAGCAGTAACACTGACTTTATTCCCTGAATTTAATTCCTTCCCCAGAAATTCCATTTCAGAAGCCCCCCCCCCCCCCTCTCTTCCACTCCAGACCCTCCTCTTTTTTCTATACCAGCTTACCCTATATGGTGTGTTTGTATCTGATGTGGCTAACTCCATACTTAAGCACTATCCCCTAATCTGTTCAGTGACTATATGCATTTGTCCTGCCCCGGCAACTATCTTATAATAGCCAGTCGTGCTTATTTCCCAGTAACCTAACGCTGCCAGCCGAACCCTTCCTGTGTGTGTGTGTGTGTGTGTGTGTTACTATTTATTTTACCCCCAATCCTCCTCCCACTGATACATAAACATGGTTGCCTTTCGAAGCCAGCTATGTGCTTGTATGCATGACAGACCCAAGCCCCCCCTCCCCCCCACTGGCTACGGCCTTGTATCTCTCCGTATAGATGTTTACATTTATTTTTCACATTACATTTGACTTTGAGTCAGTTTGTTTTTATTTGGGTTTGATTTCACTTTGAAAAGTTATTTATTTTCGGAACGTTTTATTTTATTTTTTTCCACTTTCTGATTGAGGCTGACAAGCCCAAAAAAAGAGTTGCACTTTCTCTATTCCATGTACCGTATAATTTGGATGTGTCCCCTCGTGGGGGCTTCTATGTGTGTGTGTGATGTGACAATGTGATGCGGCACATTACTTCACATCAACTGGAAGTACGCAGCATTGAAGTTGTTTCCCCCGCACACAACTCCGGCATGCTGTCGAACCCTCCAGTTCCTCTGTGCTGTACTCTTCCTCTGTATCGATGGTATCATTTTGTGCATGGTGTTTGTGTTCTTGTCAGTGCGTAGCTAGTTCCCCATCGAGCCCTCTCAGGCTCCGATACCAAACTTGTGTGTGAAACTTGTGTGTGTTTTTTTTTGCTCTCCGATCAAACCATCCCAGACTGTAATATTCATGGATGAATATTGAATGAAATTGCATAGAATTACATCTAAAAACAGAATATTGAGCAACACGTAATTCGTGTTATCGACGTATTGTCGACGAGTGTCTTTTTTTCTCGGGCTGTTGATGGGGGAAACCCTGTGGCCGTTCGTAGCCTTGGACGAGTTGTTACCGCCGCCCTTTTGTCTTTTCCCGCAGTGCGCCGGGTCCCTCCGCGGTTCTCCATCCCTCCGACGGACAACGAGATCATGCCGGGCGGAAGCGTCAACATCACCTGTGTGGCGGTGGGCTCCCCCATGCCCTACGTCAAGTGGATGCTGGGAGCCGAAGACCTGACGCCCGAGGACGACATGCCCATCGGGCGGAATGTCTTGGAGCTCACGGACGTCCGCCAGTCAGCCAACTACACCTGCGTGGCGATGTCCACCCTGGGGGTCATCGAGGCGGTGGCACAGATCACTGTAAAAGGTAACATATTTTACTTTACTCCCTCTCACATGTTTTTTCCCCATCTTGAGTGGGATTCCCTAACACTAGAACAGACGTGCCTTTTTTGCCGACTATAAGAGCCGCCTCGGGGGGTCAAATGGCCATAGTCTTTACAATGGGAAGCTGCTACTTACACACAACGACCACTAGTTGGCCGCCTTGTAAATTAGCCTGCCTAATTAGCCTGCAAAATAGCTTCATATTAGCTTATCCTGATGTGATTTTGAAAATGTAAGGATAGTGGGTGGTAGAACACACATATCTAGGAAAAGTCATGAAAGGAGGGTCCTGAAATTTGATCGAGTGCAAAGATATACAAATAATTGTACTCACAGGGTCAAATGACCCCACCCATGGCTGTTCTAGTGCTAAAGCTCTGGTGCTGGCACCGGCCCTACTGCCTTGGATGCTAGACGAGATGAGAATATGTGGAGGTTGTCTCTCGACTGGGGGAATCGAGCGTCAGAGCTCTCTATCTCTGTTGGTACGGGCTTTTTATGTGAAACGTGGTGGGTATTGTTTAGGCTTCTCAGTAGGCAGCGTGCTTATCAGTGTGTAATCATATCTCCTCCACAGCATACCAGCGACACAGCCCAGATAGTTGTGGTGTGACACACACACACACACACACACATACAGTACAAACACACACACACACACACACACAGACACACACACACACACACACACACACAGACACACACACACACACACACACACACAGACACACACACACACAGACACACACACACACACACACACATACACACGCACACACACACACACACACACACACACCCACACACACACAGACACACGCACACGCACACACACACACACACACACACACAGTTGTTTTTTTCCCAGACATAACAGAGAGATATTAGTCACAATACAGCCACGGCTGCCAGCAGCCTTCCCCCAGTTGTACACTTGAGGTGGCATATAAAGACAATTGATTACCTTCATATCTCTCAACCCCATGCCACCGGTGTGGGAATGAAAGCAATAAATGAACCCGCTGAATTATTTAAGAAATCAACATTGGTCTTCTCTGACTAGAGTCTCTCTGTTGTACTTGCGTGGCTTTTGGCTCTCAATTTGTTTTTACTCTTGTTCACGTGGGCACAGTGTACTGATTTTATGTACTGTTCCACGGCAAAACAAAATAATTACTTTTCAACACCACCTAGGAATAAATCAACAGTGTCGGGGTTATGTGTTCTGTGTTGTTCTTTTTCTTTTTTTTCCCCTTTCTTTTCCTTTTTTAACAAAGTAACACGGTCGATGATGTCATCGACATGACTCAGCATTATCAAACCAAAATGTAGAATTCCGCAATTATTCATAATAGGAATTTGACATACGTACTGTATGTCCTACAAACTTTGTTATCCGGTCCTAGTCCTGTGTTCTTGAAGCATGTATAAGATCTAGTGATCTTTGTGTGTAAGTAGCAGATTACCATTCTAAAGAGGAGACCCCTGAGGCGGCTCTTAAGAGTAGTTCAAATAGGCAGTACGGCTGTTCTAGTGTTAATATATATATATATATAATATAATAATAATAATAATAATAATAATAATAATAATAATAATGTTTATTTGTATAGCCCTTTTCCTGCAAACATTGCAGCTCAAACTGCTCCAATCATTATATAATCAAAATTAAATGATTTAGTCATTTAAAGGCCATATTAAAAAGATGGGTTTTTAGTCTTGACTTGAACATGTTTGCTGAGGTTGCATCCCTAATGTAAACTGGGAGTGTATTCCACAATTTGGGTTGCATAAAATGAGAGTAATACATAAAATGTATTTTACCTGAGAATAAATACCTAAAATATATATACAGTATATCCAGTATACAGTATATCCTTTATTCATGTTTATGTTCTCCATGTTCCATCCCAGCGTTACCCAAGCCCCCGGGCGTCCCCGTGGTGACGGAGCGCACGGCCACCAGCATCACGCTGACGTGGGACTCGGGCAACCCCGAGCCGGTGTCCTACTACATCATCCAGCACAAGTCCAAGTTCTCGGAGGACACCTACAAGGAGATCGACGGCGTGGCCACCACGCGCTACAGCGTGGGCGGCCTCAGCCCCTACTCCGACTACGAGTTCAGGGTGGTGGCGGTCAACAACATCGGCCGCGGGCCGGCCAGCGAGGGGATCGAGGCCAAGACGGCCGAGCAGGCCCCCAGCACGGCGCCCAGGCAGGTCCGGGGACGGATGCTCAGCGCCACCACCGCCGTCATCCACTGGGACGAACCGGAGGAGGCGAACGGGCAGATCATGGGTTACCGGGTGTACTACACCATGGACTCGGGTCAGCAGGTCAACCAATGGGACAAGCAGATCGTGCGCGGGTCGAACTTCCTGACCATTCAAGGCCTCATCCCCAACAAGACGTATTACATCAAAGTCCTGGCCTACACGTCGGTGGGAGACGGACCCCTCTCTCCAGACCTCCAGATCATAGCCAAGACCGGAGGTAGGCTAAGTGTGGTTTTGGGGATTCTGTACCGTTCGTTTTGAGCCAGGGCGGGCGGCTGTGGCTCTGGAGGTAGAGCCGGCATTCTAACGATCGCCAAGGTCGGCAGATTGGCGGTCGGAGCTGGCCACATGTCGTTCGAGTGTCCTTCAGTCCATTTACCATTTAAATTGATTTGTTGAACTGCGAGAGTCAGTCGATCTTATGTAAGAGCTCGTATTATGTGTGGAACAAGTAGGTAAACACATTTAGTTACTTTAGTGTCAAGTGGCACTTAGTTCCAGAGCCAAAACTCTTTCTGTGGAATTCAATTTTCGATTCAGACATTTTTCAGTTACCATCCGGCACTCTGAATCACAAAAAACATAGTTTATAAAAGAGTACATATTCGATCTGTTGAGGCTTTGTTTAGTTCTTGAAGTTGATTTACCCTCTTTCAAGTGGGAACTATCCATGGCTCCGTTTTGATAATTGCTGTGGTTGTTGAAGAAATATGATTATTTTTGTTCCATTGGAAGTCATAGCAGTAATATCAGTGGCGGTAAACAGCAGATGATCTGAGTGTACCAAATAAGTCTCTGTTTATACTTTCACAGTTCCCTCTCAGCCAACTGACTTCAAAGGGGAAGCCAAGTCAGAAACAAGCATCTTACTGTCCTGGATCGCCCCAGCACAGACCGGACAGGACAATCAAATAACTGGCTATGAACTTCTGTACAAGAAGGGGGATGACAAGGAGGAGGTAACTAGTTAACTGTATTCATCTCTAACAATACATTTATTATCATCAGATGAAGAGCACCTTCTTTATTGTTTTGGGTAGAACCCTATTATGATATCACTATTTTACTGATTATCATTATTTTACTTCATCATTTTATTTTATTTTTTTATTTTTTTGTAGCATTATTCGATGACTGTAACATTAAGTATAATATTGTTAGCCTCATAGCATAATTGCCTAAGTCATGCACCGTTGTATGTAGTGGCAGATAGTGATTTTGGAATGTAACAAGCATTCTGATAGGCTGATGGCATAGGCAACAATGCACAGTGAATCAGCAGTGTTAGGAGAGTAGAGATATCTCAATTTGGCCAACGATATCCCGTACTATACATTTAGTTAGGGTCAGAACTAATGAACCCAGACGCGGAACACAGTCAGGACACGTATATAAAATAATAGGGAATTTATTCAAGGGAATAGCAAGGGACGGGGAACAGCGGGGTATACCACAAACAGGAGAGGCAGGCAGGCAGGAGAGGCAGACAGACAGGAGAGGCAGGCAGACAGGAGAGGCAGACAGACAGAGGAGAGGCAGACAGGGCAGGTTGGTTAAGCAGGGCAGGTAGGCTAGGCAGGGTAGGAAGGGTTGAGGTCCTGGGGTATAAAGAGACAGTGGCCAGACAGTAGTACTAATACACAAGCTCTACAGAATGACTACAAGGAGCTAAATGGGCGGAGAGAGCAAAACTAACTTGGATACAACAAACAACCATCTGGCAGTGGAGGGGAAGCCAGGGTTTACAGCGGGATGATGAGTAGATTCATGCCAACAGGTGAGGCAAAGCGAGCAGGTGGAGATGATGAAAGACAGGGAACCAGAGCATGGCCACGCCCCCACACATGACACAGATCGACAGACAAGGACATACAGGAGAGAGGGAGGCACCAGCACCGACTAGGTGGAAGTGGGGGGCGTGACACCGTTTCTTGTAGTCTCGTAGGACTAATAACATGATATTTCCCCTCAACAGAAACGCATCAGCTTTGAACCTACCACCACATACCTGCTGAAGGACTTGAAGCCCTTCACTACGTATAGTTTCCAGCTAGCCGCGCGCAGTAAGCATGGCGTCGGGGCCTATACCAATGAGATATCTGCAGAAACCCCTCAAACACGTGAGTCCTCCTCCATATCTAAGCTCTTTGCTAGACAGTTTAACCACTGGATGTGGAAACCCTTTCGGTAAAGAAAGAACTAAAGTCTTCCATTGTCAAATGCATTTACTTTACCCAAAGACATTATTATACGCTACTACTAGCCCAAAATGAATGGTGTGAATACAAGGGTGAAAACTAAACGGCACACAATCACAAATGTCCAATGCCTTTGAAAATGGAACAGTTTTAACCATTTTGGAGCTGAAATGGGGTGTTTTGAAGTGTACCTGACCATGCACTTATTCACTTTGAAGTGTTTGCATCGGCAGTGTTCACCTGGCTCTCGTGTAAAGTCAGCAGACAAGGTCATAACATATAACAGAACCTACACCTTTGATGTGGAAAAACATCCCACTCATGCCAATAATAGACCTTTGAATTATTCATTTGAATTTCTATATCCACTTTATCTGTCGACTGTCTCTCGTTTGATTAGCGCGAGGGCATGTTGGCCTACTATCGGATGCCTTGTCTCTTGACATTGCATGTCAGCCACAACGGGTATTTACATGTTGAGAATGAGCTTTCTACGGGGAAAAAAATGAAAAAAAAGCTACAAACCTTTTTATGTGGAGGTCAGAGTGGGGGGCTGCAGTGATGTCAACCCTCTGAACCAAACATGAATCCCACAATTAGTTTGAATGAAGAAATCGTAGAAAGCTCAAAAGCAAGAAGATTATTCTCTGAAAATAGGGAAATTCCCACACAATAGACCTCAGGTTTATAGACGATTTCAAAAAACAACTTTCTATTGACATTGAAGCCACATTGTTCTTGAAAACAGTGGTTGTTATTTATTCTTTGGACATCATTCTTTGTTTGGACGTCTCTGAAATAAACCTGAGGTCTGTGTAAGTCAAAGGCAGAGCGCAGGTAGGTATCAAAGTTCGAAAGTTCAAACTCTGCCCAGATGTTGGGAGGTAAATAAAGATCTATATACCAAGAATAATTGTTTGCATGCCAATGTGTTGAGACTTAAATACGTCAGTCATGTCTCCTTGGGAAGTTCTCTGTTGTACAATCAGGCTTTTACCACAAACCAACAGGCTTCGGAAAGGTTGGTGACCAATACAACATTTTCTACTTTGCTAGAGTTGAAGCATCAACCTTTATGTTTTTGGATTGGTGGTAACTGCTTGCCAAATGTATCATATTTGGTAGCTTTTAATTTGGATTTGTATGTGATAGTGGCCCTTTATCTGAGCAGTCATTTGAGAACTAGACTAGGATATGTATTTTGTTTATGAAGGTAGGTTACATATTGTGACGTCCTATTATAATCACAACAACCCCATCCGTACATCCTCAGTGTGTGTGTGTGAATTCATTATTCTTTCGAGAACGTGTTGGTCTTTGCCTTTTTTTGTCTCATCTTGATTTGTGATACTTAATTGACTTTTCATAACATTGTTTTGCAAACCATAGTTTATGTACGTCCTTGTGCTTTGTCCTGTTTTTGTGTCACTTATTATTTCTCCTTCTCCTTTTTCTGTTATTGTTTGTTTGTTTGTTCACACCACCATCACCCCCAACAACAAAAAACATCAACCTACATGTGAACCTCTCCTTGAAACAAATAAATCAAAAACAAAAACCCAACTGAAATGAAATGAACATTCCAATGCAACAATACCCCTGCTCCTCCTCCAACCCCAATCCTCCCGATCAGAGCCCTCAGCTCCGCCTCAGGATGTCAAGTGTTCTAGCCCCAGCTCCACCAATATCCTGGTAAGTTGGCGGCCACCCCCGACGGAGTTACAAAACGGGATCATAACCAAGTACACCGTCCACTATACCGCCACCGAAGGAGAGGACACCGCCGCCGCCGCCGCCACCACCCTTCAGATATCCGACATTCCTCCTGAAAGCTCCCAGTACCTCTTGGAAAATTTGGAAAAATGGGCGGAATACCGCGTGACAGTCAGTGCTCACACGGAAATTGGAGCAGGACCTGAAAGCTTACCACAAGTCATCCGCACTGTGGAGGATGGTATGTTTTCGAAAAACCACTTCCCCCCCTGTTGCAAAACCAGTCCAACCCTCTAACATCCCCCCCCTGCAGATTCTGTCTAACAGCATTGTCCTACATCTACAATCCTTTGAACCTATATTTCCCTGCTACTTCCTACTTCCTGCTTGCAGCACTTTTGCAACAAATTGTACTTACTCGAAACCACTCCTATCTAATCTTTTTTTTTTACCAAGCAGACTGTGACTATATTTTTTATTTTTTAACACTTCATGACCTTTTTGTCAATATCTTACTAAATACTTCAATTTCAACATATGGTATGGTCTTTTCTTTTTCCTGCATTGAAGCACTTCAGGCTGTCGACTTCCTTCCCCAACTGTCTTTTTAATTACTTTTTATAGGATCAAACGTTTAGTTTTTGAGATTTTTCAGAAATTGACTTATGGACAGTGGGGAAAGGCGCAAGTTGAAATGATATATTTTTTTTAAGGCCAGTGACAACATTTTTGGGTCAAATTCTATTTATTTTTATCCTCATTTTTCCCCTCAATGCTCCATAGCCAAATTCTTGCATGGGTGCTTCAAGCTTTTGAAGCATCCCATTTGGCTCTTTTCTATTTTAACAGATTGCATTTTTATTCCATGTTTTTTAAATCCACTATTCCCATTTTTGAATGTTTCAAGATTAGGTCAGTGTCAGACCTGTTTTTGGGGTTGTTTTTTTCTTTTTCCTTGCCATTGTTGAAATAATTGTCATCCAGTGCTTGTTGCAGTAATGCTCCCCTTTTCTCGATTTTTTCACCCCAGAATTTTGATCTTTGGAGTTGGCCAGTTCAGAAAGAGAGGAGATGGGGGGTCCTCTATAATCTTGACCTTTTTTCTTGTATCCCATGATGTTCCTCCAGTTCCCAGCGGCCCGCCTCGTAAAGTCGAGGTGGAGGCTGTCAACTCCACGTCAATTAAAGTGATCTGGCGCTCGCCGATGCCCACCAAGCAGCACGGGCAGATCCGAGGGTACCAGGTGCACTATGTCAGGATGGTTAATGGGGAACCCGTGGGACAGCCAGTCATCAAGGACATCTTGATCGATGACGCGCAGGTAAAGAACCCCCCTCCGCTTGCGCCTCATCTCACACACACTCTCTAACCTTGGGAAATTGTTTCACACAAGGGCAGCGGGGAGGGGGGGGGTAGGAGTCAGTCCTTCCAGAGTAGAAATACATACAGGGATCGACTAACAATACAGTTAGTTGTGATGATACTGTAGGATCCCAGGTGTTTTTGCTCAATGCAATATCATATAAGTATATCATAATGTGTGAGTACATTTCCATTGAGCAGTGACACCTGGGATTCTATCATCACAACTAAATGTATGTATGTATATAATAATAAAAACAGTAAAAACAAATGTAATGATACAGTAAAAACAAATTGACTAATGAGTTCTCATAATCATTGAAATCCCTATTTTCACATGATGTCTCCATGATTAGATTAGCAAACATCAGTGTTCCAAGCTCACCGCTGTAGGAAAAGACACAACCCTCTTTATTCTTTGTATCTTGTTCGGGTTATTAGACATTTTTGGGGAGCATCATTTTTATCAGGTGTAAGAAATCACAGGTTTGTATATTAATACGTCGTTAGCCTCATAGCATAATTGCTTAGTCATATTTTGGCCAAATTGAGATATCTGCCTAGCTCTACTCTCCTAACACTGCTGATTCACTGGGCATTATTGCCTATGCCATCAGAATGCTTGTTACATTCAAAAATCACTATCTGCCCAAGTCATCTCTTTGACAAAGGCATTTTTGACACTACATACAAAGATGGCTCGGCTGACCACAAGTGATGCGTGACGTAGGCAATTATGCTATGAGACGTAATGATATTATGAAGCGCATTATGAGATGGGCGAAGTTAATGTTGTATGGACAGCGTTTGTGTGTGCCTCTCTCCCTCCTACCTCTCCTTCTGTCTATAGTGATCGGTGTCTGTACTTAGCCTTTGTTTTCTTCTCTCTTTGTGACGTCCTCTCAACTTAATCAGTGGGAATATGATGATTCAACTGAACATGTGAGTAGATACAGATCCCATGAAGTGCTGACTCAGTTTGCCCTTCAATCCCCTGCATGGCCTGTACTGTATCTCCTCCACATTGTCATGTTCATGTTCTTGCCTTACTTTGATGAACCTTTATTCAGGAACCTCCCAGCACCCCCTACCTTACCCTATTTACTCTTCAAAATACACAAGGAATGGCTTGACTAACAAAAGACAATTATGGTAGGCAATTGCAGTGTCGATCACAACAAACACACTGTTGTAACGTCACAGAGGACACGGCCACGCTCAACGCTAACTTTCCCACAGTACATTACTAATTGCTTTGTCATTGCATAGTAGTGGAGTTGTGTCCGGGTTTGTGTTATTATTGTGGAATAAGGCCTGTTTAGCGCCTTACACATTTCAAACACAAATGACTATGTAACAAGACATAACATCAACATAATACAGTACCAGTCAAACGCGTGGACACACTTCCCCCATTCAATTGAAAACTAACGCTGATGTGAAATCATGTAACTTTGTTTGCAATGGTTGCACAGTTGGGGCGAGTTATTTCCTGAATTGTGGTGATTCCCGAAGTGATTCGGCTGGCACTAAACCAATCATCAACATTTTAACATACAGTACAATGCAAAGATCTCCCAAAGTACATCACAGCTGTCATTATGTTTTGCCCCATGGCCCATACTTCAAATCCTGAGGTACCCTAGAGGTATAGGGGGGGCTAGGGGGGGTGGGGGTAGAGGTATAGGGGTTGGGCTAGGAGGCTTGAGTTCATTAGATTGACAGCTGCAGGGAAGAAACAGTTTGTGAGCCTGCTGGTGCGGGAACCAGGGAGGCCGTCCGGACCAGCAGCGTTGCGTGCGTTCACGTTGCTCAGTGTGGTGCGGCCAGTACTCAAGTTGTAAAAGAAAATCAGGGGGGATGGTGGATTTGATCATATGGGGACAATTTTAGCATCCCCACAGCGTCAGTGACTTCAGTGTCAGTGACTTGGTAAAAATGTCATTGCATGTGTGCGTGCCCCCCTCTACCTCTGGACAGATTGTAGCTGTCCTGACTGGGTTTCACACGTTTGATGAGTGGTGTGTACTTGGTGGGGAGTAGGAACAATGAGATGTGGTCAAAATTGTCCCAGGTGGGGGGGAGTGGAATGGCTCTGTAGCCCTCAGCAATGTTTGTATAGGAATGATCTAGCGTTTTGTCTCCTTGGGTCCCTGATGATCTTCCCACCCTGCCTCCTCCTGCTCCCCTCAGAGTAGAGGTCCTGAATGGTTGGTAGCCCTGCGGCCCGTGATGTACTTATGGAGAAAACCCCAGACCATTCTATTAATGTCTATTAAATCTATTAAATCTATTAACATTTGCAACTGAAGACATATCACATTAATGTAAAGTGTAACTGAGAGTTTACGATACCGAGTAAAGCTAGCAACAGGAGAGCGACAGTTCTCAGTTTCTACCATATCTGAGGAGGGTAGTCATGGTGATAATTGTAGGATAGAGGCACATCTAGCTAGAGTACATTCATTCAACGTAATTATGCCCATAATTACACAAATCCAGTGGAAAAAAAGTAGCAAATACAATTTCCCCAACTGTGGAACCACCAAAAACGGTTGCATGATTTCACATCAGGGTGAGTTTCCGAAGCATTTATAAAGCATTAATTAACTGGCTCCTAACTGCAACCTCCCTATTTGGCAAGCGCCAAGTGAATATCGAACAATCTATACTAATGATTTGGAACTGTTTCTAAATGGATTAAAATGGAATCACTGGTTATACGTGATTCATTAACTTAATTATAAACCATTTATAAACCCTTATTGTAAAGTGATACCCAATATTGTAACTACAGTTACAGCATTACTACACAAGGGCAACATACTGTAAAAGTCTTACCAAGAAATGTCTTGAACTCTACATGCACCCTGCATAACACAACCTAGTTATGCGTCACCGGCCAGTAATACAGTAATACTGCACTATATCATTTTGGAATGCATTAGGGTATGTTATTAATTGACAACAAAGCTATATTTGGACGCTGTTAACCACCGAACCTTTAATGGATTTCCTTGAGATGGCTATTTGTGCAGGGAACTCAGGAAATTAGTTTTTTTCAGATCTGCATTCCAAAATGATATAGTGCAGTATTACTGCACCGATGCACCGATGCACCGATGCACATGCCTTGAATGTGTGTGTATGCTTGTGACCTCAAAAGAAGCCTTAAATTCACTGATATTTTAATAATAATAATAATAATAATAATAATAATAATAATAATAATAATAATAATAACTTGGATTCATATAGCGCCTTTCATAAAACCCAAGGACGCTTTACAATTCTACAGGTAATGGTCAGACAGACAAAACAGAAACAGTGACTAGGGGCCAAAGGCCTTGGTGAACAGATGGGTTTTGAGGGCTGATTTGAAGGAGTCCAGGGTCGGGGCATTGCAGATCACTGTGGGGAGATCCATATACTTCTGATGTCACATGTGGGTGACAGAAACAGTCCCGGGGAGAAGAACACATGCAGTATCAGGAATAATAGAAACCGTCTTAATAATACAAACGTCTCATTTGGCCAGATGAAATACAAAGATTGACGTGCTTTTGCAGCAGCCACTGCTGTGCCCTGTATGGCCACATGGTATTGCAGGTTAGATCATCTCTCGACAGAAATGCTGGGCCTAAGACCTGCTGCCTTACATCCACCAGTCCAACGTGTATGCATGATACATGGACGGTTGGGAAACTGGGCTATTAGTAAAAAAAAAAACGCTAATAGCATGAAAATGTGATATCCAATACTCCAATATAATCAATATGACTAACCGATTGTTCATTGACATTTTGATCGTCACCTGATAAATGATTGATGTACTTGTACTAATGCATGCTGGGAATGTTGTCCACACCCCACAAAGTGACCTAGAAATGTACACCTTACAAGTGAAGTAACGACTAGATGTCTATTTCTCCATAGGAAATGATCATCACAGAACTGCAGGCTGAGACCACGTATTCGGTTGCCGTGGTAGCCTACACAACGAAAGGCGACGGGGCCCGCAGCAAGCCCAAGCTGATCACTACCACTGGCGCAGGTAAAAGCACCGCTGTGAGCTGTCGCCGCTGACAAATCTCCCAAGGCTCTCTCTGCTAATGTACCCTGTGATCATCTAAAATATAGTATTTCTGGTGTAGAAAGCTGTGAAATTGCACCTAGCGAACAAAAGCTGAAGCAAACCTTGCCCCCCCCACGGCAATTAAAGTGTGAATGTGGCTAATTACCACCTCAATTATGACAACAATTGTAATTCAGCTCACCCACGGCGTTGCGGCGTTGACATTGGAATGCTCACAGGGGTTAAGGAACTAATCTAAAAAATGAGGAGGAGGAGGGGGGGAAAAACATAAAGAAATACTTCTGACTTAAAGGCAACCAATGGTCTATTATTCTCTTATTTGGTTTGCTTTTGAGAGCGCTTCACCACACAATCCAAATGGCAATTCAAAAAATACTTCTCTTGGTTGTGTGACATATAATTGCGTTGTCGTCTAATCCTGTCTGTAAAGCCTTTCATGCTGCACCTGCCTGCAGGCCTAGAGATACAGACAGCAAGTGAGAGATGGGAAGGAGGGAGGGAGGGAGGGAGGGAGGTTAGCTCTTAGTGAAGGCTTGAAGAAGACTATGCCATGTTAGTTTTAATATAGAAAAAAGCAAACAGAATTAGCATTTTAGGCAAAGAGTGTGTGTAAGATGTGTACTCTCTTGGTTGGGTAACATCTAGCTCTGGGGTGTGATGAAAGTGTCTTATATAACATCGCCGGTGCTATGTGCGTTATGTTCTGGGTTTTCATGCTTTATTTTCATAGTTTTATTTCGGATAGCGACGTTGCAACAAAAGTGTGAATCGTTTTGCTTTGGATTATGTAATGAATGTGTTATTTTGTGCTGTGCTGTTCTCTCAGTACCTGACAAACCCAGACTCATGGTCAGCACCACCAACATGGGCACGGCCCTCCTCCAATGGCACCCCCCGGCCCTGACCTACGGCCCCCTGCAAGGCTACCGCCTCCGCTTCGGCCGCAAAGACGTGGACCCCCTGACCGTCATCGAATTCCCCGAGCGCGACAACCACTACACCACCAAAGAGATCCACAAGGGGGCGTCCTACACATTCCGCCTGTCCGCCCGCAACAAGGTGGGCTTCGGCGAGGAGACGGTCAAGGAGATCACCACCACGGAGGACGCCCCCAGCGGGTACCCGCAAAGCATCGAGGCCGACGGCGCCACCACCACCACCATCCAGGTCAGCTGGAAGCCCTTGTTGCTCCCGGAGCGCAACGGCCTTATCGTGAAGTACGCGCTTCAGTACAAGGACATCAACAGCCCTCGCAGTCCCTCCGAACTGTTCATCACAGCCCCGGAGTCCAGCGTCACGCTGGACAGCCTTAAAGCGGACACCACGTACGATATCAAAATGTGCGCCTTCACCAGCAAGGGCTCAGGCCCCTATAGCCCCAGTGTCCAGTTCAGGACACAGCCTTTGGATCAAGGTAGGAACACCCCCTCCAAACCCCCCCCCCCCCCCCCTCTTTAACCCAACTCCACCCCACAAACCACCACCAACCAACAACAACCACCTCAACAACAGACCTCAGTGAACAGAAGAATAAAGAGAGATGGAATTGGGTCTCAGGATTGGTATAAAGCAGTGTGTGTGTCTCCATGTTTACATAGCCTCCCAACGCTAAGACCCCAAAAACACAATTATGGAAGGTTGTAGTAAGTATGTGTGTGCCCTGTTGTGTTGTCAGCCAAGCAAAAGTGAGCCATTAGATAAAAAGAGCTGCTGTTATTAATAAGGTAAGACGGGAGTATTTACACAACCCCAATAAGACCACTAAGTGCTGTCTTCTGGCTGTTTTAGAGGGAAACGTTCAGGTAAGAGTGCTCTGTGGACCCCAGAAGCCTTTGAGTGGAGGTCAGTCGCTTTCGTGTCTAAATAATCTGCTACCCCCTTTCTTTTAGCAGTGTTTGCAAAAAACTTTCATGTCAAAGTTGCTATGAAGACGTCTGTGCTGCTGACATGGGAGATCCCAGACAACTACAACCCTGCCCAGCCCTTCACAGTAAGTCGATTTGTTTGTTTTATTCTCAAAGTTTGAATTGTCGAACGGTTATTATATCCACGTGCACCATTTTGGTGGTCATGATAGAGGTGGCATGTCCGTAGGGGTGGTACACGATTCGTCCTGTTTTACAGTTTTTTTCCATGTTAATAACGCCCTACATTTCATCATTTATTTTATTTCGGAAAAAATATCTTTCTGCGATATTTTGTGCATAGGACATTCTGGATTGGTCATACGATTGACTAAAACAGCTTTGTTTGTGGGGTTATGATTTTATGAAGTTATAGTGTATCATTATTTGAAACCATTGGATAGCTAAAATGGGTGCTTAGATAACCTATGCAGAAAATATAGTTATTTTAGACATGCAGGACAATTAGGCAGATGGATAGTGGCTCTAGACTGCAGGAACAAATATGTTTCAGGTGTTAGTGAAATGCACAATGTTCCAGCTCCCCTCCTCCGGATGTCCCAACCTCCTTCTTCACGTACTGTGTACCCTTCAGAATATTGGATGCCTGACACCCCTGTTCACATGTCCAGTATGGTGAAATATACAAGTCCCTCAAGTAGGTTGCATATTGTTAAATGCAATATGTAGTAGAGCTGGCGTCTAATGATCGCAAGGTCGGCAGATCGGTGGTTCGGTGCCCCGACTGGCCACATCTGGTCGAGGTGTCCTTCGGCAAGACGCTTAACCACAAATCGCTCCCAATGAGCGGGCCGGCCGGCACCTTGCATGGTAGCTTGCCGCCATTGGTGTGTGAATGGGTGTGTGAATGTGTGAATGAGAGGCCGTTGTAAAGCGCTTTGGAATAAGGCGCTATATAAGTCAGTCCATTTTAGCTTTTACTTTCCTTTACATGCAAGGTCTCAACTCTTTTCCCATGTTGAATGGGAAATAAGTTGACTGCACGTTCTAGATCAGATGAGTGGTTTTGCCCCATATAAAAAAAACAAACTAATTTTTTCTGAGTGAGGCAGTCGCACTCATATTTTTCTTTTTATTGTGATAGAGACAGTAGAGATTTGACAGGAAGGATGGGTGAGAGAGAGAGAAGGGATGACATGCAGGATATGTCCGCGGCCGGAATCGAACCGGGAACCCTACGGTTACGGGGTCAACGCTTAGTCCGCTACGCCACCTAAGCGCCCCCCAGTGCCCCATATTTACAACCCTCTCCTCCGTCACGTCTCCAGATCCTCTATGATAACGGCCAGAGTGTGGAGGTGGACGGGAAGCTCACCCAGAAGCTGATCACGGGTCTCCAGCCCGAGACGCAGTACTCCTTCCTCCTGACCAACCGCGGGAACAGCGCCGGGGGTCTCCAGCACCGCGTCTCAACCATGACCGCCCCGGACATCCTCCACTCCAAACCCTCCCTGATCGGCAAGACCAACTCTGACGGCATGATAACCGTGGAGCTGCCGTCAGTGCAGACCTCTGAGAAAGTCAGGTGAGTGTCGTCTGCGATATCTATCACTAACAGCAATCTCCCAACTTGTAGAAGCATTTGGAAGAATTTGCCATTTAGCAGACACTTTTAATCCAAAACGATTTACAATTACGAATTACAGGGACATTCCCCCTGGAGTAACTGAGGGCTAAGTGCCTTACTCAAGGGCACACTAGTGGTGATGTTTCAGGTGGGATTTGAACTCCCAATCTTCCGATCACCAGTCCAATTCACTATCCACTAGACCACCACTACCCCTACTTGTACTTGTAGGGTTGGTTTCCTGCACACAGATTAAACCTAATCCTGGAGTGTTTTTTTTTTCTTCCCTTTCCTAACACCAGGGGAGCCACCCCTCCTAAATGTCGTTGTTTGGTACCTGTACTGTAGCAATGACAATAAAGACCATTCATTCATTCATTCATTCATTCAAATTGCGAATATATATCATTGCCTGCTTTACAAATACATCATATGAATGAATGAATGAATGAATGGTCTTTATTGTCATTGCTATAGTACAGGTACCAAACAACGAAATTTAGGAGGGGTGGCTCCCCTGGTGCTAGGAAAGAAAACAAAACTAAAAAAAACACAAGAAGGGAAGGAGCTGGTATATATGTATTAGTATTACCTTGTATCACCCCTGTTCCTATATTAATCAACACATAGGTTGAGATTGGGAATTCTCCTATCCAATTTGGCCTCCGCTCCATAGTATTAAACCTTGGAATGTCTCCTCTAGCCTTCCAACAAAGCTCTGGATTGTCAAAGGGCCAACGCGCGTATCCGATGGCGCTTCAAACCCATCTCAGGTTTTGATCTCGCCGGACACGCTCTGGCCACTCTCCCACATGCCAGGGCTTAAGCTAATTAGCTTCCCATTAGCCTGTCACACTGCCTTCCTGGCTAACGCTCGCTAGTGCCATGCCCAGGCGAGGGAAGCCCCCCAAAACTCTGGCAGAGAGACCATTACACTATCTCCCTGGCCACCCCTCACGGAGGGGGATGAAAATCCCTTTAATTCCAGCTCTCTCTCTCTCTCTCTCTCTCTTCTGGAGGGGCTCTAATTAGCCCGTGGGGTCCTCAGCGAGGTGTGACAGTATAGCCGAGGTTCTCTGATCATTGCTTCAATTAAAAAGCCAAACATGAAGAAAATGACTCTAATGGAACGATAACGGATAGCGTAGCTCGCTAACTGCATGATCATGTGTCCGTTTTTTTTTCTGTTCTCACCCCTCGCGTGATACCCTGTTACACCCTCGAGAGACACCGTCGCCGAAGCTCTTAATGCTTTGATGTTTTCAGTTTGTTTGTTTTGTCTATGCGGACTGCGCGTGACCTTCAACGTCACACTGATTCGGATTCTCGCATAGTGTGGGGAGAACGACGATGACCTTTTTGACATTGTTGTTCCCTTCTGCTACCCAGGGGATATTACATCGTGGTGGTGCCTTTGAAGAAACAGCGAACGGGGAAGTTTCTCAAACCCTGGGACAGTCCGGATGAGATGAACCTGGATGAGGTAGGTACCAGAGTGTGGCT
>NC_137687.1:10993198-11290698 GCF_963989245.1 Nansenia antarctica | reverse complement strand
CTTTGTCTGGAGCTGAAGCTAGCTGTTTGCTGTCACCGCTCATCAGTCAAACATAAGCGAAGGAGGAGGGGAGCGCTCACAATATCTGCTGTGTGTCAGTGCATGTGTACACAGCCTTGAAACCGGCCCGCGGGCTCCAGTCCTCCCTCCCCTGCTCCCCTAATGGGACAGCCAAGCTACAGACCTCCATGGTGACCTCTGGTTGCCCTGGAGCTTGATGAGGCCACACTGCTCTCTATTCCATTCTCTAACTCTTCCTTCCTCGCTGCTGCAGGTGTGTTAGGGCCCTGTGGAGGTGTATCTACATCGAAAAAGTGGTACCGAGGCCATTCAAACATTTCTAAGAGAATGGCTTTGAAGGCCGGACTGGTACCGGTTTCTAGTTCTGACCAGGCAGCGGACATTTTGCCGGGTCCCATAGTGAGGGGGTCAAACCAAGTCGACTGAAAGAACGGGTTACCGAGGGTTACAAAGGGTTACAAATCTAACCCGAGTTCTCTGAATGAGATCGGGGACCCCCCTCACCTCATCGCCTCTCTCTCCTGCTAAGCTTGTGAAGAGTGGTTTTCAGCTGGATGAAATCTTGTGAAATCGTGACTAGTTTGGTGATCCTCGGGCTCTGTGTCCATCTATGGGGCGGCCGTAGGCACTAGAGAGGAGAGGTGAACGGGCAGGATCCCAAAAAACAACAGGGGGCCTTTTCCAGTTTCTGTTTGTGCCCGGACGGATTTACACAACAATTCCAAAGTCAATGTCACGGCCGGCACGCCGGGGACGAGCCCGGTGCATAACCAGGAGATATTTCACTTGTCAAGATCCATTTTCATAATAATAGAATTGTGTCGGGAAACAAAGGACAACAGTCATGTTACTGTGGTGCATTTGGTAAGGACAAGATAATAGCGACACGGCATCGCTGATGAACCGAATAAATCAGTCACAGCACGTTGCACTCCTATATCCGGTCAGATGTAGGCCATACATCAACATTTGCATGTACATTTGAAATTAACGTCAAGGTTCCTTGTGCACTAGACGGCCAGGTCGCTCTTGAAAAATGGATTTAATCTCAATAAGACTAACCTGGATAAGTGAAGATTACATTTAAACATATATTCTGGTTACTATTGCTTACAATAGACAATACCTAGAGTACAATACCTCTTCATCTCATATTACCATGTATTACCTTAGTATTTTTTAGATTATTAAATTTGCCAATGCTACATGTTGTTTTGTATACAGTATGTTTAACATTATACAACATGCTTAACGTTATCGCCCTGATAATTGTAGTTTTGTGGGACTCTTCAATTTGATTGGTTGGAGAGAGCTTCAATGCTTGAACGAGAAACAATGACCTGAAACAGTTTGAAATAAATAATAAATAATAATAAAAAGATCAATCTTACATGTACCTGGGAGTAAATAATAGTATTTGAAACACAAGAGCCCAAGGCTGCATAACTGAGTGTGGTGTATGTGGTGAAGCATCCCTAATCTTGCACGCACACCAAAAATGTAGAAGTGATTGAGAAGTATTGTCTCTCTTTTCTGGTTAGACGGTTGTTATGCCCAACAATAGAGCATTAGACTACGGTATACACAGGGCTCTATACTTCAGATTCGACTGTGTCGTATCTGCGTGGTTAATGTCGGCAGGTCACATGGTCGTCCTCTAACGTACTGTCACACTTTTGTTTTCTTGCTTACGAATGGAGCAGTAAACCGGACAGGTAAGAAACAGTAGAACCCCTGCCTCAACCCCTGGTCCTCCCTGTAGCTGACCTAGCCCACCTCCTGGTTGTTGAGATTAAGGAAAGTGTTGAAAACGTCTATTTGAACAAACCTGAAAGTTCACTATTTCATATTTTTTTTTGAGTGGTTTCATTTTGTTGTCTCACATATTTGTCAACCGACACCATGTAAATGTGTTTTCATTTTACGTTTGAAAACAACAACTAACATGTTTGATTTATGTTTTACTTGGAAATGAACTTAGATGTTCATGTTAGATGTCACCTGATACAACATAATATAGATATTATCATAGAAAGATGTCATTGAATCCGAAACTATATCACACATGAATTGACCCGATGTTTGAGTGTCTCATAACCCCCCAGACATTAGTTATCAGATATTTGTTAAGTTCGACAACCCCAAAAAATTATCCATCTTTTCAATGAACCCTTGAAACCTTTTGATATAACACATTATCATAATCTCACCGATTGTGGATCGAGGAGTCTGTACGTACTTGCTTGCCTAGACGTGCTCTGAAAGACCTGCATGCATTGCTCCTTCTCCTACTCCTCAATGTTCAAAGGCTAGATGGCATGAACATTCAATGCCAATATATCAACAAATAGATATATTTCTTCAACAGTATGACATCACAACCAAATGTACTCACTGGCCAGGAAAGCACTTTATACCGGTACTGTAACTATTTAACAGCATTTATCCAGCTTCCCTACATATGCTACTCCAAGCATTTCATTGCATTTTTTGTTCCAAAAATGTTATTTTTATATTCCGATTTCAATTTTCTTTTTAGATGTGTTACTCCCCGTTAAGCCTTTGCTTCAATAGATGATTATTAAATCACAGGCTTCGCTCAGAGACACTTAACAATGCCCTCATGATGTGATGAGTAATCTTATTGTTGTTTAGACAAATCCACCGCCATCATCGTCAGTGTTGTTTTTTTGTCTGTAATCTCTGCCACACACTGTCTATGATCGTTCATCTGCATGATTCATCCTGTATGTTCAAACCTTTAATTTAAAATGTATACTTTTTTTTTTTAATGCATGCAATGAGGACCTCAAAGAGCGTCACTGATTCCACTTGACCCATGTCATGTGTACCGTCCCTGACCATTATACCATTGACCCCTAAGACTATTAAACAAGCCTCATAGCTTTTCATTCCGCCTGATGAGGAGACATTGGAGATCAAAACAGAACAGAGTCAGATGCTTTTTGCTGTGCTGTATGATACTGGTAGCAGAGATATTCACCTGCGTGTTCTTTACATTTCTTGTTAGATATATCAGACATTTCCACACTGATTCTTTGGACAGCTTTGTAGAGAGATTTTACAGGGAGAGATTACGCCTTCCGTTTTATGGTGGATTTTAGATACACGCTTGTTTTTTTAAATATTATCTATAAACGTATCATATAATATACCACCTTTCTATTCTATCATTACGTTGTGGAATTGTTATTTTTGTCCAGTCGTCTCGTCTGTTGAATCATTTATCTCACAAATCTTTGTATAAAGAATATATGAATGTCACTGAATCTATCATTCACACTCTCTTGAAACCGTCAACTGGTTTGGTTGTCACAGGACAAACGCAGGTGTGAAAATAAGTGTGCAAACTATAGAAAAATAATAGGTATAATCCACAACTTATTTTCAACAGAGCAAACAATGGAAACAAGTAAAAGTATTCGAAAAGGATGAATAGAGGGGGGAAACAATGTTTAAAACGCTGTGTTGTTTTCCTCAGGAAAAGAGCAGAGTCCGAAGGAAGGAAAGGAAGTCTACCCAACAGTAAAGAGATGCCGTCCCACAACCCCACTGACCCTGTCGAGCTCCGTCGCCTCAATTTCCAAACACCTGGTAAGAAAGCCCTCTAACTCAGGCTCGTAGCTCCCATAGCACCCATAGCGAAACCACCATCTCAATCACAATGCTGCGCTGATTCCCCAGATACGAGACGACTCGGTGACACGAAAGTGCTCAAACCGAGTCAATGAAGGTTGTTAAAATGTACTTCTGCTTAATCAAGTTGATCAATAAGGTTGATTGCATGTGGGAGTCGCCGGGTTTCCTTCAACCATAATATGCTCGTATACATACATACATACACACACTGTCTCTTTAAAAGTCAACACATGAACGCTAAACCGACACTTCTCAAGGAGTTCCCGTGATTAGCACATTTGGAGTGTCAATGTACACCACAGTGATAGTCGGGACAGGTGGCGTCGAAAATGCCTCACACGGTCAAGCGTGGCAAGACTCTCCCCCGAGAGAAAGCGAAGTGAGAGGGCGGCTACAGACACAAGCCTCACACTTCCATGGCAGTTACTCCCTCCCTTCGCTCTCCTGGCTCCTCCAGGTCAGTTAGGGGCGTAGCCATGGTTACCCAGAGGAGAGATGTGTCCACCCAGAGAGTGATATGACAGTTCAGCAGCAGGTGGAAGTCACAGGTAGGCGGGCGTGAGGCTGAATGCTGCCTGTGTGCCACTATGACAAATGTCACACAATGCCATAATATCACATCCTGTCTATGGAGTCCAGTGGGAGGGAAGAGCGGGTGACAAGCTGTGAACACTAATGTCCCTCTCTTTGACCTTTGGGTGGCAAGGTGGAGCGTGGCGGGAGTCACAGTCCATTTGTCTCTCGGAGAGAGGCGACGCGTAGTTTCTCCTTCTAGCTGAGGAGACACACGCTCAGCCAGTGTATGAGCTCTCCTGGCACTGGCAGCGAGCATGATTAGGACAGGCCTTCAGAGACTGCCAATAATGTTGTAATATCAAAGTCATATTTTTCAGGTCAGTTAGTAGTAGTACGACTGTGGAATAAATTATCCCTGGCAGGCTCGTTTAAAAAAAAAAAAAAGTGACTATGCATATTTATGAAAACTTCTTCAATGACATTATATCCATTAACGACAATTCCAACTTGGCAGAGGAGTATCCTCCTTTCCTGCTTTGATGATAGGAGTTCAACGACGATCTGAGCTATAAACTCCTTTTTTTTCAGAATCATCTCCAACCATCTTAATGACTCGCACACACCCGCCCCACCCCCCACCCCCCCTCTCACTCTTTGTTAAACAGCCCCAGAGACGGGCTCTGTGTCCCCTCTCAACTGCTCTGGAAAGGGCCAAAACATCTTTGTCTCCCTCGTTACAGCGTCCTCTCGAGCGCCAGAGGTGCTACATTAGACCACCACCCCCCCCCCCCCCCCCCTCCCCCCCCCAACCCTCCACCCCCCTCCCGAGGACACTTGATGTTTGTGCGGTGCCGAGCAGTGAATGGCAGTTTCATTGTCACCACCGTTGGAAATGGATCTTGAGTGGCGGAGGCCGATACGAACACTCTGAGCTGTGAGAGTGGGGGGGGAGAAAGAGCCCCGCGTTTTCCATTAGCTAATGCCCACTTGTGTTATCGGCATAGATGAAAGACCACTGGCGTGCTCGAGAGACACATCTCCCAGCAAGAGTGGCAAAATGGCACCCGCCCGCCCTGCCATTACGAAACTATCTGGGACACAGCCACAGCACTTTGTGTATATCATTGTCACCACCTCCCCCCCCCGTAGCAGAGCTCTATTCTGAGTCTACATTCAGCCGTGCTACAGGCTAGCCACTCACCCTCCACGCCCCCCCCCCGCCCAACCCTCTTGATCTTGTCTCACACTTCCTGCACTTAAAATGCTTTAGTCAGCACATAGTGTGCAATACTCTTCACATTTTAACCATAGAAGAAGTCAACTCAACTTAGGTAGGCAAGGTGGAACTTTATGCATAAATCATCTGGGCAAGTGTGAGTGAAATGGTATCTCAGTATGATAGTACGGTGTGGTCGCTTGCCCTACCACATATTATCTGATTTCTCGATCCTTTCTCTGTTTTTGTCGAGTGTTTTTTCATGTTCTTTGGTTTTTCCCTTTTTTAATAAGTGAAATACGCATGGTGGCATAGGCTTATCTTCCAGCATGTCAATAATGTGCATTACTAACTGATCTATGTGACATTTTAGATAACATGTAGACATGCAGTTTATTAACGATAGTTCTCGTCACATTACCCGACTGTTTCTGCGCCTTGTTCCGTTTTTTTTTAGAATAACAATCATCGCATTGCTACGACGTCTGCAACTTTTTTTATTTACACCGCCGTTTCCTTCACAGGTTCAGCTGCCCCCGGTTACCCCAGTAACCTCCATTCGTCAAGTTAGTTGATCTTGTTTACACATTTGCCATACTTTCTTTCTTTTCTTTTGTTTTTTATTTAATTTCCCCCACTCCTCCTCCTTTTTCTTTTCTATTTAGGCTTGTAGTTCAATCTCACCCCCCATCTAATCCACACAGTATTCATGTCATCGCTGGGGGACGGAGTTTGAAATGACACGTAGTAGTAAAAGATGTCATCACTCAAAGCAAGACAACTTCATCTGGCCTTAACTGATTTGTTTATTTGTTTGATTGTGTGTTGCGTTTGTTTGTTTGTTTGTTTGTTTGTGTCCTTTGTCATGCTAACTTCTGCCGCCGTTTGGTGTTAATAACATTCTTCTCTCACAATAGGCCGTGTCACAGTTGGGGAAGTGTGCTCGATGACTTCCCATTGGCTTCCGTCTCCATATCCTATATGAGCATGCCCACTGCTTTGAGTGACCCAAACTAGCCTAACAAGATCCACTTCTCCATCCCTTGTTACACACATGCTGCTTTCTAATGATTCACCTTATTGCTTAAGCTAACGGATGCCATCACCCCTGGTGACTGACCTCCCGTATGTTTGATTGACAGGCATGGCGAGCCACCCACCGATTCCAATCATGGACCTGGCAGATCACCTCGAGCGGTTGAAAGCCAATGACAACCTGAAGTTTTCACAGGAATATGAGGTAAGACATGAGTCTACACGTCCTACTGTTTGTTTTACGATAATGGAGTAGGTGCCATTTCCGTAATTTGTCACAACCGATTGGTATGTTATTGTATTTGACTGTATTCTCAAGATGAACAAGGATGTATTTAAGCAAAGCGGAGTGCCATTACACCCCCTCCCTAGCTGTGCCAATATCCACGATATACCACGGCGTCTCGTTCCATAACGCTTTTATACAACGGTTACCACATTTATCTATCAATATTTCACAAAAGAAAGACAAGACACACTTGTAATTAATGTATTTTAAAGGAACTATGTTTTATTGTAAGTGTATTCATCCACTGAACAGTTGTTTATCGGTCGCTAAGCAACGGTAATAATGTAACTTCGATAACGGTAATACATACAAACGCGGAGTAATATGAAAAGATCCATTTTCCAACATTCCATTTAGCCGTGCGTATGTCATGGATATCGGCACGGCTGGAACGCAAACTGACCAATAGAGACAATGGACCGGATCTATCCGTTGTAGAAAGTGTGCTACATCTTGATGCTTTTAAAACTCCACGTTATTATATAACGTGTCAGGCAGTCACCTTCCATGGAGAACCCAAACACATCCTTGAATCTGTCCATAACCAAAGTGACAACGAAACATTTATCCAGTCACGGCAGCAGCTTGATTGAAAGGTCCGTCCTCTCAGTATCTCTGAACGGCAATCATTTTGCCATTTAATATGGCCGCTCGGGAAAAGGTCACCATCTCCACCAACACACTGTAATCTCATTACCCCAGCCCGGGTGCCACGTTGGTCCGGGAGTCACCAATAAAGTCTCTTTACCAGGGGGGGCTCGGGGGGGGGGGGGGGGGTGGTCTTTGGTGCCACGTAATCCCATTTCTGTTATTTCATCATATGCGCTATGATGGAACCCCTAGCATTTTTTCATTTATTGGTTTTGAGTGGCAGGGGCGAGGTTTTCCTCTCTCTCACACACTCACACACACACACACACTCACACACCCCACTGTCCACTTCTACAGCATGGGAATTAAATACCTATATAACGCAATCAATCCCCCTGTGTCTAACCCGCAGCTCGCTGCCCCGATGGTAAATTAATTCCGTGCAGAACACAATGGGCGGGAATCTAAATAGATGGACTTGGGTCTTGCGTCTGCTGAATGTTTGGTGAAGGCCAGGAGAATGGTGCCAGAGTGAGGTCTTTTCAGGGGGCATTTTGTGTGATAGAACTCTCTCTCTCTCTCTCCCTCTCTCTCTCTCTCCTTTTCTCTGCTGTGCCACTGCTCCAAACCATGAGGTCACGATATGGCCAGCTGCCAAGCTGCCCTAACCATTATTGCAGCTTAAGTACATTGAATTTTAATTCCGAGGCGGGTTCTCATGAGCAATGGAAAGTAATTTTGAGAGCACAATGAAATGATTTTTTTTTTAGTATTATTACGAGCAATGCTGCGACCCACTGTTTCAACATATTTTTTTATATGAAAAATGCTGCGGCTTAGCCGAACGGTTTTGTCCTGACTCACATTGCGTTTTCTGCTCCAGCTCCACTGTGATTTCTCCAGATAAGGAAGTTTCCTCTTTGATTTATACCTTCTACTCATATTTAGTTTATACGGTTATGCTCTTGCCAACAGCCAAAGTGAAATCCTATATATATGTCAATGTTTAAGTGTCATTATATTTGCTGTAAGATTAATGCTCTGGTGCATCCACCCGATCAAACTGTAGACTATGCAACATTATGGGCACGACACAAATGTGTGTTTTTGTCCACATGTCGGCATTCCGATTTAACGTTCAGACTTTACTTTCTAAAAATGTGAATACATCAACGACACGTCGCTAGTCAACTAACACAGCGTGCTGTGTGAGCCTGCTAACAATGTGAAGTAGTGTTATAGTTAACTAGGTAGCAGCGGGGATTACTCACCCAATCCATTGCATTGCAGTAGTTTGGCTTGACTATCGGGTGTGTGTTGTGATTTTCAACAACGTTGAAATGTATTTCCGTGTTTCGAAATAAAGGTCATTTGGATTGTTTGCAGACATGCGGACCAAAACACTAGACTGTGTCTCATATGTCACAACAAAGGACATCACTGCACGCTCTAGCCTCTCTCTTACCTTACTGTAACCCAGCGTTTCCCAAACTGTGGGGCGCGCCCCCTAGTGGGGCGCGGGGGTACTGCAGGGGGGCGCAGAAAAGAAGAAGAAAAGAAACTGTGGGAATACTGCTGCCTTTTGCAACATCGTACCTGTGTGAGATAGGCTTTTCTGCTGTTGCTGCTATCAAAAGCAAATACAGGTCGAAGTTGAACATTGAGAATGAACTGAGAGTGGCAGTCTCAAAACAACAACCCCGCTTTGAGAAGATTTGCAAGGCAAAGCAAGCACACACAAGTCATTGATCGTAATTGTGATAGGAATGTGTAGAGTAAGAATAGTGATGCAGTAGAAATTAGTTAATGTTGATATGTTGAATATTTCAGTGGCACAGGATCATTTGCCAAGCACTTATGTTCCTTTTCAACCCATAATAAAATATAAAACTATAGTTGGATATATGTGTCTTGTTATTATTAGAAGAGAAAATGTAATGTTTGTACAACTTTATACAATTAATTATATAAATCTAGGTGGGGACCGGGTTAGGGGGGGCTCGAAAATATTTCCAATTACCCAAGGGGGGCCTGATTGAAAAAGTTTGGGAACCGCTGCTGTAACCTATTGCTCTTTGGCGTTCATTTCCAGTAGTGAGTGTAATCCAACTCTTGCAGAAGACAGACAGATTTGAGGCCCCCGAATCGTTAAGGAATACAGCTTCCTCTCACATATGAAATGGAATGCTATCTTTCCCAGCTTATAGTTTCCCCCTTATAAACTAGCAGTATTACATTGTATAGGTCATTTATTTGTGGTGAGGGACCATTTTCAATCCATGTTTTACACCGCTATACGAGGGGTTAGATTGCCGATTCTGTAGGTTGTTCTCAGTCGTATGGCACCTCTGTGTGTCGTAAACCTTGACCGACAGAAGTAAGATGGTGGAACGCAAACTGCTCTTTTGTGAACTAATCTTAAAATCTCTTATTATTAAAGTCTCTTGTTATTGTTGTCATTGTATTGAGCAATAATGCAACTTGTGTGCTTGTCTGTAAGGCTGACATTTCCCGTCTGTAGAACTGTAGCGCTAGCCAACAAAAGAAAATGACCCTTTGATAAAAAAAAAAAGTCAATTTGACAGTCAACACATTGTCATTTCTTTCCTTCATTCGCGGCATGGAGTCGTTATTCCCACTGTAGCTTATAAGACCAATTTTTAAGCCATTGTATGGTTCTCTGCAAACGGTAATTTAAAATTTGTCATCCCAAAGAGTTTGCTCGTGGGCAGATGCCTATCGACATTCCATTTTCAAAAGAAACTGAGGAGTCGGAATGCATTTGTTATACAAGTAAGTGAGTGGAACATCAGAAAAAGCAGTTTCAGTCAGAGACTAATCATCGTATTCAAACTATTCTACTTTTTAAGAGGATGTAATGAAGTCTTTTTTCCCCCCTCATCATTCGTCAAAATACCTCACACTTGTGGGTTTTCGCCAGTATTGTGTACCCAATCGCACATATTTATAGACACGTTACAATATTGTGCTCTCGCTCTCTCACATAGCGTCGACACTTCAGTTTGTTTCATGTAAAACCATCTACTCTTAACCATTATCCCTCAAGAGCAACTTCACATTCCATATATAGAACCACGTCAGCCAACCTTCAGCTTACATGACTAAAAACAAATCAGTGGCACTGACCTTGATGTGGTTCTGTATTAAACATGTTGCCATTAACTGGAGTCAGTGGAGGCATTCTGCTTGAACAGGTTAATACATAACATATGAATGTATGCCATTGAAATAAACTTCCTTGCGCATGCTGAATTTGAAAGAACCTGCAGATCCATAACAACATACAAACAATGGTGTCATACTTATTATGTATTTGGTGTTTTTCAGATCAATGCCCTCAGTTAGTTATGTAGGTCAAGCACAATTTGACAACAACGACAACAACTCATACCTCATATTCTCCATTTCAGAAGCAGTATGACCAGTGTACATGCATGTGTAGCTGGATACATGGATGCGTATTATATGAGACCAACAACTGATGGTAAACAAATGCGTCAGTAGCCTTGGGAAGCTAGATTTAACAGCACTTGTCACTAACACAAGTTGTCTGTCATATTGCATGCCAAAATAGCAGTAGACTATTTGGAAACGTTCAAAATAGCAGTAAAGGCAGTCGGCGGTAATACACACCAGCTCAAATAGGTCTCATTGATCAAATAATTACAATGATTAATACTACTCATCCCAACGGCAAGTCCACAGGCACAATAGTGACGCTATAATAAAAGAACTCTGCCGTTGTGAAACCAATATCCCCCTCCTTCCCTGAATTTTCCTAAATGTCTGTTTTTAACATAATAGCGTTACTAAAATCACACATAAAAAACCCCCATCTGGAATCATTTTCATGACTACCACACCTTGTTTTGATTGCCAACATCTCCACCTCCAAGCTCCGCACCATAGCTGCTCTCCGCACCATAGCAGCTGCCCTTATCATGACATGAAACAGGCCTTACAGTTATGAATGGATTACCCATTTGAACCATAACAACCACAACAACATCAACATAGACAGACATACAATAACAGTTATGCTCCACGTGCACCTGCGAATATGTACCCTTCATCACACCCGTATGTCAAAAAGCAGGCCGTTTGTTTTTGTTTTACTTAATTTACTTTTCTTACAGTAGCCTACACGTGTGTGTGTGTGTGTGTGTGTGTGTGTGTGTGTGTGTGTGTGTGTGTGTGTGTGCCTGTGTCTGTGTCTGTGTCTGTGTCTGTGTGTGTGTGTGTGTGTGTCTGTGTCTGTGTCTGTGTCTGTGTCTGTGTCTGTGTCTGTGTCTGTGTCTGTGTCTGTGTCTGTGTCTGTGTCTGTGTGTGTGTGTGTGTGTGTGTGTGTATGTGTATGTGTGTGTGTGTGCCTGATTGATGATAAGAGCACAAGATACACCACAGGGAGATGGACACATTCACTCACAGATTACAGACTTTTGTGCGTAACTAATTTGCTTGTTATAACCCAGAGACAACGTCAATATTTGTGTTGATGTGGTCTGCAAGGTGGTTCATAAGAGCCCGACGAATGTATCTGTGGACTTTATTGACGCATGCGGTAAAGATGCGAAGCCACTGAAAGCGATTTCTGGGTTTGCAAATGACTGGTGTATAGACCTTCATGCAGAGATGCATATGTCATTACATGTCATTATTGCTTCATATTTGTGTTCTGTTTTACTTGAAAGAACCAGGGCTTCTAGTGTTAAACCTATACTGTTTATGAGATAATAATATGGTATGGTTAACACTAGAACAGCCCCAAGGCGGCCAACTAGTGGTCGTTGTGTGTAAATAGCAGCTTCCCATTGTAAAGACTATGGTCATTTGCCCCCCGAGGCGGCTCTTATAGTAGGTAAAAAAAAGGCACGGCTGTTCTAGTATTAAATGTTGGTAAATGAACAAAATATTCTATAAAAAACAATCGTTCTCTTCCTCTCTCTCTGTCTTTGCAGTCCATTGATCCTGGGCAGCAGTTTACATGGGAGCATTCCAACCTGGAAGTCAACAAACCAAAGAACAGATATGCTAACGTCATCGCATACGACCATTCCAGAGTCCTGCTATCTGCTATTGATGGTAAGCAGTACCATTGGCTTGCATTGACTATGTTACCTGATTTTACATACCAGTGTCTTCTATTCCCCAGGAATACTACCACACAAGCAAAACAAAGTTATCCGTTTTCTTTATTGAGATGCATCATTGTCAAGCTCTACTGTACTTTATTGTGCCTATTGTTGTGTCTCATTTCAGTGTTTGCACCGCTAACAGCGGTTTACAAATACATCTCACATCTTCACTATAAAGCCTTATTAACTAAGAATTGTATTGAGGCATGCTTTTTTTCTTCAAAATACAATTTAAATTAACCCTTTTCCATGAAACAGTTCCCATAGAGAGAAAAAAACAGATGTATCGCTCTCACACAGGCCAGTAAATTAATGCTAATTTGACCAAAACAGATAGATAAAGATGCCAAGTCCCTTTGCGGTCTCCCAGAAAGAACACACAGCTGAGTGTTGATGGACCCCATTAGCCAGGCATATAAACACATCTGTACTCCCACACTGGAGCGTTTTGTGTGGTAGGAAGTCAGCAGCCGTACTCAGCCATGCAGGCTTGGGGGACTTCCCCCCCTCCATATCTTCCACAAAGCCTTTTGGCAACCAGGACCTCTTTGTTTACTTTGATTGAGTTATTTAGGCTAAAGGGACCCAATGTCTGCATAAGTAGCTCGCACAGCTAGCGTGCTTGTGTGCAGATTGACGCTAGTTTTTATTTCCTGCTGCTTTTGGAAATCCCTTGATGTGTGCGAGAGAGCTATTAGCACTGACCACGCTGGGAGAAATGAGGGGATACTTGTGTTGAACCCTCCTATGTTCTACGGTCTTCATAACGCTATCATGTCGTAATGTAATATAACCAATGGCCGTAATGTAATATAACATAATGCTATCATAACGTAATGTAATAACCAATCATTTACGATCATCTCATAAACACTTATGCTGATGTCTGTTGTTCATGGAAACTCATTGTACACTTTCACTCGCGATGTGGCTATCGTTAATTGACTACACGTTTGCGGTAGTTGAGAGTAACAGGTCGCAAATGAATGCCAGCGGATTACGTTTATCTTATCGAGTGTTACTCTTCATACTGTGAGCTTTCAGTTCAAACGGGCCAACCTGCACGTTCCCATCTGTCAAACGCATCGGTTCAGTTTGACGTTTCAAGAGAGAGTAATGCTTCGCAGGCTATGCAAGAACACAACTGCACACTCAGTCACTTCCATTGTTCTGTTTAGTTGTGAAACTGTCAGGGTTCTATTTATGGCTTAGCTGTGTCTTGCGAAGTGGACGAACCTATAATTTTTGCAGCTGTTCATCAAAAAAGGTCACTGCAGCTACGATAAAAGTGGCAAGTCAAAACAGAACAAAATAGGGTTCATTTCCAGTATGCATGTCTTTCTTTCAGTGCTTAGTAGGGAAAATGTTTTATATCTTTGCACTCCATCAAATTTCAGGACCTTCCTTTCATGACTTTTCCTACATATGTGTGTTCTACCACCCACTGTCCGTACATTTTCAAAATCAGGATAAGCTAGTATAAAGCTATTTTGCAGTTTTTCTGTGTAGGAGGCGGGCTAATTTACAAGCGGCCAACTAGTGGTCGTTGTGTGTAAATAGCAGTGTAACATTGTAAATTTGACCCGCGAGGCAGCTCTTATGGTAGGTAAAAAGGCACGGCTGTTCTAGTGTTAATGCGGTGAGATGATGTAGTGGAGGATAAACCGTACTCGTGGCCTCTTGCCGGAGCTTGCTGGAGGTGCAGGACTGTAACGCGTCAGTTTGGATTATGCGACATACAAGTGATAATAATTCAAACGTGTACCACACAGACTGATATGAAGAAATGTTTTCATTTTTTATTATTTTTATTATTTGTGTCCTTTCCAGGAAGATTAAGTTTGATACAATGTTGTTATTTATGTTTATTTCTTAATAAAGTGTGTTGACAACACTACACACAGATGGTAGCAAATCCTGAATGACAGCCAGTCTGCAGTAACACCATTTAGCTGTTGTTTTCATTAAACCAAAAAATATTGTCTCTCTTTTAGCTCATTTCTTTCATTTTAATTCTGCCGACTTAATGTTCTTCATCCCTTGTCCATGATGGACACATCAACGAGCCGGCTGCACGGAAGGGTTTACCGTAGTAGAAAAGGAGGGAGAAAAAAGTCGCAAAAAAAAGAGATTTAAATGTGTAAGGTTTTAAATGAACTCATATCCCATTTTTTCTTTTTCTCTTTTTTTGGGGGTAGCTGAATAAGTTACCTGGGAGAATAAAACATGGGGGGAGGGGGGGGGGGGTGGGAGTGCGAGAGGCAGGGAAACGTGGCATCCATGCAGATGAGACTTATCTTGGTAGACCATGTGTGCGCGGAGCCCCCAAACTGCCAGTCCTGAAGCATTGCCTAGCTGTCAGCTCCATCTTTTCTTTCCCGAATTGGAAAAAGACCACGGCGCCTTTCATTTCACACCAGCAAAAAGAGGAGAGGAGAGGAGAGGAGAGGAGAGGGGAAAAACAGTTTTTTGCCAGTTTCTGTTGTTTGTTTTTCCTGATGTGAGGGTGAGAGGAGGAGAAAAAGGTTAGCTTATATTTTGGGTGAATTTGGGTGTCGGTAGTGGACATTTTTGAATTTTTGAATATAAGTTCTTAGGTTTTTATATAAGACTACAATGGCACCTTCCATTCTGTAATGTGAATTGCAGTAGTAGTCAGCCATTTTGTATTGCATATTGCATCAAATCATGATAGACGGGGTAGTGCCCAGACAAGTTGGCTTATTCTGGAGTAACTCCCTTTCACATTGAAATAACTCAAGTCGGGGTTCAGTCTCATTTGTGTCAAACCAAATCAAGGGAACATGGTAGTGAGTCAAGTGGGATCTAACACTCAGTAGCACTAGCAGAGTCTGACTGCCTCTCTCTGTACCTGAAGAGGATGGAACACCCTATTGATCTCCCATCGGAAACCAAAGCCACTGTTTTTGTGCCGCTCATTGGGTTTTCTCTGTGTGCCGTGCATACAGCCAGGGTTAATCACCCCCAAAACGCGTGCGTGTGTAGGTTGGTTGAAACCAAGGTTGACAACGCTTCACGGACAGTGACTGACTGACCGACCGTGACTGAATGACATTCAATGAATGGCGGGAGTTGGCAAATTTCAGATTTCTGATTTACCACAGCAAGTAATAGATATGTTTTTTAAAGAAGACAAGAATATTTAGTCTAGAAGCTTTTCACCATCAGATATTAGCGAGTTGTTTGTCTGAGTTTTCTGCCTGTCGTGACCTTTGCTGTGATATGATTGGACAATTTCTATTTTGGGGCGTGGCTTAGCGATAGGTCCATTCACGCATCCTTCTTTTTCCAGGTATCCCGGGAAGCGATTACATCAACTCCAACTACATCGACGGCTACAGGAAGCAGAACGCTTACATCGCTACCCAGGGGTCACTGCCAGAGACGTTCGGCGACTTCTGGAGGATGATCTGGGAACAGCGGAGCGCCAACATCGTCATGATGACGAAGCTGGAGGAGAGATCGAGGGTAAGCGCCATGTCCACATCATCTGTTCGAACAATCTTCAATCAGCGAAAATGTGACAAACAATGTACAATGTAACAAATCACTCAATAACTTGAACTGATTGAAGATTTCTACGCATTTACGATTGAAGTGTTGGTGTGTTTGTGTTGGTGTCTGTGGCCTGTACAGAAAGAGTCAAGAAACACATTCCCAGTCACCAGATAGAGAACACTACGTGAGTTTAGGATTATATGGTTCTATCTCCGTTTAGGGCAGTTCAGAGATATTGAGCGTCAAAGTTTTTACATTCCATTATGTTTCGTGAGATGGAACCTTTGTATTTTATTAATTACTAACTCAAAAATGTCAACATTTTAAAAATAACACCACAGGCATTAATAAACACCTAATGGATCAGATTATGTAAAAAACTCAATTTTGACCAAACGTGGAGATAGAACCTTAGAATTCTAACGTCACGACTAGACAGTTATACAATGCTTCTTTTGTGATGTTTTCTTTTCATGCTTCATAGAAAAGAAATACAAACCATGTATACTCATGACCAGTGTTGGGCAATATTACTTAGTAGAGTAATATATTAGTTATTACATATTACTCCTTAGGAAAGTAATATCCTTATATTACTTATTACTTGGAATCAAGAGTAATATTATTACTTTACTTTTATATTACATATTACTTTCCCCCTTTCCACCCGCAAAAATATGTACAACAACACAACGGTTTAGCCAGCTCCTTTTCTTGAACTGAATCCAATTTATTGGAATAATAAACTGAATAAGTGCAAACGGAATAAGTGCAAACAAAATACAAAATAAAGCAGCAGTCTCTCTGACTTTTCAAACGTCAGGATTTTCACAGTGTGGCAGTCTGTACTGTAGCCTATATAAAATACACTCTGATGTTTTAAACTTTAGGATTCACAGTGTGGCAGTCTGTAGGGCCTACTGTAGCCTATATAAAATACAAAATAAAGCAAAAAACGATTTTCTCTGTGGCAGCTCAACACCGGATCTCACAGGTTTTTTTCGTATGATCTTTCTAAACGAGGGCGAGTCGACTGTGGATAACGGTAACATCTCCTCTACTACATACTCAGCGACAAGGTTTTTCAGATCGTCTCCACTAAATGCGGTATCTTTCTTGAAATCCAGTTTCTGTTGTTTTGCTGGCGTGGCCTCCGTGTTATCGGCAGGGGCTTTCGCAACCAGTTTAACTTTGTCGTGGGCCTTTTCCAGGTGCTTCCACAGGTTGGATGTAGTATTTTTCGCGCAAGACAGTATTTTTCTTCCCGCACAAAGTTTGCAACGGAGATTAATATTTTTGTCATCCTTGACAGACACAAAGTCAAAATAGTGTCGATACTTCCAGCCGTGGAAAGTAAATGTACGCTGTTCATCATCATCCGCCATGGTTTGATTTGTTTTGAGAAACGCCGCCACGCTGTCAGTTGTCAACACACTAGGCTACGTCATAAATGTGTGCAGGCTGCGGCACGTTCTAAAAGGAACAGATCTATAAGCTACTATGCACCTCAGCGCAGTGTGCTGATAGCTTGTATATCTGTTCTATCTTTGCACGCAACAACCCCGGTACTATACATGAATTATACGTTTAACAGCCATTGTAACGGGTAACGAGGCCCTTATTTGGCGGAGTAACGAGGTATAATATTACTTTTTCGCAGAGTAGTCTTGTTATATTACTCGTTACTGGGTAAAGTAATAATATTACAGTAATATATTACTTACTAACTCGTTACTGCCCAACACTGCTCATGACTTTATCCGTCTGCTTCTATAATGCAAATATCTGCTTTAACGTTTTTCCTTGACCTCCCCATCCTCTATTCTCTGTTTCTCCTATTTATTTCTTTGTGCGTTGTGTGTTGTTTGCTGTATTCCTTCAGATGCCTTCATATTTCTTCTCCAAGGCAAGCCATCTCGTGTTATGTTGCCCACGGATGTCACTCATTCCTTTCTTTGTCACAACACACGTTTATTTTTCTATTATGTATTAGCAGCATGGCGTCTTAGTTGAGCCAGCTCTGTTTTAAGCTGGGGCTGGATTGATGATTAAGAGAATGAGAATGAAAGTCACTTGGCACATGGACCAACACTCTTTACATGTCACTTGCCACTAAAGGCTGAAACAGGTTTAGGGCTGCAACTAACAATTATTTTGTTGTAGATTATTTGATTGATTAATCGATTAGTCTAAGTGATTAATTTACACAGAAAAACATGCTTTTGAATGCAATGATATTGATATAGATACCAAACGCATTCAAGTGTGGGTAGTTGAAATGCCGTCGTTTAGTGGTCACAAACTATATTTTATATTGAAACTACCTATTGTCTTCCTTCTTGTTATCAATGTGTTTTATTGTACTTTAACGTATATTAATAGAACACATCAGTCCACAGTTTTTGCGTTTCTTTTAATATGGCAAACCGTTTATCATGACATGAATTGTATCAATACCCAGCTAAATGATGAAAGATTTAGACTGATCATCAGTTGGGAGAGTGAAACCACCGGACAAGGCTGCGTTGCATAGCTATTACAAAAATGCGGCTTGGGGTTCTATTTCGAGTGCTCGTGACGTGCATAGCAGCTGTACTTGTATGTTATGCCATTTTATTAGGTTTCTGTATTCCCGCACTTTAGACGCTCTGGGTCTAAGTTTTCTGGAGGAACTCAGCACAGTTCACAGGCAACGGGGTTTGCCTCCACCATCGACGCACCATACACCTTTTTGTCCTTCAGAAAGGGTGGAGAGGGGGGGGGGGGTTTAAAGTGAAAGTGTTTTGTTTTGATTTGGTGTGTAGAGCAATGGGGGTGGGAGACTATGATGAAGATCAGAACCAGTGATTAGTTGTTCAACTAAAAGGCATGGCAATAAAAAATAAATACAAGTATTACTATATATATATAGGGTAATATGAGGTAAGGCATCTGCATATGAACAGTTATTTCCTCTTAACGTTAACAGTGCTTCCTTTTGGCATCCACACAATAATCCTGTAATGGAACAGTAATGGAACAGTGGTTTATTGGCCGTTGACTGGGCAACACAGCTGTATAATCATAATAAACCTGGGCCTGTAATGTGATTGGAAAACTGTGGTTACGATTGTAATTATAGAGCCTGTCAGCCTAATAAATAGCACTGTCTGCTCCAGTGGAATGTCTTAGCCTGGTTCCCTTAATTGTGAAATCACACCCGTCAGCAGAATGGGACAAATCTTGGCAGCCTCCATCCCTTATTTGCCTTTGTTATTGGCTTTTGCTTATGAAGTTGGCGAAACACGTGCCGACGATGTGTATTTGGATTCATCGTCGCGGAATTATCTTATGACACAGAAAGTCCGAAGGTAAACTGATCGGGGGGGGTGCTTGGTGGCGTAACGCACTAAGCGTCGACCGCGTAACCGCCGGGTTTCCCGGTTTCGATTCCGGTCACGGACATATCCTGCATGTCATCCCTTCTCTCTCTCTCTCTCTCTCCCATCCTTCCTGTCAAATCTCTACTGTCTCTATCGCAATATAAAAAGAAAAAACATGAGTGGGACTGCCCCACTCAGAAAATATTTTTTTTTAAAAGAAGAAGGTAAAATGATGCTGGACGGTGTATCGGATTTAGACAGGTGGAGGATTTCAGAAGTTCTGCATGATGGCCGATCCTAACTTAGTCTCATCGTGGGTTCTGTCGCAGGTAAAATGTGACCAGTACTGGCCGACTAGAGGGACCGAGACCTACGGCCTCATCCAGGTGACGCTGTTGGACACGGTGGAGCTGGCCACGTACTGCGTCAGGACCTTTGCACTTTATAAAGTAAGTGTGTTTTTGAATGTTATTTTTTCCCCCCATATCGCTTTACACCTATTGAATCCTTTCAGATCTACATTACACAAGTGAATAAGGGGGTTAGGGGGTTAATCATTCGGGTTGGGTTGATAATGTATACATTTATTGAACCCCCTGGGCTGTATCTTTAGCACTAGAACAGCCACGAGGGGTCATTTGAGTAAAGAAAAATGTTATATCTTTGCACTCAGATCAAATTTCAGGACCCTCCTTTCATGACGTTTCCTAGATATGTGCGTTCTACCACCCATTATCCTGACATTTTCAAAATCACATCAGGATAATCTAGTATAAAGCTATTTTGCAGTTTTTCTGTATAGGAGTTAGGCTAATGTACTTGCACGCCAACTAGCAACTTCCCATTGTAAAGACTATGGTTTGACCCCTGAGGGCGTTCGGCTCTTATAGTAGGTAAAATAGGCACGGCTGTTCTAGTGTTAAAGTCTTCTAACCCTGACATTAGTGGGATGTGAGGATCATCTTTGACTGAGACAGGCTGGTGAGAACCCTGTGCTGACTGTTTGGGGGGGGAGATGAAGACAGCCTAGCACGTGGCCTCCCCCCCCCCGCAAGTAGCTAAAGAGTAGTTGCAAGGTCGCATGCCCTTTTAAGCGAAACCAAATGTGACAATGAAAAGGGCTACCTGTAGGCGAAGTCATTTTTCTGTTTTTTACATGTGCTTAAACTACAGATTGTAAGCTTTCAAATGATGCATCATACATTGAAATCGGAAACAAATTGAAGACGACATGAGTATTTGAAAGTTGCTACACCGGAAATCACTAAGCACAGAAAATCCCCATCAGAGATAATGAATCCCCATCAAACAACAAGAAACGAAGTCATTGTGTTATAGATGACACTTATTTAATGAACGTAAAACTGTTCGGAAAAATAACGAGTGGGTACTTCACATCTTCGCGTTGAATGTTAGCTAAAAAAACGAAAATCTGAAAAAAAAAATATAATACTTTCAAGACGAATTTGACGTCTTTCTCATTTCCGAGAGGTGTCCAGAAACACCAGCAGCAGTCACAAATGTCCTCACAACGTCACCCTGTTTGTCTCCACCCACCCACCCCGTACAGAACGGCTCCAGTGAAAAGCGAGAGGTGAGGCAGTTCCAGTTCACGGCGTGGCCGGACCACGGGGTGCCGGAGCACCCCACCCCGTTCCTCGCCTTCCTCAGACGGGTCAAGGCCTGTAACCCCTCGGACGCCGGGCCCATGGTGGTGCACTGCAGGTGAGCGATGCTACGAGAATGTACAGCCGACTTTCCGAAATATTTATCCCAATATATTTATCCCAGGCTTTCCAACGATATAAAAAACAATACCAGTTGGTATTATGAAAGGGGAGGAATAATCGACCGAAATAACATTTCAGAACTTTTTTCTCACATTAGCATTTGTGTCTAAGAGAGAGAGAGACATTATACATTATCTTCTGTAGTACTCCTCACCAGGGAATCTATCACTATGTTGCATCAAAAATAAACACTTTTGCTGTCCCTGACTCTTTCTAGTACGTACTGTAATACTGATACTTATAGTGAAAATACCACCGCTGATCCGTGATCAGACTTTGCTGAGGTGCTGGAACTGAAGAGTATCAATAGAGTGCAAAATAACAGCATCCGCACACTCAAACACTGTGCAAAAAAAACATTGTTTATTGCGAGCTTTCGGTCATAGACCTTATTCAGGCATAAAGCAGACGAGTGAATGCAGTGGTGTGAAGGGTTCAAACTACATCACTTGATTTAGCCAATGCACAACAATGACATTTTTGACACGGGTGTTGTGCCTTGGCTAAATCAAGTGATGTAGTTTGAACTATTTTGGCAATTTTGGGGGGGCCTCTACCCACACGTTTAGCTGTGTTGCTCCTTCCACGAATGCACGATCCTTACAAGTTGTACCTCGTTGTAAAGGTGACTAATCAGGCTTTCCAACGATATAAAAAACAATACCAATTGGTATTATTAAAGGGGAGGAATAATCGACCGAAATAACGTTTCCAAACCTTTTTTGAGGAGTTTATATTCAGAGTGAAACAAGCAAAAGGGGAGACACAGGCGAGGGACAGAGTGAATAAGAACGACTAGAAGACACAAGCTGACTGTAGCACACTCAGGAAATCATCCTACCAGCATTTTGTGGATCTTATTTATTTTGTTTCCGATCTGGAGGTATTCACCAGAACAGAACGGGAGGATTACCAGTGTCAGTGCCCTCGGCAAAACATCTCTCCCAAACACAAACATGTCCTCCCCCTGCTAACATCAGCGGCCCCAACAATCCTCAGCTCATCCTCGGAGGGGTTATTGCATCTGAAATAAATAAAACTCTAACTTCACAATCCTCCACAATGACATGAACAGTCAAACTCCAGAGAGAGACAGAGAGAGAGAGAGAGAGACAGACAGAGAGAGAGAGAGAGAGACAGACAGAGAGAGAAAGAGAGACAGAGGGAGAGAGAGAGACAGAGAGAGAGACAGACAGAGAGGGAGAGAGAGACAGAGAAGTAGAGAGAGAGTCAGACAGAGAGAGAGAGACAGACAGAGAGAGACAGGCAGAGAGGGTGAGAGAGAGAGAGAGAGAGAGAGAGAGAGAAAGAGAGAGAGCAAAGACAGTCGACACACAAACCCGCCTGCCAGTCTGCATCCTGGAAAGTCAGAGAAAGAGAGAGAGAGAGAGAGAAAACGGAGGAGGAACAGGAGATTGAGACCGGACTACAAGATACAAACTTGGGTCGATAAAAAAAAACGAGGGATTACCAAAAGAATTAAAATAACCACATGCCAGAGTTAATTAGCGCTAGTAGCAGAATCAGTTTAAAATTGAAAAATCCGGAATTTTTTAGAGCGAAGCAGAAATGTAGGGAATTAATGTCACTCTGCAGATGGGGAAGTTTTAATTCCTCGCCCTGCATCAGATAAAGGGACTGCCAAGCTGCAAATCCGTGTGGAAGCACTCCCTCGTATCCCCGGTATTGTCAAACCACAATTTTAGTTAAAAAAAATATATTTTTCCATTTTCTCTGCATTGAAGGTTAACTCAGATTTTGCGGGTGAGCATGTCAAGTTAGTAAGATAGCCAGTCCAACATTGCCTCAGTCTTGCTGAGGCTGTTGATTGGGCCTAGTTTCATAAAGGAACATCCGCGAGTGTAAACAAAAGAGTGTTAATGAAAAAAATGTGTTTTTGTGGTGCCATAATTAACCGCAGTCTACAATCCCCTGGGCGTTTTATTAATTAGCTAGTCAGGCAACTGTTCATAGAAATGTGGAAAGGACTAAAACAAGACCGTTTTCCATGTTACGTTGAAAAGAGACCCAGCACTCGACTGGATTCGAGAACCGAATCAGAGGGGATATGGCCACGGTTTGTTCAGGTTTAAAGTTATTCGACAGAAGATATCCAAAGCTCAATATTTTCATTTTATACCTCACACATATACATTATATACACGCACACACACACACACACACACACACACACACACACACACACACACACACACACACATATATACTATTTATATTGTATTCATACAGTATAATCAGTCTCTGTATTTATTTTTGAAAGTTAAATGTTTTATAGAGACTCTCACATGCACGCAAACGCACACACTCGACATTCTCAAAATCATTCCGTCTGTAATGGCCCTGGAGTTCGGGGAAGGAGAATTAATTTGGCTTGATCGGACCAAAGTGGACCGAGTCTCAAGGGGTATTGATTTAGCTGCTTAGTTGTCACGGGCAGAGACAGAGATCCCAATTTACAGAGGCTTCAAGAGTGCACATTAAGAATCATGACAGTGGAAGAGCGTCAACATATGACATTCCTGTCACACGTAGCCACGGCCGCTGTCCTTGTCCCTATCTGCTACCCACTTGAGACCGTCCCGTCACGAGTCATATTTCTGTCACACTCAATATATAGATACCCGGCTTAAAGTTACGATAGATTGCATGTCTCGTAAAAAAAAACTAATGTGACAATCATAGGTGACGAGTGGGATAAGTGGTTGACGTTAACTGTTTGTTACATGGCCCTAAACTGTTTTCCAGTTCTTAAAGTGGCAGAGGCTCTTGTTTACGGTAGCCTGCTTGCAATTACAGCGTTTTAGAATTATACTTTATTCTGTTGTGAAATATCGTCATATCGCGGTTTGAGCTTTCTGATCATACTTCAGAACGACCGTGAGAGAACGAGATGACTTCAGTTGTCGTAGCCAAGAAGGTTTCCGTTTTCCAAACATTTCCAACTTTTCCGACAAGGCTTCAGAGTAATTACAACATAGGATGAAAGTAAACCATCCCCATGTTTCGACAGAATAGTTGATGTTGCACATGCAAAAACCCTCCCAAACCCCAGCCTGTGGACGTCAGCCAACATTCCCGACCGGGACGCCCTGAAAAAGGATGTTATTAAACATGCATTCATCATGTTCCCACTGCAGAGCTCTCTCTCTCTCCACTAGATGAGGTCATATTTTCTTAGGGGGACGACGTTTCATTGTGAAAGTATCCCCCACCCCCCCCCCAGCGGAGTAATAAACTATAGTTACAGTTCATCACATCCCAGTTCCACGCTGCTTTCAGTAACCTGTAGGTCACTGACTGTTGTGTCCTATTGAAAATTGGGCTATTCAGGCGTTCTGGGTGCACAGCGGAAGTCCACCTGGCATGATTGAATGTCACCGGGATCGCTGGCCTCTCTCTCTCACGCTCAAAGCGAAAGCGGGGGGGGAAGCTTTTGGTCAAATATCACACAGGAAATGGTTCGAACGTTTCTGGACAGTCTTCAAGAGACATTGATTAGTCAGACAAAGATGGCTTACGGTACTATCGAGTATCTGGGGTGGTTTTTGTAGTTTTATGATACATTTTAATTCCTTGTGTGCTCTAGATGTATCACTTAAGTTGAACATTTTGGGGACATTGTTATGATTGGCTATTAGATGTCTAACACATGATCTAGTCTGTGCAGTAGATCGATACGCACGATGCAAAGGAGGTTAGTTTCGTAGGATGCGAAAGGAGGTAGAGATCCAGGAAACAAGTCTCGTCTGCAGGAAGTCTGAAGTCTGTGTTTTTATGACCTTATCGCCTCATTGCACACTGAAGGGAGTGTCACCGATTCCTTCTCGGACACCTGGAAAGAACACCTGGTATACTCTCTCCCGCAAAAGCATGACGGTGGATTAGCCTGTGTCTTGTTTTAGGAGTGTGGAGGGGACATTTAGAGAACGATGTGAAGGGTAAACATCTCCACTAATACCCCCCCCCCCCCCACACACACACACACACACACACACACACACACACACACACCACACAAAGCAAAGCTGCTTTTGTTCATGACCGACTGATGCAACGGCATTACTTTCTATACTGCCATACTGTCATGCCATGCTCTAAGTACTGGTGTGTTGGTTTGAGTGTTTGCTTAATGGGTGGCGTGGGGGGGGGGGGGGGGGGGGGGGGGGGGGGGGGATTGTGGGCTTCAGAGATTTACGCCTGCCAGAAATAGACGTCGGTAACAACGGCATATGTAATTGTTTTACAGCTGTCTAGGATTTTTTTTTTTTGCTACTCTGGGACTATCTGCAGCTGTATTTTTACAGTGTGTATGTACGGTATTCTCCCAAATCCCCCACCAAACTCTTGCAAACACGTTAGGCTGACACTGATGTCTCCTGTCGTCCAGAGAGCAGCTGGCCCCGGCTGTCTGAGCCGCCCAGCGTCAGGTCGTTAGCGTGGAGGGGGGGGGGATGCAGAGGCCGAGTCTGCCAGGGCCCCCACACTGCCAAAAGTACAGTCCCTCTTTCTCTCTCTCTCTCTCTCTTGCGCCGATAACGGACAAGGCTAGCCAACTGGCTATGTCACCTCCTGTCTACCGCCCCACACACACACACACCCCCACCCCCCCACACCCCTGTCCTTCGCTGCCTCGTCCTCTTCCAGCTTTGTCTCCCCTCAGCTCAACTCTGTCACTCTGTCACTTACTCTCTCACAGGTCATCACTCTCCCACATTTGGGGCTCGACTGTAAAACGGTTTACAGATTGGAAACAGCTGGCTTCCAGAGGAGTAATGCCTTTCCTCTGTGTTTTCCCCTGTTTTTTTTTACCGAGGACCTCAGAGATCTGGAAGTGATTCATTCTCCTCAACCGTCGCTGAGATGATTTCACACATGTATTTCACACTCACACACATGCACTTCCACACACCCACACCCCCTCCCCCCCCCACCACCCCTCCTCTCTCTCTCTCTCTCTCACACACACACACACAGACACACTACCACATACACTACCGATACACAGCACACAATGATCTTTCAATGAGCCAGCAAAGCACATGAACGTCTTGTAATTACCCGTCGTTGTACCAAAGCTACCAAATCAATCAAGCCCCATCTTCGGCGCCGTTTTTTAACGCAACCCAGGCGATGATTCGTGAGCGTCCAACGACTCCTGTGTGTGTCTTAATTCCTCTCCCTATGCAGCTCCACTGCAACATGGCACATTAACCTGACTCCAGCCCCCCGGGGGGGACTAACTTTAGTCTCTTGAGTTTTTTCAGTAAAAATGAAAAACAAATATTCTATCAGGAAGAGGAGGCAGGGGAGCATGACTCACACCTTGTAGGCATGTCAGCTTAATGGATTGAATAACCTATTTACTTTAGAGTGCCAAGCGCGAAAGACTGTCTTGTCAATGCTTAGGTTTTGGAAGACATGATCTGTCAGGGCTGGATGGGAGTTCACACTTCGCTATGCGGCTCACTCACTCTCTAAATAAAAAAAAGAAGAAGTCCTTGAAATAGAAACTTCACAGTAGAGGTTAAGAGGGGAAGGAAGCAGAGGAACTTGCCGTGTTGTTGAACAACTGTACTGTCATAAAATAATGTACAGTAATGTAAGGGAGGGGGGGGGGGGGGGGATAATGAGCTGAACTTTTCCTCGCTTGATCTTCGCACGTGGATATATTTAAACAACACGTGTGTTTCTATCTGCCCTGTCGGTGGCGGAGGTCATACAGAAACATTAGCCGAGCGTCTCCCCCTCTATTTCCATAGACACGTCTTCTATTTTCGAGCTCGGATGTGATCATTCGCCGGTGGGGAGTGTTAATGAAGACGCCTGCCTTTCAATGTCTTCTCAAAGGCACACAGACCAAAAAAAAAGGGTGCGTAGGTTCGTACGTGTATGTTTGGACTGGGGGGGGGGGAGGCGGGGGGGGCTTTTGAGGCTTCAGATAGAGGTTAAATGGTGCGGCGGAGCCAGTGATTAGCTCAGATGGGTTGGAGAACACAGGTGGGGGTGTGTGTGTGTGTGTGGGGGCGGGGGGGATGTTGCGATTCCAGTGCCAATAGAGAGATGCCGCAGACCTTCGCGGCAGGCTGAGTATTCGCTCGGCAGCACCACTCACTTCAGATTCGATTACGCTCAGAGCCAAACAGTCAGCGTTGACGCGCCCGCCTGTCAGAGGGCTGGGCCCGGGCCTCGCCCTGAGGGTGAGAGAGACACCGCTCACCCTGAGACAGGGCACCTCTCCTGCCACGCAACCGCCACTCATCTCCACAACGGAGAATAAACGGCTCCAATAGGATACACAGAACATAACATGGGGATAAATGGGTAGGGTGAGGGCAGTGGTTCTCAAACCCTCTCCTCGAGGACCCGCCCAGGCCGCTCCACGTTTGATCTGTTCCACCACCAGCACTTAACTGATTCAGCTAATCGAGTACAAAGCAATTATGATGTGTGCTTGATTAGTTGAATCAGGTGTGCTGGTGGTGGAACAGATCAAATATGTGGAGCGGCTGGGGGTCCCCCGAGGAGAGGTTTGAGAACCACTGGGGTAGGGGATGAAAGCACAAACTTTGCAAAGAAAAAACAAAAGAAGTAGTTATTATGAACATGGCTTGCATTTATTCCATTAGGACTGAATGTGATACTAATTATTTGCTGGTTACCACTCAATATTTTCCCCCCAAAAAATCGAAAAAGTACTTAGTGAAAATACCACCGCTCCTCCGTGATCAGACTTTGCTGAGGTACTGGAACTGAAGAGTATCAATAGAGTGCAAAATAACAGCATCCGCACACTCAAACACTGTAGTTTCTTCAGGCATCGTACTTTATTGAAAAAGTACAAAAATACTTAGGTAGATCCTGTTTTTTCCCTGGCACAAAAACACATTAGCCATACAATCTATATAGGCATGCTGATCAAAAATACAAGAGCCTATAATACCAAGTCACAGTTCTGGTTCTGATGGTTCTGGTTCTCCATGAGGAAAGTGAAGGTGACTAATGTTAATCTTCTGGATTCTAAGCTGTGGTTTTCTTTGTCTTTTTCTTTTGGATTACATTGCGGATACTGATGTTTGTTATTTATTTATTTTGTGTTGTTTCAGTATTACGAATGGAAAATGTATGTTTATTTATTTATTTTGTGTTGTTTCAATATTAAGAATGGAAAATTATCAGTGGATACTGTAATTTAAGTATTAATTAATTGGATTATATAATTTAAGTATTATTGTTCTCACTTGGAAGTGACGGATAGGGGAAGGACATGATAAGCTTACGCTTCATCCTACTCCCTTTCGAACAGTGATACCTGTACTTTTCGTTATTAGTTATTCGTTTTTTTATTTTTAAATCATGTTCGAAATAAAGATGCATTCATTCATTCATTCATTCATTCATTCAGGGTGATAGGGCCTTTTCAGCCGCAGCCCCGTCCCTCCGGAACGCCCTCCCCAACCACATCAGACAGGCCAACACCCTCCCAACATTTAAACAGGCCCTTAAAACCCACCTCTTCAAGCTCGCCTTCACCAGTTAACCCTCTCCCCCTCCCCTTCCCATGTGTCCCCAGCACTACCTTAATTAGGCCCCTATACTTTATTTTATTTATTTTTAGTTTATTTTTATTATTACTACTCAATCTTTTCAGTTTGTAAAGCGTCTTTGAGTGTCTAGAAAAGCGCTATATAAGTCTACAGTAATGTATTATTATGATTATTATTATGATTATGATTATGATTATTATTATGATTATTAATATTATTGTTAGATTGATGTTCAGGGGAGTTGTTTCTTTGTTTGTTCATGTTTCAAGTGGTTTAGTTCAGAGATGAAAATGTATTTTTATTATTACTACTCGATCTTTTCAGTTTGTAAAGCGTCTTTGAGTATCTAGAAAAGCGCTATATAAGTCTAATGTATTATTATTATTATTATTATTATTAATAATTCATTCTTTTCTCCTGTCTTGTTTGGTGCTCAGTGCCGGGGTGGGCCGCACCGGCTGCTTCATCGTCATTGACGCCATGCTGGAGCGCATCAAGCACGAGAAGAGCGTGGACATCTACGGCCACGTGACGCTCATGCGCGCCCAGAGGAACTACATGGTGCAGACGGAGGACCAGTACGTCTTCATCCACGACGCGCTCCAGGAGGCCGTCACCTGCGGCACCACCGAAGTGCCCGCCAGGAACCTCTACGCCTACATCCAGAAGCTGACGCAGATAGAGGGCGGAGAGAACGTCACCGGCATGGAGCTGGAGTTCAAGGTAAGTCGGTTAGTTGGTTGGTTCGTTAGTCGGTTAGTTGGTTGGTTAGTTGGTTAGTTGGTTGGTTGGTTAGTTAGTTAGTTAGTTAGTTAGTTGGTTAGTTGGTTAGTTAGTTAGTTAGTTAGTTAGTTGGTTGGTTGTTTGGTTGTTTGGTTGATTGGTTAGTTAGGTTTTTATTTGACAATCATGTAATGTACATAAAAAGGTATTGCTATTGGTATTGGTTGGCAGAAAGTACCGCAGCTGTATGGAAGAGTTGTGGAATCATAATGTCAAAATTATATTTCATGGGAATGTAAATGTACTTCCTGGTTTCCTGACTATAGATGGTGCCATCAGCTCCAATAGGTCGTATTTGCGCAGGCTAACATGATCAAGCAGGTAACACAGTTAAAGGTTAAAAGCTACCCTGTAAGGGATCATTTGATAGATTTATTGCTCACCAAAGTGCAATCTGTTCTTTGCTGCATTATGGTTTCAAAGGGTGGCCATGGCAACGGAACTGGCCATGGTAGAAATAAAAAAGATGTGACCATTTCGTCCACTTTTCATTCATCATATTTACTGAAAGCTTGGTTAGATATTGTTCCACGTAAAACCCCAAGCCCCTCTTCTGCACCCCTCCCCGAGCCCACCTCACATTCACATCCTGGCGTCATTGATTGGCCAATCTCAGTAGTGCTCGCAGACACTTTTCCAATTCCCATTAGCCTAGCGAGACAGCGTGGGGCCTGTGGTTTCCTCCCCATTGCCTTTCTTTTGTAACCGGACTTCGGTTAAATTCCCCCCTTCGGTTTCCCCTTTTCCCTGCTCCCCTCCTTTGGTAAAAGGGAGTTCGTTTTTTTATTACAAACGTCAAACACAGGTTTTTCCCACATGACCAGGACAGTTGCCAGAGGGGGCTTACGAAATGTACCCTGCTTTTTTACAATGAGTGAGGCTCTCCCCACCTCCTCCTCCTCAGCCAGCCTGCGGTGCTGCTGTATGTAAAGCTTTTCCTTTGCTTATCACGCACCTACTCCCTGCCAATGATGAACGATGATACCGCTAACAGATCATAAACAGGTTAGATTAGCCTGTGCACACCCCTGTCCACTTTGCCTCTGCTCCTAACATCCAATTTCTCTTCATCATAACATCCCCCCCCAAAAAATAAAATCTGCAGAGCTGAGCAGTAGCAGCAGTAATCCCCTCGGTTCCCCTTTACATACTTAACGTTCACATGAAGTATGCGACTATAGTATAAGCAGTAAACAGTATGGCTTTTTCCGACGTTCAGAATGTTTGGCAGCCAAGGACCCGTAATCCTCTCTAGGCCTTCCCCCGTTTTTCATACCATGTGATTATTAATAGCTCTCACATCTTTATCTTACACAAGCCCCTATTTTAATGTCAAGCAAAGGCAAGGCAGGCACTGGGGAAATATTGGAATTGTGGCATTCCTCCTCTCCACCTAACCAGCGATGCTTCTTATCTATCCCCCTGCAGCGTTTAGCCAACACTAAAGCCCACACGTCGCGATTCATCAGTGCCAATCTCCCCTGCAACAAGTTCAAGAACCGCCTTGTTAATATCATGCCATACGAATCCACGAGAGTGTGTCTTCAGCCCATCCGAGGAGTGGAGGGGTCCGACTACATCAATGCGAGTTTCATTGATGGTTACAGGTAAGGACCGGAGAGCAGTGACCTCTGAACCCAACGTGGTTGAACATTATATATGTTACGGTACATGTGGGAAAACTAGGGTTAGGGTTAGGTGCTAGGGTGCTAGGGTTAAGGGTAGGATTAGGGTTAGGGTTAGACATGCCAGCATGTACCAATGCGACGTTTTATGCTGCCATGTCCCCAGAAATGCCGACATGAACCGTTTTCCCACATGTACCGTAACATATAAAATGTGTCGAACTGTTACTTAAAGTTGTGTGTACTACTAAAGTGTATACCTACTGTGAGAACCATTCAGCACATCAGAGGCAACAGTATAACACATATATACACACTCAAGTGGACATTGTTTTCATAGTGATTTTATTTTCACTTACTTCCATTTCTGCACCAACTGTTAAGTTAAATCACCTCGGCCCTCAACAAAGAGCTGCAGATAGTATTTAACTGGATCACTGAGAAACAAACTTGTCCTAAACATATCTAAGACTAAGAGCATTGTGTTTGGATCAAAACACTCATTAAGAAATAAACCACAGATGAGTTTGACAATGAACAATGCTGCGGATTGAGCAAGTACAGGAAACAAACTTTCTTGGTGTAACTATATTCTGTGTCTGTAGTCAAGAGATGCTCTTCTTTTTTAACACCACATCTAACGAAACATGTCCCGCAGACCCTGGTATTATGACAGTTAGATTACTGCCCCCGGTGGCCAGGTCAGGTACTACAGACCCTGGTATTATCACAGTTAGATTACTGCCCCAGGTGGTCTGGTCAGGTACTACAGACCCTGGTATTATCACAGTTAGATTACTGCCCCGGTGGCCAGGTCAGGTACTACAGACCCTGGTATTATCACAGTTAGATTACTGCCCCCGGTGGCCAGGTCAGGTACTACAGAACATGGTATTATCACAGTTAGATTACTGCCCCCGGTGGCCAGGTCAGGTACTACAGACCCTGGTATTATCACAGTTAGATTACTGCCCGGTGGTCTGGTCAGGTACTACAGACCCTGGTATTATCACAGTAAGATTACTGCCTGGTGGTCTGGTCAGGTACTACAGACCATGGTATTATCACAGTTAGATTACTGCCTGGTGGTCTGGTCAGGTACTAGAGACCCTGGTATTATCACAGTTAGATTACTGCCCCTGGTGGTTTGGTCAGGTACTACAGACCCTGGTATTATCGCAGTTAGATTACTGCCCCCGGTGACCAGGTCAGGTAGTACAGACCCTGGTATTATGGCAGTTAGATTACTGCCCCCGGTGGTCTGGTCAGGTACTACAGACCCTGGTATTATCACAGTTAGATTACTGCCCCCGGTGGCCAGGTCAGGTACTACAGAACATGGTATTATCACAGGGTCTGTAGTACTGCCCGGTGGTCTGGTCAGGTACTACAGACCCTGGTATTATCACAGTTAGATTACTGCCCCCGGTGGCCAGGTCAGGTACTACAGACCCTGGTATTATCACAGTTAGAATACTGCCCCTGGTGGTCTGGTCAGGCACCACTAAAACAAATCTAGGGAAGCTACAACAGGTGCAGAACAGAGCAGATCAGCTTGCCCTGCAGTGCACAATGAGAACAAACATAAACGTCATGTATGACCGACTCTTCTGGCTCAAAATTGATTAAAAGCATCACTTCTTTCATTTGTATTAATGTTCTGAAAAGTCCTGTCTGTTTGTATCGGCAGCTTACACTCAGCTCTGATGCACACACATACCCCACCAGACATGCCACCAGTGGTAACTACACAATTCGAAAAAACAAAACAAATTTGAACGAAGTGCAAGGATGTATAGAGCTATGATTGAACGGAACGCCCTACCAGATCATATCTCAACAACCCAGAATAAAATCTGTTTAAAAAAACAAGTGAAACACACACCATACACACACTATATGTGTGTAGTTACCACTGGCACTCCTAGCTGAGCATTTTGAGTCTATTTTATGAGTATTTAACGTTGTGTGTAGAATCTGTAGACGGTTCTTTTCTTTGTTGTGCATGTTTTCTGACACTCACCAAAGACTGAGGCCGTGAGCATTGACGACTTTTATTTTTGTTCGTATTTATTTGTATTCGTTGGTTATTTGTTATGTATGTTGATGTCTTTTTTCTCTCTCCTTTGTTCTGTGTTCTGTGTCGACCCCAGGAAAAGTAGTCAACAGGGATCCTCATAAATCAAATCGAATCCTATTTTAATGATACATCTATGATTGTTTAATCCCACATTTGTTTGGTATTTGTTGTGTATGTTGATGTCTTTTTTTGATCCTTTGTTAAGTTCTGTGTTGACCCCAGGAAAAGTAGCCGATGGGGATCCTAATAAATCAAATCGAATCCTATTTTAATGATACATCTATGATTCGTTTGATCCCACAGGCAACAGAAAGCCTACATTGCCACACAAGGACCCCTCGCTGAGACCACAGAGGACTTCTGGAGGATGCTCTGGGAGCACAACTCCACCATTGTGGTCATGTTAACCAAGCTCAGAGAAATGGGCCGGGTATGTTCAATAACTCCTAGTCACTGTGCCGTGTGGTCCATGTTAACCGAGCTCAGAGAAACGGGCCGGGTGGTCACGCTAATCAAACACAGCTACTTCTGCAACTACTTCCAGTGTATTAGTTAAACTAGAACAGCCATGAGGGGTGACCCCCCCACAGGGGTTGACCCCTGTGAGTAAAGAAATATATATTATAGTAAATGTTATATCTTTGCACTCTATCAAATTTCAGGACCCTCCTTTCATGACTTTTCCTAGATACTGTACGTTCTACCACGAAGCTATGAAGCTATTTCACAGTTGTTCTGTGTAGGAGGCAGACTAATTTAACGGACGGACAACTAGTGGTCGTTGTGTGTAAGTAGTAGCTTTCCCATTGTAAAGACTATGGTCATTTGACCCCCGAGGTGGCTCTTATAGTAGGTAAAAAAGGCATGGCTGTTCTAGTGTTAGACATGCAAAGGGCAGTCATAATTGCTATGGTAATCTTGTTCCCAGACACTTCCGCCCCAATGCTCGGAAGGTTCTGGTGGACCGACGCGTCAAACTCGGCCTTTGTTTACCCTAAAAACTCCATTGGGTTTACCTCCCGTCAATCATCTCCCACAACATCCTCCCCCCCAGCGCTCACACATCACATGTTTCTGAGCCACGCCTTACGGTTGTGTGATTGTCTAAGATAAAATATGCTTTATTTAGTATAGTTTATTACGACGAAGGCCAGGTTTGAATTGTTGTTATTTCAGGCTTATATTCACTGTGCGCAAGGTTAGCCCTGTGACAAGGTTATTAATTATGATGACTCCTATGGTCCTGGAGATGCACATGTTGATACAGCACAAAAAGACTCAAGAATGACATTGAATCTCAATCGTGGAATTTAGGAGAGGATTTTCTACAACGGTTACCACATGTATCTATCAATATTTCACGAAAGGAAGACAAGACAAACTTTGAATTCATGTATTTTAATGGAACTGTGTTTTATTGTTAAGTGTATTCATCCGCTGAACAGTTGTTTATCGGTTGCTAAGCAACAGTAAGAATGTAACTTCGATAACGGTAATATTATACAAACGCAGAGTAATACGCAAAGATGTGTCAACATTCCATTTAGCCGTGCGTATATCATGGATATCGGCACGGCTGGAATGCAAACTGACCCATAGAGACAATGGACCGGATCTATCCATTGTATAATGCAACATAGCGTATAAGAAAGCATGGCTCATCGAGGTTGAGTTATTTGTTTTTTTTCTGCCCTGCAGGAAAAATGCCACCAGTATTGGCCAGCGGAGAGGTCGGCCAGATACCAATACTTTGTGGTGGACCCCATGGCTGAGTACAACATGCCCCAATACATCCTGAGAGAGTTCAAAGTCACTGACGCCAGGGTGAGTCCACAACCCCTCTAGAACTGCACAGAAATCCATAGATTTGATATCCCAAGAATAGTTCCCATTTTGGGGGTTTTGTCAAAATGTATCGTATCCATTATTTACAGTATGGGAGTTAGTTCAAGTGGTTAAATCGGCCCTCTTTGAAGTCAGTTTGGAGTTACTGTGTCTCCTCTGCCTCATGTTAACAACTTGGCCGTCGCTCACTACAATGTTTTTTGAAGAATGATATGTTAATAGTTAAGGTTGGGACTTAACAGTGTTGACAGTATAGTTTGGCAAGCTCGTAGTTTGGCTGCAGTTGTCCCTACCACAACTTCTCAGCTGCGTTTCAAATACAGTATGTGCATTTAAAAAAACAAAACTCCTGAATATATTGGAGGGAATTATGACACATGTCAAGGTGTAAAAACAAATAAGAGGCTGGCAGCAGTGAGCTGCTGGAGGTTTAATTCCATCAAAGTCTTACGCTGATAAATGGTCCAGGCTTCTTCTCTTTGTAGTGTACGCTACACTGGGTCCTCACTGGGATTGCTCTCCTTATCAAGGGGATACAATATCACTTAAGTAATGCACACCCTCAAAAGACGGCTTCGAAAGAGCCCGGTGAACGCGGCACATCAAAGGAATTAACGTCTTTAGTATTCATATATTAATACATTCAGGTGAAATGACAGATATCTTTAGTAACAAACCCCTTTCTCTGGCGCCTAAAAGACTGTGTTTATGGTCTCTGATTTGCACAACGACTGATATCTTCAATTGAAAAGCACACAAAAGCTTGTGTAGAACTGACTTGGTCTGTTTGTCAATACTCTAGATAGGCTGTCTTGACTTCACATCGTACATAATAGGCTATAGGTTAGTGGCTCCATATGTTTTTTTGCGATGTTCTGTTAAAGTGAGCACTCTCTGTATTTTCATACCCCTATTTTCCAGGACGGACAGTCAAGGACAGTAAGGCAGTTTCAGTTTACAGACTGGCCCGAGCAAGGAGTGCCAAAGTCGGGAGAAGGCTTCATCGATTTCATTGGTCAAGTGCATAAAACGAAAGAACAGTTTGGTCAAGACGGTCCAATCTCAGTCCATTGTAGGTAAGGAACTGCATTCAGGAAAAAGGTGTATCCTCTTATGGAGTTCTGTATCAGATAGTTCACAAGTAAGATATCAGATCACACTTTTTAACCTTAAATGGTATTTAAAAACATTTAACTCCACTTGCAACAGAAACAGTGGTGCTGAGGAAACAAGCGTTCTGTTGTTTTGTTGTTTTTTTCTCACAGTTTTGACTCTTTTCTTTTGACTCGTTCTTGCAGTGCTGGCGTTGGTAGGACCGGAGTTTTCATCACCCTCAGCATTGTCTTGGAGCGAATGAGGTACGAGGGTGTCGTGGATATCTTTCAGACGGTGAAAATGCTCCGAACACAGAGGCCGGCCATGGTGCAGACAGAGGTGAGACGTCCTCCAAACCCAAGATCTCTGTAGACCCATTTTCTTAAAAAAAATACTTTGAGTGTCTGGATTAAAAAAACATATATCCTATGGAATTACCCACTAATACGTATACTCAACTGGTAATGTCAGCCGCTGATTTTACTTTTATCACGTGAGTGTGATATGCCACTACATAACTGACATGTAAACCACATACTGCATTAACTAAAACATCACATTTTAGGCAGACAACAACCCCACACCAAGTATTGAACACTAGCATAATTACTACCAAAGGTACAGGTACTGAGAGCTCCATTTGTTGAGGTTAGTGTAACAGTGTAATCATTGAATTAGATCAACACCATGCAAAACATGATTCACTGGTTGTGTTTAGTCAGGACTTAAGAATCGTTAGAATATCACTTTTTGTATTTTAAATACCTTACATATTGAATATAATGTATTAATGGACATAATTGGTGTAGCTGTACATTGCCTACTTAAAAAACGACTATCAAAGTACCTATGCTTGATAACAAGTAAAACAGAACACAAATCTGAAGCAATAATGACATGTAATGCAGCTTCTTCCATATAGTATATGCATATACAGTTGTGTTATTGACACAATTTAAAATAGATTAAATTAAAGTAAGTTGCCATCAATCCACACACAGTACCCCAGATTGACAATGTGAAAATCAGTCAATGTATTACATTTACAGAAGTAAATTACATTACAGAGATCCCTCATGTATATCTATTCAGACCCTTTGCTATGGCACTCTTAAAATTAGCTAAAATGCTAAAATGTCATCCACAAATCACTCAATAAGTGAATTGAGTCCATCTTAATGCAATGATAATAGCTCTGGAATGACTAATGGAATGAATTTGGAATGAAAATCTATATATACAGTATATTCCAAACCATAAAAAAGCTATGTGCAATAAAGTGGAATGACACAGGAAAAAAGTATTGAACACAGTAATCATGAAGCACTAAAGCAGCTAATGCCACTAATGGGTTCTCATACCTGTGCTAATTAGAATCAGCTGGGTTAGTGCATGTTGGTGGGTAAGTACTTCCACTCCTTGAAAAAGGATGTCCCACCTCTGAATGCGAGGAAACAATGCAGCATATTGAATTTATTCAGCTGCTGCTGAAGCACATCATCTTTTGGACCTTCTTTTTTTTTTTTTCTGAGTGCGGCAGTCCCACTCATATTTTTTCATTTTATTGACAGATACAGTAGAGATTTAGACAGGAAGGATGGGTGAGAGAGAGAGAGAGGAGGGATGACATGCAGGATATGTCCCCGGACGGAATCGAACCGGGGACCCTGCAGTGCCATGGTCAACGCTTAACCCGCTACGCCACCTAAGCGCCCATCTTTTGGACTTTCTTGATGGTGGAGGTGATGTTCTCCTCCCACCCGAGGTCGTGTGAGATTATTGTCCCCAGGAATCTGAATGCCTCCACACTGCTAACTGGGGAGTCACACATGATAAGGTTGGGGCTGGGCTCCTCCTGAAAGTCCACTACCATCTCTACAGTTTTTTTAGAGCATTGAGCTCCAGGTTGTTCTGGCTGCACCAGGAAACCAGGTTGTCGCACGCGCTGCCTCCTGTCTGTCAGGAAGTCAGTGATCCACCTACAGGTGTGGCTCGGGCACACTCAGTTGGGACAGCTTGTCCTGGAGAAGAGCTGGTGGGATGATGGTGTTGAATGCGGAGCTGAAGTCCGCAAACGGGATCCTGGCATAGGTGCCGGAGGAGTCCAGGTGCTGGAGGATGAAGTGGAGTCCCATATCGACTGCGTCGTCTACAGACCGGTTGACTCTGTAGGCGAACTGCAGTGGGTCAAGGAAGGGGTTGATGATGGTTGGTCAGCATGAGGCGCTCAAAGGTCTTCATGACCACAGAGGTCAGGGCGACTGGTCTGTAGTCATGTAGGCCTGTGATCCTCTGCTTTTCTGGAACGGGGTTGATGGTGGATGTTTTGAAGCAGGTAGGTACCTTGCAATTCAACCAGTGGGGTGTTGAAGATGTCCGTGAGCACTGGAGATAGCTGGTCTGCACAGTTCTTCAATGTAGAGGGGGAGACAGCGTCTGGTCCAGCTGCCTTGCGGGGGTTCAGTTTCTTTAACAGTTTGTTGACGTCTTTCTCCTGGATAGAGAGAGGTGTGATGAGGGTGGAGGAGGGGCTGTCAGGGTCCATGTCGTTGGGGGGAGGGTCGTTTCTCTGTCCAGGCTAGGAAGAAGAAGAGGTGTGACAACTGTGGAGGGGGCAGGTTGTGTCAGTCAGAGTCAGGACTGGTCCGTTGTCTGTCGAATCTACACTAAAAGTCATTCAGGTCATTTGTGAATCTAAGGTCATCCATAGAGTGCGGAGGGGGGGTTTGGTTTTGTAGTCTGTGATCTCCCGAAGGCCTTTCCAGACTGACAAGGAAGTCATTGGCTGCAAATGGTTGTAGTTCCAGCTCCCTAGTTAGTTGTTCCTAGAGTACTGTCGTCTGGCCTCCTTAATTTCCTTGCCAAACGAGTACTCAGCCAGTCTGAACCTGTCCTTTGTTTCCACTCCTGAAAAGCCCTCTCTTTCTCCAAACGAAGCTGTTTGAATCTTGCTGTGAACCAGGGGCTTGTCGTTGTTATCCTCGTAGCTTGTGTATGACATCGCAGCCTGTCCCGTTCTGTGATAGCCAGCGAGTCATTCAGCTTCTCCACTGCTTCTCTGTTGTTTGCCCCAGTTCTTAGATCTCGGCTCAGCGGGTTTAGAACGTTCTAGTTTCTGCCTGGGAATGCCGAGATCAGATGAATAAGAGCAGCACTCCTCTTCCCAGTCCTCCATGTTGCTGTCCAGCTCGTCAGTGTCCACTCCTCCTCTGAGGTCAAGGCGGATGCTCTTCTTGCCAGAGAGTCCCAGAGCCACGTGGGGAACTGTGTGATAAGCTCTGCTGATAGAGCTGTAACAATGACCCACAGTATTCTCCTCCCTGGTCGGCATTTGATTAACTGTTTATAGTATTTACATTTTACATTAATGGCATTTAGCAGACGCCTTGTTCCAAAAGCGACTTACAATCGATACATGTGACTAAGCAAGTGAATCATCAATTCACCAGTTGTAGCAGGAAGAGTAATCTAGCTCAGGCTATTATGTTTAAAAGCTTGTGTCAACTGTTTATATTAATATTGGTGACTTAAGTGAGTTAAGTTGCTCTTATTAAAGTCCCCCAAGGACAATAACTGGGGACTACGTATTCTCTCTCCTTCTCTCCACTCCTAATATTTCATCGGCGAGTTGACGTCAATATAAAACAGGTGAATTCGCACAAAGACCAGAGCAACAGTACCCTTGCCTCTCCGTCTCCGCCTCACAGGTTGTATATATGTTATATTCAAGAAGCTGTAATTCCAATTCCCAACACAACCTGTACACACTTATTAAGATATTACATCTGCTGTTACCTGACCAAGTCAGCTGGCGTATTGCCTCCTACCTTTTCAAACTGAGTTTGTTAGTCCCAAATTGACTCTGATCAAATACTCTGTTCCACTTTCCCGACCACAAAATATCCTTTGAAATGTTGATGGTAACCTGTTTGCAAGATCAATATTAAAGGTGTGCAAAAACTTACAAGTGCCTCTCTAAAATTGCTGAAAGCAGCAATCTTCTGCTCTGTGTTGCAGTCAGTTTTTTTAAAATAGATTTATCTCATTACCAAGCAGCAAATGAAAAAGTGAAAGTGATGGCAGAGGAAAAGAGAAAGAGGGGGAAATAATGGACATTACAGTCCCATGATGAGGAATCTTCTGCAAAACAATGTGGACTAAAGTCTTCTTCTTTTTTCTCAACAGGATCAATACCAGTTCAGTTACAGAGCTGGCTTGGAATACCTGGGAAGCTTTGATCACTATGCAACGTAAAAGACCCAGTCCCAGGGGAAAAGCAGAAGGCCCTTTGGAAAAAAAACAACCCAGCGAGCCTCTCTTCTGAGCCATAATTTCCTGCTTGAGAAAGTACTTCTTAACTCCTAGCTAACGACTCAATTTAAGTGTTGGATGTGAGACACGACATGTCAAAAAATTAATAAAAATGATTCCAGGAGGACCAAGTATTTCCCTATCCCATAACTCCTCACCTTGACGCGGAAAGTGTGAGGGAATCCTGACTTTTGAAGCATTTTATGGAATTATTTTTTTTCTGTTGCTTCAAGGATTCATCATGGGTTCAGAAACTGAGAGAAACAAACAAAAAATAACATGATAAACAATTACATCGAAAAGTAATGCATAAATGATCATGAACCATGGGAGAGGCAATGGAGGCACACAGAATGGCTAAAAAGCTTGATGCACATTGTAAAGAGAAATTTCTGTTCGACAACCAAGTACACACAGACAACCCATCGAAAAAGAAGACACCAGTGCTTGGTCCACTATGAAAAAACTGGACAAAGTAATAATTAAGAAATTCCCCTTTTGTCCTGTCACAATGTTCATCATTTCACAATTTGGGGGAGGGGGAATGTTTAAAGATATATGAAACAAATAAAACCTATTGATTTAGTTTTCTAGTACTTTATTATACAGCTGATATGTGCTTCATTTTGAACAGTGTGAATTTATTTTCTTTTTTAAACTAACGCGTCAATTGACAAAGTCGTGACTCAAACAAAAAGTATTTGCATAATCGTTCACCTTTTTCTTCCGAGTTGTATTTTTTTAAGATGTAGAACTGTTCTAATGTATGCACCGTCATGCAGAGAAAGTCTGTGCTTTCTTATGATTTTCTTGATCTTGGTTTCTTGGTTTGTTTGCAAATAGTGCAGTCCTGTTTTCACACTACCAAAATTTGACATTGTTACAGGGTTCGTTCTTTTTTTTGTTTTGTCCATGAACACATACACAATAACTTACTTACACCCATGCGATAACCTGGGGCTTCATGGAATCAACAGGGATGAGCAAAGTATGAAGTTGCTGCTACCGATTATCTTAGTTCTTCCATGCGAGAATGATGGTAAAAGATGAGCACCTGATGAATACGAGATAGTATATGATATATAGATATGAAAGGAATATATGGTGTCTGATCACATTATATATTAATCAAAGTATGCTTATATACATTATTAAAATAAATAAATATATTGAAATAAAGTGCATAATTTATGGCATAAGAAAATGTATATGAAAGCTTCTACAATGAGATTTCTGTGTTTTGGGGGGAAATTAAGAGATTTTTCACTGGAATGCACATCGGTAGGATAAAAATGTGTTGATTCAGTGCATCTTTTCTTGTGCAATAAATAGGTGTACTTATAGATAGGAGTTGTACGTGGAAAGTTGTTATGGTCGTGGAATTTCTGTTCCCTGAGTGAGGATTCGGAAGGGGGAAAGTTATGTGTCAAAGCATCACCATTGCATTTGTCATTACAGTCTATATATAGTTTGATGCAGGGGGTCGCTTAGACAAAGTCATAGTTTCATACAATAGGGCAAAGGTGGCAAAAACCTGCACTTTATTGTGGTTTTGAAACTCAATGGCATAATATGTTTTCATTTTGCATTTAGAGTGCCTTATATTTATGCCATAATGTTCATTTATGTATTCCTTGAGTAGCTCACGTATATAGTACCTATAACTGTATTTTTAATTTAAGTATTTGTCACATAGTATAAGATTATAATATGCAAATACGTACACCGCGATGCTCCTGTTTTCATTTTCTGTGGCCTTATTGTGGCTCAATGAAAAGTATCAAGCATCGACAGATGATGGCAGGACAGAACATGAACAGTTATTCACTGATACCTTTGTAGAACAAAAACAGCAGGGCATGTTTATCTGACGCATACATTACATGATACATACATTACATGATACATATAGAGACCCATACCCTATTTGTACTGTTATTCTCTACTAAATTCAAGTCTTCATATCCACATAACAATAGTTATGCACACATAACAATCCAGCACATTGCACATAGTTGGGATTACCATTTTAAACTATTAAGTTTAAGCTATTATTATATTATTATTAAGCTATTAAGGGAGTCACATGCAGACAAAACTGTACATCATGGAAAACATTAACGGCATCAACAAGCTTTTACTGACTGTTCTCAGCCCAAAACATTCACAATAAAAATCACTTCCACCGTTTACAAAATGCCTAAGTCAGACTCTGATGGAGTATAACCACGTCTCAGCCCAAGAGTTCCTTCGTAAATCCCCGGTCCAATACAGTACATACATACAACTATAGAAAGGATAGAGAAAGAAACTGCGGGATACAGAAAGAAATTAGTGTTAACATTCGGACAATCCTTAACTGTGTAACGGTTAGGTGTGTTTTTTGTTTTTGTTTTAAACTTAGGGACGCATACATTTTAGGACACCTTTTTTATTGGACCCTTGCTCTGTTGGATAGCTTTGTGGATGTGCATTCCAGGTGCTTTCTTTCCCTTATTATTTCAAGCAGCTATTTCTTTTTTAAATTACCTTTTTACTATTTTGTCATAACAGTAATGTATAAAAGTGCTATTATTTAACCTCATGGTGGTTTCGACGCCACTGTATGTACTTAGGTCAGCAATCTGTGTACATTATCTTATCCACAATATTTTTCCATCTCAGTCTTTTTTTATTTTCATATGCATGGTGAAACATTGCAGACAGGCCTCGGTTGGCCTAGTAGGAAGAATTGCACTTTCTATATCTTTGTACTATGCACTGCCCTATTGATTCTGAACCCAATAATATATTACTTGAACCCATCTGTAAGAATCTCCTTTAACGTTCACTTTGTGTGTATGTAAATAACACAAGAAAGGTATCGACTTTAAAAGACAAAAAAAAAAATTGTGACGAAAAGAGCATCCGTTCTGGTGCCACGATTACTCCAGAGGACTCCAGGAAAAAACGTCAGAAATTTGTCCCCAACCATCTGTTAACGTGGCTTCGCCATCCAAGCTTGGAGTGTCATTACAGAAATAAACGTTGTGTTCTCTGCTCTCTCTCTAAGTATATCTCTCGTCTGGATGCATAGACTGAAATTAATTAATGAATTGTAAAAAAAAATCATAATAAAAAAAATGGCTTGTTAAAAAGAATCATACAATTACCTCTGATTAGTTGTAAGCGTAAACTGTTTTTTTTTTTCTGAATGAAAGGAGTGCTTTTTATTTTCTTACTTAGGTTACTACATTGGTGGCGAGAGAAGTCTGTATGAAAATCAGTTCTTTTGCTGACACAAGTTCCATTTGTTATAAATGAATTCTATTAAAAAATGTCAGTGTTATGCACCATAGTCTCACTTTTTTTTCTTCCATCTCACATTGACTCTGAAAGACTGATGAGGCCATATTACCTCTCAGTGGCAGTAAGAAATAAAATCCATAGTTCTCCTGTCAAAACAACAATTCAGCCTCATCAGGCTCTTATGGATTTTCACTGTGCAATTACCCATACAAAATGGAATTGTACATGTGACAAACCTGCACCTAATAATGTATGTGGTGCATAGTTAGCCGATAGTTGCAAATCCCTAAGAAGCTTTTGTCAAAGATGCAATATTTCTGGCAGTGTTTTGTTGCAACTTCAAGTTAAAAGGTTTTATTTTTCAGGGGTAAAAAATGTGCTGATATTATTTAGCTTCCTTGGCTTTCAACACGACAGAACAACACACATCACACACAAAATACAGTACAACAAAAGGTAGTAGCTATGGCTTCATTGCAACCGACATTCTGAATGTGCTGACCATATCACCAACGTATCTTAATACACTTGGGTACTGCCAGCTACAGAGGCTGTCCTGATATTTGACACGGTTTAAAGGTCAAAAGGTCTGCATGTGGCACATAAATGACCAAAAAGCTTGTTTTTTTATTATTATTTTTTTTAGGATCACTTAATACTTTGTCAATTGGATTCACTGTATCGTCTGCCGGCCTGCTTTGTGGCTACTGGGTTAGTGATACATGGCTTGTAAACAAACTTGTGTTTTATGACATTTTTGTTCAAAAGCAAGGACTGTGTGATCATCTAATTATGTGTAGTTTTGTGTTTTTACTATGCTGTGATGTGCTAACATGTAGTGGTGGTCTAGTGGGTAGTGAGTTGGACTTGTGATCGGAAGGTTGTGAGTTCAAATCCCGCCTGAAACCACACCATTACTAGTGTGCCCTTGAGTAAGGCACTTAGCCCTCAATTACTCCAGGGGGAATGTCCCTGTAATTCGTAATTGTAAATCGCTTTGGATTAAAAGCGTCTGCTAAATGGCAACATTTTTAAATTTTAATTTAGTTAGATGTCCATAGCGATGTTCTTTCTTAGCTGCTAGCTAGCTACCAACGCGATGGTAGTAAACACGTCTGTTTCGATTCAGAGCAATTTTCTCCAGTATTCGGTTTGAGGTGTACCAACATTCAAATAAGCATATCTTCTTCAACTATTTTCAGATTTCAATGTATGACACATCATTTGAAATAATCTGTTAAATGTAAAAAATAATAATAATAATAAATGACCTTACGCTACTTGGGGACGTTTTCGCCAGACCCCTGTCACATATGATCAGTAGGCACAGCAAGACAATACCACAGTGGATGGAGAACTATGCGCACCTCTGAAAACGGAGGCTGACCGTTCGTTAATATGCTTGACAGCCCAGAGACGCAAGTAAAGCCTTTTGACGGACGTGACAGATTAGGACTCACAAACTGATTATAGTGGGAGAGATTTGCTTTTCACCTCGACACTTGTGCAAGCTGTGGGCAATTAGGATGCGATGCTAGCTCATCTGTTGTTAAATCAGATAAAGGTGTGAAAGAGATCCCTAATTGCAACTAAGATTACCCCTGTGACAAGAGCATCAGTTGGTATACACCTGGGGCTCATCTGATTAGATAATCCAGTTGCTACCAAACATTTGCAAGTGGCATGCCCCTTCCAGTAGACTCTCTTAACAGGCCTAAATGTTACAACTGCTTTTCGATCAAACTAAGCGTGCCTTTCATCATAGTTGGAGAGTTCTGTCCATTTTCACAGCCATTTCATTGAATACAAATGGATTACAGGATACATTTTATTTTCTTAGTCATTGACGATAAAAAAACACTATTCCACTTAATAACATAACTAATAATAACATAACTTTTAATTTTGGCCTACTTCATTGCAGTGAATTGTAGTCATGTATGGCCTTGCAGGGCAATAACCAATGTTATAATCATGTTACTGTCAATTTGTGAATTCAATTTGAATTATACAACGGATAGATCCGGTCCATTGTCTCTATTGGTCAGTTTGCGTTCCAATCGTGCCGATATCCATGATATACACACGGCTAAATGGAATGTTGACACATATTTTCCTATTAAGCTCAATGCACACGGCGTGCGATTTTGTCGCACGACAACATTCGATTCTCAACCCACACCAATGAATGAATGAATGTGAATGGAGAATCGAATGTCGTCATGCGACAATATCGCATCGCACGCCGTGTGCATTGTCTCATTCAAAACAATTCGGCGGTGAATTCGGCGGTGCGACAAAATCGGGGTAGTGTGCATTGGCCTTTACTCCTCGTTTGTATATATTACCGTTATCGAAGTTACATTTTTACCGTTGCTTAACAACCAATAACTGTTCCGCAGATTAATACACTTACAATAAAACATAGTTCCATTAAAATACATTAATTGAAAGTTTGTCTTGTCTTTCTTTTGTGAAATATTGATAGATAAATGTGGTAACCGTTGTATAGAAGCGTTATGGAACTCGAAGCCGTGGTATTCATAGCTTTCAGTCACGTGGTTTCTTCCCTAGCAACCACCAACCTGACGGGCAAAAAGTATCATAGCAACATCGCTCAACATGGCTGCCTACTATTTAGACCACCTCACTCATGAAGAACTATCAAGATACACGACGGTGATAGGAGTGGAGGATTGACACCATTCAAATAGTGTTGGATTCCCTGTCTTCTACTCTATCCGGACACGTTGGAATTATTTTCCTAACCCCCGGAGAATCAAAGTTATTGACCTGCAAAGGGTGCCTCCTTGACCGGCTTTTCCCGTGAATAACACCGGTTATGGAGGTGGTACAAACATAAGACTATTATTGCTAAATTCACCATCAGTATACGGTCATCTTGAGCCCTTAACCACCGCGCTGACACCCCGAGAAGATATACTTTTAATATGAAACTCGATCAACCGGGCGTTCACCGGCTGCTGGACGAAACTCCCAACTCCCGCTGTCAGCGAGGCGAGGGAATATTTATATCCGGGAATTCGCTCCTTGCTGTGTCCACGGTGATAGGATAAAATAGTGTTGGATTCCCTGTCTTCTACTCTATCCGGACACGTTGGAATTATTTTCCTAACCCACGGGAAATCAAAGTTATTAACCCGCAAAAAGTGGGTTTTGCCCGTGGGTTTTGCCCGCAAAAAGTGCCTTTTGCCCGTCAGGTGGGCGTTTCCACTATGCTGTGACGTCACATGAAAGCTATGAATATACGCTTCGCGTCGTGCCTAACCACCCGGCTAGCCGTGCCGATATCCACGATATACAGGGACGCGGGAAGGGGGGTGCTGAGGGTGCTGCAGCACCCCCTAGCGGCAGGCAGAAGGAGCTCCTCCTGCCTGAATTTAAAAAATAAAAATATTATTCAAACAATAAGTTAAAACAATATAATAACTATTGTTGCTTTTGGGAATAAAAATAAATGTGTTTTTTGTAATAAATGTAAAAATGTGTTTGTTAGTTTTAATGTTAGTGATCACATGGTCATATCTTGCTAGGGAATCTCTGAGTTCTTTAGCAAAAATGCTAAATCAGCCAGAACAATTGAAGTGGAGTTGGAAGAAGATGCTGATGCAGTTGCTTGCTTCGCTTAACAACACTCCCATTAATGCTCTACTATCGGACGTTGTTGAGAAAGAGCAACAGACGGCCAGAAACGTATTAGAACTGATATTCAGATCCATCCGATTCTTCGGCAGCGAAGGGCTTCCGTTAAGAGGCAATAACAATCGACATGGAGTGCTGTCTGTAATAATGGTCAACATCATGTTTGTGGACATTGTGGGACACTGTGAGCTGAGTGGGAATTACTGTAAATTACAACACATTGTTGGTAAAATATTTAACGTTACGTCGTTGTAGTGTGTGGGTGCGTGCGTGCTTAACTATTATTGCCCGTGCATTGGGGCCCGTCGTTATGCCACTGTGTGCGTGTGAGCGAACGAGCAATCAGCGAGAGGGAGGGAGGGAGGGAGAGAAATCGTTATAATTTTTTCCCTGGCAATTTTTTTCCCTGTAGCGTATATAGACAGCACCTCAGCACCCCCAGTCAAAATACCTTCCCGCGTGCCTGACGATATACCACGGCTTCTCGTTCCATAACGCTTAAATCTGCCACCACGTTGCCTCATATAGGCTACCTCAGCCACAGCAGTTGGGAGCATGAGGGGGGAGGGGCATCGTGGAGCCAAGCGAGGGAGAACTGAGAAGCAATGGTTGGCCTACCTGTCTGTTGTTCATTCATTCACTGTATTCTATGGATAATCAAGTTGCTTGTGCATGTGCAGTTGTCAGATGCTGGGGAGCAGGAAGCAATTGTAGGTCTTGACATCCGCAAGTCTTGCATGTATTATACATTCGGTTGGGTTTGTGAGCCAAAAAGTTTGAGAACCACTGTGATTACTGATTGTGAGAACCTCTGTGGTTACTGATTGTGAGAACCCCTGTGATTACTGATTGTGCCAATCATAGCATATTTTTCAAGCCAATTTCATTTAACATTGAAACAAAATACATTGTATCACTAAATGAGCATTCCTATCTGCAAACACGTTACAATAAGGTTCTGGAAGGTAGTTCTGATGTGACATTTTTGGGGGGAAATCAATAAGTGCTGAGATAAATAATCCAAGGTAGGATTATGAAGAGTTCAATTGGAGTCGAAAATGGTCTCTCCACCACATAAGAAAAATACCATTCAACTAAAGATAATGGGAACTGTCATGTCTGACATTGGTCCTTGGTAAATCATTCTTCTCAGTGATAAAGTGACATGGATTTGTGTGATGTACAACAACAGCTCTACAAATGTGACATTGTCATTGTCTGTAATGCCTGATCATAGAGCTTTTGAAATAGAACAACAAAAGTGAGGTGAGGGTAAATCAGCAGTCCAGATGGCAGGTTTCATTTGAACAACACCTGGCATTATATTTGGATAGCATCCTATGGACTGTATCATGGACTGTATCAAAATAAAAATGACCCCACCAAAACACTATGTTCCAAAATGTGTTCTTGCACAATATCTAGAGTGTATACCAAGTATGGTATGTGCTCTAGATAGAGTGCAAGAATGCATTTTGGAATGCAGCAACAGTTTGTGATAAAAAAAAAAAAAAAACTTCTTCTTCGGATGGTTTGCTGTGTGGTTAGACAGGCATCTAGCCTAACCAAATGTGCCTTGCAAAAAATAAATAATATTAACGTAAGTTATTGTCAGCTACTCAATGGGGTATACCATGAAACGCATTAAGGGAGTTAGCGAGCTAAATGTAGCTCCAACCTGGGATTTGGTCAAAGTTAGCTCCCTTTGCTTGCTATTAAATTACTTTGCAAGATACATTTGTCGAGACTGATGCCTATCCACCCAACAAACAACCACCCACGAACCATCAGAATCAGTGAAAGAATTATTTGATTTCAAACTGTGTTTTTTTATTCATATACACGGCAAAGTCTCTGACTCTATCTGTCCATGGGACTGCATAGAGGAGGATGCTATCCGGCTACTGGCACTACAGTGCATGCTATAAAGTTAAAAAGCTCAAGGCCTTCTTAGAAAGATCTCCTGATTCTTGCCACTGTACTTCACAAATGCATCTAAATCCAAACAAGCTGCAAGTTGACTTATTTTCTCTCTCTCTTAATAGATTGTGTTAAAACCCCTGAGCAAAATTACACTGGGAAGTCATCTCAGCTCCAAAGCTGCAATGGATGCTGGGATAGATTAGGGCCCCATCTGAAATGTATAAAGACATGCTTGTATCCATGCAAATTGCATATGACATAGTTTCATATTCATTTTTATTTCAACTGTAGGCCTAACTAAAGAAACGAATGCTTTATCATGTGTTCCACAATAAATGGAGATTATCCCAATTTGATTTCAATTTGTTTTGATGAACATGTTGATGAACATGTCAGCTTTTAGAGTGACATCTAAATAAAAGAACTAACTCTAGCGTCATCATATTCCTTTTTGTCCACTGAAGAGACTGCTCATTAGATGCATCTAGCAGATGTTTCATTGTTGTTTTCTCAAGATTCAGCAGAATGATTAAAATCAACCAGCCAGTCACAACACCACACGGAAGTCATTTCTCATTTATCCCTTCTTTAACTGAGACAGCTTGCCTGGCTCCCATTTTGCCGTCCCCATTAGCAGCTCAGTAGCAGCACAGTGTTGTTTAACACTACGACAGCCGTGCCTATTTTACCTACTAGTAGATCCGCCTTGGGGGTCAAATAGACCCCCTTTTTAGAATGTAAATCTGCTATTTACACACAGAGATCACTAGAGGGCGCTTCTTTTTTTAGCCTGCCTCCTACACAGAAAAACTGCAAAACAGCTTTATCCTATCTTATCCTGAAGTGATTTTGAAAATGTAAGGATACTGTGTGGTAGAACGCACATATCTAGGAAAAGTCGTGAAAGGAGGGTCCTGTGTCGGAGGCAGGCAAATGTAGGTGTTCGCCAACTAATGGTCGTTGTGTGTAAATAGCAGCTTTCCATTGTAAAGACTATTGTCATTTGACCCCCGAGGCGGCTCTTATAGTAGGTAAAAAAAACTGTCTTCTATCACCTTCTTCTAAACCTAACCTTTTTATTTTATTTATTTAGACACTGGAGAAACAGAGAAACAGTACAAGGGGGGCAAATAGACGTTTTTTAGGGGACACAGTAGAGGGGAAAAGCGGGTGTCTTCAGGAGATGCAGTGCTGGGGGGTAGTAGATGTCTCAGGAGGAGCAGTTAAGGTGTAACCTGAGTATACCATGGCACTGCTTCTGCATAGCCTACAGTAGTTACCGGTATACCCTGCTAACCCTGATCTATCTACTGGTCCCCTCTTTTTTGTTCTTCCTTCGTTCTGTTTGTTTCTATGTCACCATTTCCCCCAAGCCACCCAGATGATGACTAGTTACAGCCTTCTCTGCAGCTGACATCTCATTTTCCCTTTCCATCTTTAGATTGAGACCATATCTGGATCCTCAATTTGACACGACTCTCAGAAATACTCTCTGCCTGTCTTCCTCCTAACCCCTATGCAGTTTTGATTTAGCCTCCGGCACACATTTCAGTACTTTCTAGTATCCATTTCTGCAACGCTTCATCGTGACATCTTTGTTATATGCCCTTATAACCAACTGGTAGGGTTTTCTTTAATGTCCACTTCTGTTATGACACAGCATTCTTTCAGATAGTGAGCATTGTTTAGATAAGCAAATTCATCTGAATGCATAATTATTTTAGCTCTAGAAGACTCGCACAATTTGCCTTTTTCTGGAAACATTCGGATTCCAGGTTACTAGCTTCACATATAATCACCCTCCCCCTACTGATCAAGTAATACTGTAGCTCACCTTGACGAGTACCAGCTTACTTACAGGAGGCTAAACACAGCAGTAACTGAATACTAAATGGTAAATGGACTGACTTATATAGCGCTTATTCCAAAGCGCTTTACAATGGCCTCTAATGGCCCCATTCACACTCACATTCACACACCAATGGCGGCAAGCTACCATGCAAGGCTCCGGCCCACTCATTGGGAGCAATTTGGGGTTCAGTGTCTTGCCCAAGGACATTTCGACATGTGGCCAGCCGGGCGCTCGAACCGCCGATCTGCCAACCTTGCGATCATTAGACGCCGGCTCTACCTCCTGAGCCACAGCCGCCCCACAAGTGAAGTCTCAGCTCCACCGAGCCTTTTGACTAAATGCTTATTGATGAGACATGAGGCAGGTACAGCGTTTTCCGGGTTTATTCAGAGAAGACAGTATAGAGGAACAAGAGAGAAGACATACAACTGTGTGTGCTCCAGTCTGGTATTTATAAGCAGGGGTGAAAGTGGTTTGAGTTTCTTACAGGAACTATAGGCTACTACCCCAACCTTCATCGTTTCATATTGTTCTCCTCCTGCCCCCAGCTTCATGCATCCCTGAACACACACATCGTGGTGTTGGTGTCGAAATTAGAAACACTTAAGGGCTGCCAAGTTTCACCAAGAGTTTGGAGTGAGAGTTTTTGGTGGTGGAGCGACCCAAAACTGTGCACGTTTTGGTAGCGGCGGCCCCTCTCTCCCACACAATTATTTGTGCTAGTTTCCTGCAATTTTAAACCAGCACAAGAAATGAAAATAATTGGAACATTTGATAAAACAAGAGAAATTCAGATAATATATCTTAAGTCTTAATAAACAAATACAGTAGCCTACAGAGTCTAAAACAAAATTGGGCCTCATCAAGTGAACTCAACCCCTTGGTCAGCAGCAGAAAGACCCTTGGTCATCATCTTATATACAGTGCATTGCTCATAGATGGCTATGTTATACAGTACATACCAGGGTTTTTCCTGGGTCAGAATCAAGCCTTGGAGGTTGATGTTGTGCGCGCGCAGTGCGCCCACATTTTCTTTGAGGGACCCCCAATTGTTGTATTTGTATTGTAAATTGTAATTATTAATAATAATAATAATAATACGATGCGATTTGAAAGTACCAGTAAGCTACCAGATACGTATGCACATATTTTGCTACCAGGGTTGCCAGATGGAATTGACAATTTCCAGCCCAACCAGTCTAAAAGCTGTCGAATCCACCGGTCCAGTGTGACCAAAAGTAGCCCGATCTGGCAACACGGCTTGCTTATGGAAGCATATAGTGGACTAAATTCAAATGTTAATGCAATTTGAGATTGCATTTGCATGTTCCACTTTTGCATGCATTCTTTCAGACAATATTCAAATTCAAATGCAATTCTAAAGAGTGTATGTGTTTCCTAGAACATATAAATGCAATTGCTAATCACATTATTGCATTACAATTTGAATATTGACTCAAATAACGCAGGCAAAAGTGGCAAATGAATATGCTATTTTGGGATTGCATAGTCATTTTCACATTAGAATGAAAATTTGAATTTTGTCAGCTACATAGCGGATGTGTTTACTAGAACATGTAAATGCAATTGCGTATCACATTATTGCATTACAATTTGAATATTGACTCAAATAATGCAGGCAAAAGTGGCAAATGAATATGCTATTTTGGGATTGCATAGTAATTTTCACATTAGAATGAACTTTTGAATTTTGTCAGCTACAAAGCAGCGCATTACTTTGAAAATTAAATGTCAAATGGCTTTGCATTATCATTTTAATATTGACAGCGAATGTACACATCAGGTACATGAAAATGAAAATGAAAATCATTAGAATTGCATTTGAATTTGAATATTGTCTGAAAGAATGCATGCAAAAGTGGAACATGCAAATGCAATCTCAAATTGCATTAACATTTGAATATAGTCCACTATATGCTTCCATACGGCGCGACTGTAATCCCGGTCGGACTGTCTCAGTGCCCAGTGCTGCCCACCCAACCACGTCGCGTCGGGTCTACTGTAAAGCAGGTTAACGTGTCCTTTTCAAAGGTATTAAAATAGACGCAAGGAAACATAACTTCAACCATGTGTTTCCTTGTTGGAAATTATGGATCGTGAATCGTGATTGCTTCTGCACTCTGCAGCAATCGGATTTTGATTGACAGGCAGCTGCATCTCTTCCCCCAACGGCGTTCCGGCACAGAAAGTCTTGCCGGAACGCAGCACCGGACCGTTCCGGCCCACTTTCACCTATGTTTATAAGCAATACTCACGTATATGTAACATTGCAGCCTACAGCAGACTAGACTTACTAGAAGTTGGTGCGCAAAACGAGAGGACTGTTACAACGGAATTCTTGAAACAACAAAGGATTCCACTCGACATTGCTCGGTCGCCGGGTGAACAATACTACGCTCTCCCAACACTCAAGCGCAAACGACGGCGGCGAGACCGTAAGCAACGCCGAGGACGAAGGGGGGGCCTGCTAGCCAGGCTGAGGAGAAGCCCGAATAAACCTGCTTTGCCGAGTATTTTCCTATCCAACGTCAGGTCTCTGGCAAACAAGATGGACGAATTGAGACTGCATGTCGTTACCAATAACATCGTGGGAGATAGCTGTGTGATTATTCTCACGGTAACCTGGCTAAATGACACTATCCTGGACTCCGCGGTAGCCCTAGAAGGAAGGACCCTACACCGGGCAGACCGGACTTTGCTTAGTGGGAAGACCCGCGGAGGCGGGCTCATTATATCTACGAAGGACAGCTGGTGCTTAAACACGAAAACTGTAAGTAGCCACTGCTCCCCAGACCTGGAATACTTGACTGTTAAATGCCGACCCACATACCTCCCGAGCAGTGGTGTGCCGTCAGGGCCAGCAAGGCCTTCTCTGCTGGCCTAAACATCATCAGAATATACATTTTATTTAATATATTATTTCCACAAATATGTATTAATGATTCCCCATAGTCTATTCTCTTCATTTCATAGCTTTCCTCTTGGTTGCGCTGCTTCCAGTCTCCAATTGAGATTTGGAGGGCTGGCCTTTATGTTAGAGCTTTTATCCAATCAAAATGTGTTGCTAGGGGGCTCCCAAATCTGCCCGCCTGCACAACAGACGGTGCCGCGAATGCGACCTGTAACTTAACGTTGGACGAGAACACCTGTGGCGTACCTAATGGAAACCTACGTAGATTTAGAGTAGGCGAGCAAAATCAACAACGGCGCCTGCTGTAAGGCTCAATCTGATGTCAGCACCCAGCACGTCTTTTGATTGGATACGCACTATTGAGATGCGTAGCAAGGTAATTTGCGTATCTTTATACCGTCTGCAATCAGCTACAATGGCTGAAGGGGGAGAAGAGGCAGATGTGGTGGCAGATCTTAAAACAACGCCATTTTCTAGAAGAACTTTCCAGGAAAAGATAGACATTATCAGAGAACGGCCAACCCCGACTCTAGCGAGCCTTTCTCAGCGGGGAAAAGGGTTTGTCCGGCACTTTCAGATCGCTAACTACGAGCGGTACCCCTGGCTCACAGGCTCCGAAAGGCACTGCAAATTGTACTGCTGACAATGCCTGCTATTTGCAACAGATCGATCGGGTGTTTGGAGCCACACTGGTTTTGCAAACTTGAGTTGTCTATCCAAGGGAGCAACGAGACACCAAAGCACGGCTGGGCACTTACAAGCAACGGTGCTTTTGAACACCTTTGGGGACACTCGAGTGGATTTACAGCTCAACGAGCAAGTGCGCAGGGAAACGGAGCTTCACAACGAAAGGGTGACCAAAAATAGGGACATACTGAAAAGACTGATCGATTGTGTCCTGTTTTTGGGTAAACAAGAACTTTCATTTAAGGGACATGATGAAACCTCCGAGTCCACAAACAGAGGGAACTACGTTGAGCTTCTTTCTTTTCTGGCTGAAAACAACCCAGATTTACATTACCACCTGTCCACAAACAAAGTGTTTACTGGGACGTCAGGCAAAATACAAAACGACCTGATTTTTGCTATTTCTGAAGTGATGGGAGAAGAGATCAAAATGGAGATTAAAAGGGCACCCTTTGTCGCTATTATGGTGGACGAGACGACAGACGTGGGTAATGTAGCACAGCTGGCACTTGTCCTGCGTTATGTGACGGACACAGGTGTCAAGGAGCGGTTTGTCAGATTTGAAGACGTTACAAGCGGCAAGCGAGCTGATGACATTGCCGCTCTTATTTTACGTTTCTTGGAGGAATATGAATGTAGCCTGGATAAAGTTGTGGCACAGTGTTTTGATGGTGCAGCGGTCATGGCATCTGGACTAAATGGGGTGCAGGCTAAAGTTAAGGAGAGGGCACCTATGGCCTTATTCATTCACTGCTATGCACATCGACTCAATTTAGTACTGACTCAAGGGGCCTCAAAGCTTAAAGAATGCAAGGTCTTTTTTGCCAGCCTCAATGGCCTTGCAGCATTTTTCTCCAGATCCCCTAAGCGCACCCAACTGCTGGATGACATTTGCAAGCGTCGTCTTCCTAAGGTTGCACCAACGCGGTGGCAATATACCTCGAGATTGGTCAATGCAGTCTTTGAGAAGAGAGTTGCCCTCAAGGAGCTGTTTGACCACATACCAGAACATCATGATGAGTATGATGGGGATACTGTGCTTAGCGCTCAAGGATTTCATGCACGTCTGGATGATTTTGAGTTTTGTTTTTTGCTTGAAACATTCAATGATATTTTTAAGCATTCAGATGTGCTCTTTGCCATACTCCAGAAGCAAACATTGGATGTGCAATTCTGTCTGACCAGGGTGAACGAGTTCTGTGACACAATTGAGCGAGAGAGGTGCCGGTTCAGCCAAATCTACGAGGACACAGCGCGCATCTCAAGTGGTCCGAGCGCACGCAGAGGCCCACGTACAGCACAAGTGTTGTGTCCTGTTTATACCGCCAGTGGGATACGGGTGTTACCTACACTTCTGCCGTGGATGGACTGAAAAAGTACTTTGTTCCTAAGGTGAATGTGATTGCTGAACGTCACAAATTTCGACAGAGAGCTCAGGGTCCTGACGAGACGGTTAATCAGTTCCTTGCTTCATTACGCGAGCTAGCTGCAGCTTGTGAATTTGGTGCCATGGAGGAACAAATGATTCGTGATCAACTGATTGAGCGTGTTGCTAATACACGCATACGAGACAGACTTTTGCTTGAATCGGACTTGTCTCTGGACAAAGCTACTTCAATGGCCTTACAAATCGAGGCTGGACTACGGAACTCCAACGTTCTCTCTGGAGCTACAGCTTCGGTGAGAGCCATCGAGAAACAGCCGACGAGGAGGAGGTTCGACAAGGGCAAGAAGAAAGCTCCGACGACGACTGCACCTGCCACGGTCTACAGCCAGCCAGCTACAACTGGGAATCAGCGCGCCTGCTTCCGATGCGGATCCACAGGACACTTAGCTAACAAGCCTACATGCCCGGCGGTTAAGGTGACTTGCAATACATGCGGAAAAGTTGGACATTTTTCCAAGGTGTGTAGATCGGCTCAAAAAGAGGTGCGTGAGGTAGTGGTGAATGACGTTACTGTGCTTTACATGCAGGGGGCCGTCGTGAATGATAAAATTATGTGTACTGTACAAGTTGATGCAAATTATCATTCCCATGATGTTGAGCTGATAGTGGATACAGGCTCATCTGTTTCTATTATTCCAGAGAGTACTTACCAGACACTTTTCCATACATGTGTCCTTGCTGAGCCTACAGTGAATCTGCTTACTTACTCCAGAGAGAAAATTCCTGTTAAAGGTTGCATGCATGCTACAGTTGTTCATAATGGACATTCAGTTACAGGTTCATTGATAGTGGTTGAATCAGGAAATGCATTGCTGGGACTAGATTTATTTGTAGCATTGCAGATGTGCATTGAGGGTAACAAAATTATTACTGTTAGCTCTGCTAGCTCTCCTACTGTGCTCCGAGCACCTACTGTACAGAGTACCACTCCACAGACCGAACCAGAGGTTCTAGTACAGGAGTTAGGGTGTGCAAAAGGTTTTATGCACAAAATACAGGTTAAACCAGATGCTGTGCCAGTACAGCAGAAACTGAGGAGGCTTCCATTCTCAGTGAGGCAGGCTGTGACCGATGAGCTCGCAGATCTACAGGAAAAAGGCGTTATAGAACGTATAGACGCATCTCCATGGGTTTCCCCTATAGTTGTGACCCAGAGAAAGGGGGGAGGAAAGCCTCGCCTGTGTGTTGACCTCAGAGAACCTAATAAGGCAATCATCAGTGACTGTCATCCCTTACCGCACATGGATGAACTGTTCGCTGAGCTCCGTGGAGCCACAGTCTTTTCTACTATAGACTTAGCCTCTGCTTATCACCAGTTGCCATTGCATCCAGATAGCCGTGATTTAACTGCGTTTATCACGCATGAGGGTCTCTTTCGTTTCTGCCGAGTGCCATTTGGCCTCGCTTCTGCTCCTTCAGCTTTTCAGAAAATGATGTCGACTGTACTGACAGGCCTGCCAGGCGTACAGGCCTACCTGGATGATGTGATTTGCTACGGCATCACACAGCAGGATCACGATGTCAGCTTACGGAGAGTGCTACATGCTCTAAATGAAGTGGGACTTAAACTGAACATGCACAAGTGTAAGTTCAACCAGAAAGCTCTGCGCTTCCTGGGCCACACGGTGTCCAAAGATGGTCTTCATCCTGACCAAGACGGGGTCAGTGCTGTGGCGAACGCGCCTGCCCCGCATGACACATCCTCCCTGCGGTCCTTCCTAGGACTTGCATCGTGGTATAGTAAATTCATACCTGACTTCTCTACTGTGGTGGAACCGCTACGTGCTACACTCAGGGAATCTACTGACACTAAGTTTGAATGGACAGCGGATGCAGAGTCCAGTTTTACTGAGGTTAAGAGACTGATTACTGAGAGTCCTACCTTAGCATTATATGATCCTGAGTTACCTACTTATGTCACTACCGATGCTTCTAACTATGGATTGGGGGCTGTAATGAGCCAGATTCACCCAGACAATACAGAGAGAACCATAGCTTTTGCGTCCAGGACACTTTCTCCCGCAGAGAGAAAGTACTCTACCGTCGAGCGTGAGGCGCTGGCATGCGTTTGGGCGGTGGAAAGGTGGAGAACCTACCTGTGGGGACATCGTTTTGTCCTACGCACAGACCACCAAGCGTTGACAACCCTACTCACTTCCAGGGGTACGGGTCGCGCAGGTCTGAGAATAGCGAGATGGTCTGCACGTCTACTATGCTTTACTTATGATGTCACTTACCATCCAGGGAAACGTAATGTGACTGCTGACTGCTTGTCCAGACTCCCTCTGCCTTCGACAGGAGAGGTGGAGGAGGAGCCAGACATGGTGGCTACTGTGTTCACAGGTTCCTCACATGCCATATCTGTGACCGAGTTCACTGCTGCCTGTGAGGCCTGTGAGGCCAAAATGCAGTAAGAATGTGACAAAGGAACTTGCTCCATATTTTAGAGTGAGAGATGAACTGGCTGTGGATGAACTACTTGTCATGAGAGGCCCCGACCGTGTGGTGGTTCCTACTACACTACGGTCTAAAGTTGTAAATTTAGCTCATGAAGCGCATCAGGGAATAGTGCGTACTAAACAGAGACTACGAGAGCTATATTGGTGGCCGCAAATGGACAGATGTGTCCAGACATTAGTAGGCTCATGTGTACCCTGTCAATACAATGACAAAACAGCCAAAACTGCGCCTGCACCACTTACCCCAGTGGAACTGCCAGGTGGACCATGGGAGAAGGTGGCCATTGACATTGTTGGTCCCTTTGACTGTGCGACATGGGACTGCCGTTATGCTATTACACTCACAGACTATTACAGTAAGTGGCCAGAGGTGGCGTTTGTCTCTACTGTAACTACAGAGGCGGTTATTAGCTTCTTGACTACAGTGTTTAGTCGTGAAGGTAACCCTTCCTTCCTGGTCTCTGACAACAGATGTCAGTTTACCTCCCATGCTTTTGCAAGCTTTCTGGGAGAGAGAGAGATAAAGCACCTGCGTTCCAGTGTTTATTATCCAAGAGCCAACGGGGCTATTGAGAGATTTAATCGAGTTCTCAAAGAGTGTATTCAGACGGCTGAGAGAATGCACAAGCCATGGAAACATGCAGTAACAGAGTTCTTACTGAACTATCGCGCTACGCCGCATGCTACTACAGGAGCTAATCCCTTTGAGTTGCTGAGGAACAGAAAGATGCGTACAAAACTAAATGTCCTCCCTGTCTCACACCAAATTAAGTCACATGAGAAAGTGCAGGAGACAGTGAGACGCAAGCAACAGGAGAGTAAGGAGTACACAGACAGAATGAGGGGAGCGAAAGTGCCCATGTTCCAAGTGAATGACACCGTACGTGTCCGCAGACCGGAGCATGTAAACAAGGGATCATCAAGATTCACAGAACCGCTGACAGTAGTTAGTAAAGCAGGACAGAATACATACCTGCTCAGTGATGATCGAAAATGGAATGCATCCAAGTTTACACGCTTCCCCAAGGATGCTCTGTCTGGCACCAGTGGTGAAAAGGAGATTGAGCTAGAGGAGTTCATGGTGCCCGAGCCAGAGAATGTGTTTAATGAACCAGGTCCAAGAAGGAACCTTAGAGTCAGAAACCCACCTAGGTGGCTGGTAGACTTTGTGCCGTAGAGAACGTACTAAAAGGGTAGGATAGAACACGGTTCTAACTTAGTACAAAAAAAGGTCCTACAATGCAATGACAAAAGTGAATGTTCATTTCATGTTTCACTGTCATAAACTGCTTATTGTTGTTATTCATTCTGCTGATTCATTCATTTTCATTTCCTTAGTTTTCATTTTATTTCAATTGTACTGACACCAGTCTACAGAATATTGCGTTCTTTGAGTACTGTAATTCCTTTAAGAAAGGGGGAAATGTTGTGTCCTGTTTATACCGCCAGTGGGCGCTAGTATGCTAGTGATGTATGCAGTGACGGAAGTGATGTATGCACTTACGGATGTTAAAAGAAGAGGAGTTGAATAAACGTGCGAAGTGAACAGCAGCTGCGTGTCTCCCGGTCTCATTCTTTCCTAACTACTTTCTTACTACAGAATACCACAACAAGGAGATCGCGCACACTACCAACAGCTCCACAGCAATATTCTGGACAACATTCTTTGTCAGATACGGAACAGGTTCCAAGACCACGAGAAGTTAATGTTTCTCTCCCTCCTCGACCCCCAGCACTTTCAGACCTACCGGATGAAATTCCCGCAAACAGCCTTCTCCAGCCTAACACAGAGTCACGGAACACTGTTCGATCTGTCCCGGCTAAAAACAGAACTGACTGTAATGTATGCCATGACCGATTTTGAAGGGAAAAGTCCGACTGATCTCCTTCATTTCCTTAAGCAGAAAAATCTAAATGAGACCATGGGGCAGCTTTACAGTTTGGCATGTGTGGCAGTGACCATCCCTGTGTCCACTGCTTCGGTCGAGCGGTCATTCTCGGCCTTAAAGCGAATTAAAACGTATGCCAGAAATGCTACTGGACAGACTCGGCTTTCAGCATTAGCTTCCATGTCAATTGAAAAGCACTTATTGATGGAGCTGAAGCGTACAGATAAACTCTACAACAGAGTAATTGAAGTATTCCTGAGGAAAGAAAGGAGGATGGATTTTGTTTTCAAATGAAGTTGTTTTGGTGAGTACAAAGCATTTTATTTTTTATTTTATTTGTATATATTTTTGTCATTTTATTTCGTTATTTCATTTTATTTTCGTTTCAATATTAACGAATTAATATATAGGTAATTAAAATTCATTTTATTTTCGTTTCAATATTAACGAATTAATATATAGGTAATTAAAATGACAAATATAGGCTTATAAAATAAATGTTTGATGCGTCTGTTGCAGGTTGCAAGAGATGTGGAGATTACGTGGGTGGCGCACGTGAATCAGCTGTGCAGTAAAAGTACTCAAGGAGACTTGTTGAATTGTTTTGTCACGTTTCTTGACGATAAAAGTGCCTTTTATTTAAAAGTGTTGACAGTATCCAAGCGAAGCGATCTTAAAGATCACACTCTTCATTGTAAATGCGGATTTATTGATTAAAAATGCTTCGGAAATATTAATATAACTCTGTTGTACTTGTCTGATTATGTTAAGGTGATGCAACGCCCTGTTATACTGTGTTTCTGTCTAGTTTCTAGAGCCATGGCGTCATAATGATGGTATTAAGAGGTAGAATAATTCAGGTAGGACTGTGTCGGACATCACTGAAGGCCTAGGTGTGAAATGCACCGCCCGCCACTGCTCCCGAGGGAATTCAACGCAGTGTACATTACAAGTGTTTACATTTCACCAAACGCGGATGGTAGCTTAGCATTGGCGCGGCTATATGACGTCATCAGTGGTGAACAGAGCGCGGACCCACAGGCAGTCCATATTATCGCCGGAGACTTTAATCATGCTGACCTGAAGGTAGTACTACCCAAGTTCTATCAGCATGTTAAATGTGCAACAAGAGGAGAAAAAACACTGGATAAGGTATACACCAACATCAAGCGTGCTTACAAGGCTAGACCACTAGCTCATCTAGGCATGTCTGACCATGTGTCAATCCTCCTGATCCCAGCCTACACTACCATGAGGAAAAGTGCTCCCATCACCACTAAGACTGTCAGAACCTGGCCAGAAGGGTCCGCTCCACTGCAGATCTGCCTAAATGACACCTCATGGCAGGAATATGAGCATGAGGACCTGGAACAGTTCACGTCGTCGGTTCTGAACCACATAGTGAACTGCACCAACTCAGTCACCGTGGACAAACGGGTGCGGGTCTACCCCAACACGAAGCCATGGATGACTGGGAAGGTCCAAAAACTGATCAATGAGAGGGACAACGCCTTCTTCGCAGGGAAGGGCACACTGCTGTACAGCACCACCAGGGCTAACCTAAAGCGCGGCATCCGGGAGGCCAAGGCAGACCACAGAGAGAAGATTGAGGAATGCTTCCTGAGCAACGACTCCAGGCGGGTGTGGCAGGGGGTTCAGCACATGACAAACTTCAGAGCCAACAGGCTCACAGCCGCAGAGGACGACAGCCTGCTGGCGGAAAAGCTGAACTCCTTCTACGCCCGCTTCGACGAGGGGCAAACGGAGGTAACCACTACACAAACACCACTCTCTCCAGCTCTCAGCAGCCTCACCCTCACAGAGCATGAAGTGAGACGCGTGCTGAAGGCGGTGGACCCCAGGAAAGCCTCTGGGCCGGATGGCGTCCTGGGACGGGTGCTGAGGGACTGCGCCGACCAGCTGGCCGGGGTTTTCACCAACATCTTCAACCAGTCCCTGTCCCAGGCCACCATCCCACCCTGCCTGAAAACCTCAACTATCATCCCAGTCCCGAAGAAAAGCACGGTGAGCTGCCTAAACGACTACCGCCCGGTGGCACTCACACCAATCATCATGAAGTGCTTCGAGAAACTAGTCCGGGCCCACATAGTCACACGCCTCCCGCCTAACCTGGATCCATACCAGTTCGCCTACAGAGCCCACAGGTCCACAGAGGACGCCATCGCGATGACTCTCCACGCCACTCTATCCCACCTGGAGAGGGGAAACAGCTACGCGAGACTGCTCTTTGTGGACTTCAGCTCTGCCTTCAACACCATCCTTCCAGACAGGCTAGTGACCAAACTACTAGACCTGGGACTATCACACTCTATATGTGCATGGATCAAGGACTTCCTGTCCGACCGCCCCCAGAGGGTGCGGGTGGGCTCCCACACCTCCACAGCCCTCAGACTCAGCACTGGGTCCCCCCAGGGCTGCGTGCTAAGCCCCATCCTCTACAACCTCTACACCTACGACTTCACCCCCGTCCACCCCAGCAACTCCATCGTAAAGTTTGCAGACGACACCACCGTGGTGGGCCGCATCTCGGGGGGGGACGAGGCGGCGTACAGGGATGAGGTAGAGCAGCTGAGCAAGCTGTGCAAGGTTAACAACCTGCTGCTGAACCAGTCAAAGACCCAGGAAATCATCGTGGACTTCAGGAGGAAAAAATCTGAGGTCCAGCCCCTGCTCATCGACGGAGAGAGCGTGGAGAGAGTCTCAACCCTCCGATTCCTGGGGGTGCACATACAGGATGACCTGTCCTGGAAGAACAACACAGCAGCCACCATCAAGAAGGCACAACAGCGGCTCTACTTCCTGAGAGTCCTCAGGAAGGAACACAACAAGCAGGAGATACTGGTGGCCTTCTACCGCTGCGCAGTGGAGAGCATCCTCACCTACTGCATCTGCAACTGGTTCTCCAGCTGCACAACCGCAGAGAGAAATGCGCTACAGAGAGTCGTGAGAACAGCCCAGAAGATCACCGGCGCCCCCCTCCCCTCTCTGGAAGAGCTGTACAACACACGCTGCCTCAGGAAGGCCTCCAAGATCTCCAGAGACCCATCCCACCCTGGGTACGAACACTTTGCCCGGCTGCCCTCGAAAAGGCGGTACAGGACCATGGCCGCAAGGACAAACAGACTGAAGCTCAGCTTCTACCCCAGGGCCATCCAGGCCCTGAACACAGCAAAGACCTAGGTTCTGGGCCCTGGACAGTCTGGACGGATTGATGGCAGCTGCTGGATTGAAAAAATCAGGTGTAGTGCTGAGGCACAAACATGTACATTTCAAGCCTGCAAACTGCGACACTTTAAATGAATGTGCAATAACACTATGTGCAATATGACAACCCTAGTCGTTTTATCTGTACAGTATAGTATAGTGGATAGTGTACATAGCCTTTATTTATGTAAACCAGCTCCTTTCCCTTCTTGTTTTTTCTTGTTTTTTTAGTTTTTTTTTCTTTCCTAGCACCAGGGGAGCCCCCCCTCCCAAATTTCGTTGTTTGGTACCTGTACTATAGCAATGACAATAAAGACCATTCATTCATTCATTCATTCATTCATTACAGATAGGCAGGCATACATTCCTTAGAGAGACAGGAGCTGAGATATATGACGAGCTCACGCACACTAAGAATACCTACAAGCAATAAAGCAAACGAGTAATGAGCAATGATTATAATAAACATGTTCATATTGTAAAAGAGTATTGAAAGCATAATAAAAACATTCCCGATTCCATCAGGACCAAGCAAGACAACAATGCACCAGAGGGATTATATATCATGGACATAACATGGACAGCTAAGGCTCTTGCAAGAAGGACCCCAGGGCCAAAACCACCATCATAGAGATGCAACATTCAACAAGGAGGCAGGCAGCATGCCCTCAAGAAGGCCGATGATCACATCACATACAGGATCCTCCATCGTGAGGACTTCCAGCTCAGATGAGATGACAAGCCCAGACAAGGGCTGACCATGCACCCAACACTACATTAACACTTAATCAGCCATGAGGGGTCAATGACTAGTAAAAAACGTGAGCACTGTGAGTATTTTTTTTTTAATATCTTTGCACTCGATCAAATTTCAGTACCCTCCTTTCATGACTTTTCCTAGATATGTGCGTTCTACCACCAAAATCACATCAGGATAAGCTGATATAAAGCTATTTTGCCGTTTTTCTGTGTAGGACGCAGGGTAATTTACAAGCCACCAGCTAGTGGTCGTTGTGTGTAAATAGCAGATTGCCATTCTAAAGAGGTGGCTCTTTTAGTAGGTAAAAATGCACGGCTGTTCTAGTGTTAAGTGCATTAAGCGCAAACACACATCACATTACGCCCCCTCTTTCTAGGCTCCGGGAAGCATCGACCTTCAAGTAATCGTGAGGGGAGTTTTCTTCTTTCTTTTTTTTTTGCTGCATAACATAAAATGTGTAGGTTAGTTGAAACGATTCAATGCAGACTAATCTTTAAGCAAAGACCCGACTACATAAGTATGATTATATATATATGATACTGTGTATTGCTACAGGATAACTACAGTATACAGTATATCCAGGTGCATCTGTCATCTCAGCAGAGTGAGAAAGAGATGAGGTGTGAGAGTAAGTGAAAGAGAGCGGGTCGGGCTTAATGGGAATGACCAAAGATGGTAACTGCAGCACCAGCAGCAGCAGCAGCAGCAGCAGCAGCACCAGAGGTAAAAGCCCTGAAGGTTAATTTCACTACCTCAGCATCTTGCCAACATCCACCCGATCTCAACCTCTGCAGGCCCACCATCTGTTCCGTCTCTCTGCCTCTGGTTACCTCATCCTCTCGTCCCCCTTTGTCCCTTCCTGTACCGCAATACAGCACTAACATCAGGGCATTGTTACATACCGCACTCCCACCTCTCCTCTGACTGTCCGTTATACTTCAACCAAAAATAGGAATTAGCATAAAAGTGATTAAGGATTGACACAAGTGCATAAGGCTGCGTTTACACTGCCAGGTAGAACACCATTCAGATTTTTTGGGCGTCGTGTGTGGCGCAGATCGGATATGTAACGTGCGTGTAACCAGTGAAAAAGCACATTGAATCTGATATTCTCAGATCCGATTCAGGCCTCAATCATTATGTGGAAGTAAATCTGATACGAGTCGGATATGTGTCATTTCGACTTTGATGTAACCAGGCAGGTATCCGCATATTCCTGGTGATTCCGATTTTGCGCGTCATTGCATTTTTGATGACATTTGACGTTAGTATATATAAAATAAATTATCATTTCTGTCTGTTATGACTCTATTTCCGTTTGGAAATAGAGTCTCAGTCCATTTGTTTTCCATGACCCAAACAACACCTCTGACATGACTTGTAATCGCTCTTAAACTTGCTGACATTTTTTTAAATAGTTTGTAATCATTTTTTAAATTCATGGCACATATCAATTATCCCATCAGTGCTGTTGGGGGCAGAACAAAAACCAATACATATAATTCACAAGGGTCCATTTTGTTGCAACCTATCGCAATAATGCACTATTACAGTTCGGCTTGCATTCCTCTTTCACCTGCCACACCACCTCACGTTGGGTATATAAGTACACAGCTTATTGAACTCAGTATATTTTTCTCTTGACCTCCCTGGACACAGTGTCAATTATTCTTTATATAGCTGTATGGAGGACTTCATTCTCCTAATCAAAATAAATGGCCAGGGCAGCAGAAAGTGAATGGAGCTAAGCCCCCAATATTCCTCGGAGACAGGGGGGGGGTTCAGGAGCAAACAAATCCATTACCACATGGTAAGTAGGCCGCATCAGCACTTTTGGCCTATTTGAATAGTTCTGGCCCGTGACCACCCCTGCATAGGATTCCTCCGTTTTCGCCTCAGCAGCTGATAGCCAAAGTGCTTTTTCCCCACCCGGCAGCAGTCAATCTTACATAATACAACGTGTTAATAAAACTCTTCCTCCCTCCTCTTACAGTAGGGCTGCTGCTGCTGTGCAGACCAAAAATGGCTGTGACTAACTCACTATAATGAGAAAATTCAGTTTCCTCCATTTAATGGGAAAAACATGGGAGGACGAGTAAGTTCAAACTTGTATGCAGTACTGTAATGCAGGCTTAACCAACTCCTGGAGGGGGTGTGGGGGGGGACATAATTAAAATAATCTGTCATGAAATTAAATGTTTTTTTTTTACCAGCTATTATAGTTATTTCTCAGTCAGGGGTGTGTGTAGGAGTGTATGCAATTTCAACTGATAGTGGAGACAGTTCCGCCAAGAGGCAGTCTTTTTTTTTTTTACAGTGACTTGCGTCGAGAGAACACAGGGATTTTCTCTCACTAGCACGTCTACCATGTTGTCCTTCTCTCTCTCTGGGGTCCTAATTGTTCACGTTTGAGCTTCCCTGGCAGTTTTCATTCATGAGTGCATTGTTAAAGCAAGATGGGAAACACTCCAGCGCAGCGTACTTGTTGCCCGAGGCTTGCTCTTCAGGGGGGTTCGGTCTTGGGCACCATGTCAATCACACAGTAGAATCGTGATTGTAAAGTATAAAAAGGGGTGATCAATACCATTTTCCACAAAACACACCTTTCCTACTAATTGTCATTGCCAACACACATCTCTATAACTATCGACCTGTACAGTAGACTCTGTCGGCATTTGTTGCAATGTTCTCAGAGTAATTGGCTGGAAAAAGTACTTTTTCTCATGGTAAACGAATGATGTTTTTTTAAATATATATTTAAGGCTAGGCCTGGAGTCCACATCGATGTACACAGCCGGCGGCGATTCCATTTCCCCTGCAAGGTGGGGGGTTCCCCACCTGAAACATTAAAACGGTGGGCACGTCTCTGTGTAATTTAAAATACATTTGTTGGCAACTTCCTGGCGCCTATGGTTTATCCATGGGGCGACGAATTCTCAATGACAGAAAAATATGTTTCTTATTAAGTGCATGCTAATGACTGTGTGGCCCTGGCCGCTGGGTTCCCTCGGTGGGGTACTGAGAGCCGTGGATATTTGCATCTGATACGGTGGTGTGGGACAAAAAAGGTGGGCATGGAGAAAGGCACTGCAGCATTCTGAGGAATGACGTACCTCTTTGTTGTGTTATGACCTTGGCTCAAGGACCACAACAAAAAGGTTTAACAAAAGTATTTATTAATTCAACATTTTAACCGACAGAACACTAACTAAATAAAATAATGTAATATGAGGCGTGAACATCACTAATCAGTGGTGATGTAGTATGTTGGATGAGTGAGTGTATGGGTGGAGGGGTGTTGAATGGTGCAAAAAGCAAATGATATAAACCTTAACATAATCAAACAAAGGATACCTGTAAAGGAAAGAACCGGAACAAAGGCTGAGTGGCAGCAGGAGAAGCAAAGAAAAGAAAGCAGAGTGCAGCAGAGAGAGAGAGTGAAGTCCTGCAAGGTGCATCGGGCCCAGGTGCACCGAGTCAGACAATCAAGTCCAAGTCCAGCTGCAGGATAGACTACAGCCAACACTCACCCCCCAGTGCTCACCCCTGGAGAGCACCACAGAGGCCACCACAGTTGCCCTTTTGCCCCATTGGGTCTACTAGGCCCTACACTTTTTTAGTAGCAGATTTGGGCAATATCATAACCAACAGTTTTACATTCACTATATACCTACAGTTAGTTAGCAAACCTGGGTGGGGGGGTAGTATTCATATTTGTTTGGGGCCATATCCCCACTTATAGCCATGCGTGTGTCTGTGTCTGTTTGTTGACAAGACGGATCATGCTGCCATCAATGACTGTATCCACAGAGAAAGTTTTGTCCATCGACAACCTATTCACGGGACTGTGGTCTGTCGATACACCTTCTGCTTTGTTTTGGGGTAAGTGAGTTACATGCGTTGTTTACTAAGCTGTGTGTATGACAGTGAGTTACGTGCCATAGCCAAACTTGTTAGTTTGTAGTGAGTTACCTGCCATAGCCAAACTTGTTTGCTTGTTAACTAGTGTACTGAGTTACATGCTAAGCTGTGGGAGTGTTTAGTAGGTTAGCCACACATGTTCTAGCTTTGTTAGAACCTTGTTTGTTTCTTTTTTGTTAGCTGAATTGGTGTGGTTTTGTTTGTTGTGTATGAACGTACACAAGTTATTGTGTGTGTGTGTGTGTGTGTGTGTGTGTGTGTTTACTACGCTATCCAAACAAGTGTTTGCTTGTTAGATACCTAGCTTGCTTTGTTAGAGATATACTAGGCTAGATAATAGAAAAGGTCAATGCGTTTGTAGTGAATGGTAATGTTGTGTGGAATCAAAAATAATGATTCATTCACGAGCTGCACATCACTCACATTTAGCAGCTTGATGCTGTATGCTGGAGAATGTTGCTGATTTGTAGATTTGCTGTGGATTGACATGATTTCACTAGCCTATTTCTTTCTGTGCAGTATGTAGGATGACGTCAACAAGTATATCACACTATGTTCATGAGAGTCTATGGAAAGCTTGCAAGCATACACTATAGAAGTGTCCACACCTCTATATCAAAATAAGCCAGGATTTCCAAGCGAGACTTGTCAGAATAATTTCATTTCAAACCTTTATTTATTCTCGAAAGGACAATTGAGGCATATAACACATCACTGCATGATTCTCATGGTTACACAAACAATGCTAATCTAATAATGAATGCATACTCATATTTTAAATATTGCCTTTAAATGACTAAATAATTAAATTAAGATTATAAAAACCCATCCTTTTAATATTGCATTTAAGTTATAAAATAATTAAATTAAGATTATATAATGATTAAAGCACTTTGAGCTGCAACGTTTGTAGGAAAAGCGCTATACCAATAAAGTTATTATTATTATTATTACTCATCCTAAACAGCCTCATGGACTCCAGCCTTAGAACGAGTCTTTCTATCTCTACGTATCACATTTGTAAAGAGCAGAATGGAGTCCCGTGCGGTAAGTTAAAGCAGAGAGAAGGGGATGGTTGACTGAAATTGCTCAGGGCCATACATGAGCATTTAACAACCAGAGATTAAGTACTATATTCCCAATAGTGGCACCGATGTCCTGGTGTACTGCCTAGGGGAGGAGAGATAGGAGGGAGGGAACAAGGGAGGGAGAGAGGAGGGGATAGGGTGTTCATGTAATAGCTACAGCTGTGGTCACCTGAATGACAGGTGAAGGATAGGGTAATAATGGCCATAGAGTGACAGCTGCATGTCAAAAATGTATGTTTCAGGTATGGCAGAAAGATGTGATTTCCTAATGAATTTGTTTGCAGTGATCACCAAAAGCCACTAATTGAAAAATTGAAACGAATTGCTAACAAACTGCATTGCTTCGAAACATGGTTAAAATGATCATGTATAATAATGTAATCATTTTGCATCGGCTTTGTACCATTGGATGCTGTGTTATTGTGTGAATCCCAGATTCAGATCCCTTTAACTACTATGACGAGACCGGTCGTCATCTAACGAAATCATACAGTATAATTCGGCGCTGAAACTTATCTTGAACTTAACTGAACTCGTGTTGCTGTCATTCCTTTTTTCCACTTGACACCCTCCTCTCCCCATCTCTGAGTGAAAGGGTAATGGCTACTGTGTACACCCTCTCTCCTCCTGAGAGCTACAGTACCTCTCATTCCTCCCCTCGCCCTCTTGATATTCCTGTCAGCAGCTTCAAGTTCCTCAGGATCCACATCACTGAGAGCTTAAAATGGACCCATCACAGCGGCACAGTGATCAAAACGACACACCAGCACCCGTTTTTTTCCTCAGATGGAATTGGGAAGAATGGACCACATCCTGTCAAGCTGTATCACTTCTTGGTACGGCAACTGTAAACTGCCCTGCCCTCGAACTCAATGCTCTGCAGAGGGTGGTGAAGACTGCTCAGTTCATCATTGGGGGTTAAGCTCCCCCAGCCAATCAGGACAGTGGTGGTGGAGGATTAGGCCGGTGTCTGAGGGGGGGTGCCCTGAAGATCACCGACGACCTCAGCCAGCCCCAGTTCTCTCTGCTGCTACCGTCTGGCAGATGGTACAGGTGCATCTTGTCTCGGACCAACAGGTACCGAGACAGTTTCTACCTCCAGGCCATAAGACTTTTGAACAGCTAAGTCTAGCTGCCCACCTGCACTACCTGCTGCTGTCCTGCGTCTGAGACAATGTGACAGTTGAGTCGTGATAAAGTCCTCAAGTAGGGCAAGGCCATTTTTCTAGCTTTTTTCCAGAATAGGAAAGTGCAGCTTTCAAATGATGTCATACATTGAAATCTGAAAATAGTAAGAAGAAGAAGAAAACATAAAAAGAAGATATGCTTATTTGAATGTTGGTAATACCCCTCAAACCAAATACCGGAGAAAAAAAACGCTCTGAATCGCATTTGCTACCTAGTTGTGGAACCAGCTAATGCTAGTATTTGCTAATACCTTCCCTGAGAACGTACCCTTACCCTAATCACTAGAAGTTAATGCCTAACTTAACCCTAAACTTTATCTCTCAAAGTACGGTACTACTGTATGTAGCTGCGTTGCTAACAGGGTGCATTTTTTGGTGTAATATGTTGTGGTGCAGATACCATGATACAGTATTGTAACGTGCAGATGAGCATGTTGTTGTACTATAGTTACTGCATGTGTTGCTAGGAGACTGTGTTGCTCATAGTGGACACTATCGAGTCTCTTAATGTTGTATTGATTCTTACATTTATGATCTAAAATGTTTTTTTGTTTTATTCTTTTGAGTGAAGGCATCTGAAACAATGGCTAATGCGTATACCTGTATGACGGATAAGGATTATAGGGGTTTGAGACAATTAACCATTCCATTTTACTCTGATTACCATTTTGTTTGTAGAACTTGTGGACACAAGTACTGGCTGTGGCTCAGGAGGTAGAGAGGGGCGTGTAATGATCGCAAGGTTGGCGGTTCGATCTCCGGCTCCTCCTGTCCACATGTCGAGGTGTCCTTGGGCAAGACACTAAACCTGAAATTGCTCCCAATGAGCGGGCCGGCGCCTTGCATGGTAGCTTATCGCCATTGGTGTGTGAATGTGTGTGAGAATGGGTGAATGAGAGGCCATTGTAAAGCGCTTTGGAATAAGGCGCTATATAAGTCTGTCCATTTACCATTTAAATATTGTAGGGCAGAATAGTTGCTAATCTGGGAGAGTTTGTGCTTGTCATAATATGACCTGTGGCTGCAGGCTGTATCACACTTGCCAGCCATGTTGTGACCATTATTTCCACTCTGTTGGGGGAAACAAAGTACAGTATGTGAATTAAGAAACAAATGCGGAAGATTCAGTTACACAATAGAAAAAAGTATTTGTACTGTTTGTGACTGTTATAAATGCACGGTAGGGTAGTATCAGCCAGCTCAACTGGCATTCATATCAACACTATTCCAAAGCAAGAACACTGTCCTACAGTCTAATTTATTTCAAAACAATCTATTATGTACGCTGTTGGACAAGTCAAGCGCAATCACTGTTATTGTGGTTAGTGGCCTGATCAATTGAAATCACGACGAAACAGCAGGAAAATCATTAGCTTCTGTCATTATGATGGGAGAAAGAAAGTGATCATGAGCATTTTGCTTCAAACTCTTCCATTCTAATGGATGGCGTGACTATAAGGCGGGTGATTCAGTGAAGTGCATTACGACACCTTCCAGCCATTGAAACAATTAGGACCGCCCACCTAGCAAGCGCCCATTGCCTTAGGAACACCACTGAGCTGTTTATTAGAACAACAGCTTGCATCGCAGGCTCCCCTAGTGCTTTGTGTGTGTCGCTTCTTTCCCGATGTAGGGAGATCGGGAATATGTGGGGATGGGCAGCATGAGGAACAGAGCGGCATGACGTCTTCCCTCTCTTCCTTCTCCTCTCTCTATTGTCATCCCTCCCTCCCCATCTCTCGCACTCTCGGTCTATCTCTCTCTCTGTGTCTCTCTGTCTCTCGATCTCTCTCTCTCTCTCCCTCTGTGTGTGTGAGAGTGTGTTTGTCTACTTGGAGGTAGTGTGCAGAAGATAGCTCTTGTTTCCCCCCTTCCTTCCACCCCCTAAAAAGCCCTCACCACTTGTGATGCAGAGGATGAGGAGAGCACAGGAATATGGCATATCTCCCACACGCTGAGTAGAAGAGGAGCAGGAAAAAAAAAAAAAAAAAAAGGACGTTTTGCATGCAGGCAGGATTAGCGTAATTGAAGTGTCAGCCTGAGAAAATTCCGGATGCGCTTGGGTTGATGTCTGGGTAGCACAGGCCTCCCTCGGCTCGGCTATGATGAGGTATTTGGCTGCGGTAACAGGCCTCATCTTTCCAGGGGGGCATCTAATCCTGCCCCCACCCTATAGTGATTTGTAAAAAACACAGCAGTCATTATATTTATTACACCAGAACGGGGTGTAATAAGCAAGGTGGATAATTACAAATGCCATTAAGACATTGCATTATATAAAGTCATATTATTGAAAAAAATCAACTAGTTGTGTAAGGCTTGATGAATGGAGTTCATGATTTGATATGGTAATGTCCAATATATAATGTCTAGATAAAATACCCATGGAACCAGGAAATGTGAGAATCTGCTTAAAAATAGACTTGGACTAGTAAGAGATCTCCCTGTCTCTATGACCATATCCCATCAAAGGAACCACTCTCAAATGGCTGAGTCAGCGGTTCCTGTCGATGAGGTACTACCCTCAATGCCACTGCAAAGACATGGTACCCTGTTTATCCAGCTCAGGGAGTACCTGTCAATGAGAGGACCTCTAAGGGTGCCAGCTCACCAAATGTCTAAGGTCATGTTCTCACATGAAAATCCGAATCATGACCCGGAGCAAGTGGATGAGATTGCAACATTGTTGCATAAATTATTTCTCTGATTTGCGTTCTCACAGCCCTTTATGTAAACAAAGTAACATAGGTCATCGAAGCAATCAAAGCACGCAATCAAAGCAACAGACGTGGTAGTTGATTGGTCAGAAAAATAGAAAATTGCCCGTTCGTCCCGCTCTTATCCAGATCAACACGCATGCGCTGTTGTTTTCCTATGGACAGCCTCGAGCAGCGTTCTCACCAAAAGCGTTGCGAAGCGAAGTGAAGTGATGAATGCGTCGTTTCTAACCGGAGTGAAACCACTCTTTTCAAGCGGAGCATGCGTCAGTTGTTTGCTCCGGGAGCGACTTTGAATGCACGTTCTCACAGCTCCAAACGACGCAGAGTAAAGCGAATTTTATCCAAAACTCTGATTCCAAGTGAAGCAAATGTTCTAGTGAGAACACACCCTAAGATGAATACGAAAAGCCTACCTTGCTTGATTTTAATGTTTTGATATGTGGTTTTGTCTTGTAAGGTGTCCTTGAGAGCCTTGAAAGACCCCCATGAATAAAATGTATTATTATTATTACTATAAAAACCGCCTCGGAGGTCAAATGACCCATTAGCCTGATGTGATTTTTAAAATGTAAGGATACTGGGTGGTAGAACGCACATATCTAAGAAAAGTCATGAAAGGAGGGTCCTGAAATGTGATCGAGTGCAAAGATATACATTTTGTTTTACTCACCCACGGCTGTTCTAGTGTTAAGCATATGACATGAACATCTTGATTTAAGCATATTATATAATTATCATGTCCAGTAGGCCTAATGTTGAAATGCCATGCTGTTTGTTTGCTTGCGAAGTATTGTATAGATATGTGCAAAAGTGGTGCATCAGGCAGCAGTTTCCAATGTGCTGTTGAACATCCACTGTTGTCAAACATGGGGTGACATCCCTTGCCAATTCAAGCAAAGTGAGGAGGCTCTTTTTTTTGTCAAACCTCAACACACATCATCAAATGTTCATTCAAAAAGAGCAGTACTCCGTAAAGGAGAGTGATCTAAGTGGAGGTGATGAGGTCTGGTTTGCCTTCAATTTAAAAATGATTTATCCATGACTGAAGTCTCGCCCTGGTCTCAAACCATATTACACTGATGAAATATGGCAGATGAGAGGATCTCATTTATGGCTGTTCAAAAATACTGAGGATGACATTCTGTTTTTATGCAGAAAACAGGTTACATAAGATACAAATGTACCAAATTCATTGGGCTGAATCTAGATTTTTTGGTTTTTGTTTGTTTGAAACATAAAATCTGAATATGCTATAAACATGTCATTCACCTGTTAGAACATTTGCACTTAAACAACAAAACTAACATAACATATAACTTGACCATAACATACAGTATGTCATTTGCATAATACACAATATTGAGAGTAAACACTTTAGGAACGGTGTATTAAAACTTAACAGCTGTCTCTTAATACGGCGAGCCCACATTGCGAGTGGTAAATACCCAAATTAGACTTAATTTACATTGATGAGAGGGAGTGGGAGCAACTGGTAAATAGTGAGTGAGCGCAGCCAGTGTTTCAGGAAGAGAGCACATCTCACAGTTGGCAGAGCCACGCATTGGATGGATTAGTGTCTTCTTGTTTATTTCGCTTTAATAGGATTTGATTTGATAGATTTTTTGGGCAATCCCCCTCCTCCAAACTCCTCATCTGAGAAAAGCTAGATAAATAATTTGGATTAAGAATGTCATCTTACAAAAAATGGCCAGCATATTACCTCAGGAAGATATTAGTGTGTCTCAAAACTATTGAAAAAAAGAATGTAATAAGTGGGATAATGACAAATTCATGGAAAACTATAGCTAGTTGTTTCATCTGGACGAAGAACACGAATGGATATCAGTTAGGATAGTGGGGAAGTGGAGTTATTGCTGACAATAAGAATTTGAAAGTGTCATGTCATGTCATCTTAATTCAACACAGTGACGATTGCAGTTGCAATCCAATGATATTGGATTATGAAGCTCCCAGATCAGAAGTGCTGTGACTGACTAAGACAACATGTTGTTCGATTCAAGCTGTACTAGAAAGGCTCAGAACAACTGTTAAGGAGTTCATTTTAAGTATTGTTGTCGTGTATGTCGCTGTATTGCAAGAATAAAGGCAGTATGCTACAGAGAGGCCTACTCCACACCAGAGAGCTCAGTGGTGCCAAAAATGTGTCTGTCTCCACATATTTATGGGTGAATCACTGTCAAGGCGGAGGTCACAGGGATATCAAAGTCAACTCAATTACCTATCTGCTGACAACGTCGCTGTGGAGCTCTACGAGCATATCAACGGGATCATCAGTCTTCAATCCATCTGCTTGGTGCTGTTTCTAAACGGCGGAGAGAGAAAGGAGAGGGTATTTATTGAATCAGCTAATTGGTTTCATGTTTAATTAAATTCAATCTAGATATTTGATTTACTATATTGGTTTACCTTATTCTGTATAGATTTCTGTTCCACAAAATGGCATTCCACACTGAGGGAACAGTGGTATTGTCACGCCCTCCACTTCCACCTATTCTGTGACAGTGCCTCTCTCTCTCCTGTCTGTCTTTGTCTGTCTGTGGCAGTGCCTCTCTCTCCTGTCTGTCTTTGTCTGTCTGTTTGTGTTGTGTATGGGCGTGGTCAGGAGCCAGTTCTCTGTTAACACTAGAACGGCCGTGCCTTTTTACCTACCGAAAGAGCCGCCTCGCATCTTTACAATGCTCAAGCTGCTATTTACGCACAACGACCACTAGTTGGCCGCTTGTAAATAAGCCTGCTTCCTACACAGAAAAACGGCAAAATAGCTTTATACTAGCTTATCCTGATGTGGTTTTGAAAATGTAAGGATACTGGGTGGTAGAACGCACATATCAAGGACAAGTCATGAAAGGAGGGTCCTGAAATTTTGCAAAGATATAACAATTTTCTGGCTTTTCATGTCTGTTCTAGTGTTAATCATCATCTCCACCTGCTCGTTCTGCCGGTCATCACCTCATCACCCCGCTGTACTTAAACCCATCCACTCATCGCCAGATTGTTGTTTGTCGTATCCAAGTTAGTCTCATTCTCAGCCGATTAATTCGGCGTACTCATATTGATTCTATAGTTCTAGTGTCCTGCCCAATCTTCCCTACAGATTGTGGTTTGTCGTATCCAAGTTAGTCTCGTTCTCGGCCGATTAATTACTCCTATTTATTCTATAGTTCTTCTTCCCTGCCCTGTCTGCCAGCCTGCTCTACCCCATTTGCCCATTCCACCCTGCTTTTCCCCGTCCCCTGCTATTCCCTAATTGAATACCATATTATTTTATATATACGTTGGTCCCCCTTATTATAACTAGATTTTTTTAAAGACATATTATGTAATTCTTGCAAGGAGTTAATCCATCTAGCAAGCTGATTAACCGAGGCTCTGCAATCATAAACTATACTCTCTCCCATGTTTATTTTTGTGATTATTTTGTTATTCGTGATTATTGCAAAACATGCCGGTATCGCTAAGAGAATCGATAACCTCGGATTGATACCGATTTGTTACCGGTTCTCAATTGGAACCCGGGTCTTGATTCCTTGATTCCTTGTTCTCCCTCTGTACCAAATCCCTTGGCTTGGTAATGTCCTCACATGGTTTGTCCTACCACTGCTACGCAGACGACACTCAACTCTTCCTATCGTCCCCCGCCTCTGACTCACAGGTGGCAACACGTGTCTCTGTGTGTCTTGCAGACATTTCTGCCTGGATGTCAGCCCACCACACGAAGCTCAACCTTAACAAGACTGAGCTACTCTTCCTCGTGCCTGCCCTCTCCAAGACTTCTCCATTACAGTTGAGAACTCTATGGTGACCTCCTCCCACACAGCCAAGAACCTTGAGGTTGATCCACACAAACAATTATATGTTTTCATGTTTTTATTGAACACACCATGTAAACATTCAGGGTGGGGGGTGGAAAAAGTAAAAAGCCTTGGATGGTTGACCCTCCTTTGGAAGCAATAACCTCAACCAAACATCAACAGTTAGGAGGAATTTTGGACCATTCCTCTTGACAAAACTGTTTCAGTTCAGCAATATTCTGGGGGTGTCTGGTGTGAATCACTCTCTTGAGGTCATGCCACAGCATCTCAATCGGGTTGAGGTCAGGACTCTGACTGGGCCACTCCAGAAGGCGTATTTTCTTCTGTTGAAGCCATTCTGTTGTTGATTTACTTCTGTGCTTTGGGTCGTTGTCCTGTTGCATCACCCATCTTCTGTTGAGCTTCAATTGGTGGACAGATGGCTTTAAGTTCTCCTGCAAAATGTCTTGATAAACTTGGGAATTCGTTTTTCTGTCGATGATAGCAATCTGTCCAGGCCTTGAGTCAGCAAAGCAGCCCCAAACCATGATGCCCCCTCCACCATACTTCACAGTTGGGATGAGGTTTTGATGTTGGTGTGCTGTGCCTTTTTTTTCTACACATATAGTGTTGTCCTTCTAAACAACTCAACTTTGGTTTCATCTGTCCACAGAATATTTTGTCAGTAGTGCTGTGGAACATCCAGGTGCTCTTTTGCAAACTTCAAACGTGCAGCAATGGGGTTTTTTGAACAGCAGTGGCTTCCTCCGTGGTGTCCTCCCATGAACTCCATTCTTGTTTAGTGTTTTACGTATTGTAGATTCATCAACAGAGATGTTAGCATGTGCCAGAGATTTGTGTAAGTCTTTAGCTGACACTCTAGGATTCTTCTTCACCCATCATTCTGCGCTGTGCTCTTGCAGTCATCTTTGCAGAACGGCCACTCCTCGGAAGAGTAGCAACACTGCTGAACGTTCTCCATTTATAGACAATTTGTCTTACTGTGGACTGATGAACATTAAGGCTTTTAGAGATGCTTTTGTAACCCTTTCCAGCTTTATGCAAGTCAACAATTCTTAATCGTAGATCTTCTGAGAGCTCTTTTGTGTGAGGCATGGTTCACATCAGGCAATGCTTCTTGAGAATAGCAAACTCAAAACTGGTGTGTTTTTTATAGGGCAGGGAAACTTTAACCAACGCCTCCAATCTCGTCTCATTGATTGGACTCCAGTTTGGCTGACTCCTGACTCCAATTAGCTCTTGGAGAAGTCATTAGCCTAGGGGTTCCCATACTTTTTCTGCCCCCCACCATAAATGTTTACATGGAGTGTTCAATAAAAACATGAAAACATATAATTGTTTGTGTGGTATTAGTTTAAGCAGACTGTGTTTGTCCATTGTTGGGACTTAGATGAAGATCAGAACACATTTTATGACCAATCTATGCAGAAATCCAGGTAATTCCAAACGGTTCACATACTTTTTCTTGCAACTGTATATACAGTGGCTTCAGAAAGTTTTCAGATCCCATCACCTTTTTCTAATTTTGTTGTGTTATAGACTAAATGTAAAAAGTATTATAATCCATTATTATTATTATTATTATTAGTAGTAGTAGTAGTAGTAGTAGTAGTAGTAGTAGTAGTATATGTGCCATCAATCCACACACAACACATGGATAATGAAGAAAGCAAAAATATGTTTTTCGAAATGTAATGTCTCCATATTTATTACAATTAAAATACATACATATCTAATTTACATACATATTCAGACCATTTGCTATGAAAAATACAAAAATGTCATCAAGAAGTTGACACAATCACACATCACACATCACACAATAAGTTGAATTGACTGCATCTTAATGCAAGGAGTTGATGATTAGTGATTTTGGAATTAATATCTTTGTTTTTATAGGGTCTCTGACTTGCATAGGAATCAATGCCACGCTGTGTGGATCATGTTGTCATAACAAACTGAGCAAATGGTGATGAACAGAGCTGCTCAGGAATGTGACCCTGAGACTTACAACAATCTATAAAGTTGAATGGCAGAAGAAGAGGAAAAAGTGGCCAAAAGATTCCTCTACTGGAAAAGAATCCATCTCACATCCAGAGTTTTGTTTGCAACAATGAAATCAAGTGATACAGCAAAGAAAGTGGCTGTATGGGAAATGGAACATGGACATGGAAATGTTTATTATTTTCTGTTACTACAAACCATTCAGTTTAGCGCAAGTCCAGCACATGCAATGTAGTTTCCGCACCATCCCTCGTGTGGGAATAGTCGTAGCTGCATCAGGTTATGGGTATGTTTGTCACCGGCAGGGACTGGGGAGTTTGTCAGGGTCAAGAGAAACATTATAAAATGATGAGTTGGTTGTGACAGCCTAATCCACACAGTATGCAACTGATTCCTATGCAAACCAGAGACTATAAAAACTACATATAGCCTATTAATTCCACATATTATCCCACTGAGATGGACTCAATTCAACTTGTTGAGTGACTTATTGATTTAATGTTACAATGTTACATTGTTTGTGTATGTGAGCAGTGTCATAGCAAAGGGTCTGAATACTTATGTAAATGAGGTATTCCTGTATTTCAATTTAAATACATTTGTCAAAACTTTACATTATATGGGCTATTGTGTGTGGACTGATGGCCAAAAACAATCAATGTAATCAATTTTAAATTGAGTCTATAACACAACACAATGTGGACAAAGTGAAGGGGTCTGAATACTTTCTGAAGCCACTGTATTGGTGTCACCATTCAGAAATGACAATTTCAGTGTACCCAAAACGAAACAGATTCATGAAAAAGAATGCTTCAAATTAAGCACTCGTGAAAATCAGGCCCAGCCAGCTCGAGCCTGTGGGGTCACATCAGGTTCGGGCTGAAATGTCTCTATTACATAGGGCATGAGGATTCTTGGAATGGAACATCCCGTTAAATTGCGAGCCATTTGCCATTAAACATTCTCCCATCTCCCTGTCCAGTTCAACCCAAGCCAGATCAGTTCATCAAAAATCCTCCGGATCTCCAAAAGAGGTGTGAGAACTACACAATTTGGAAGCTATGCAAGACTCGTTTTTGGGTAATGGGTGAAATAGCATTTTCCAGTTCTGAGTACCGTCTCTGTTTTTTGTTCATAAATCAAATGAAGTCTGTGCTCATCAGTTTCAATGATTCAAGAACAATATTATGGAAACAATAATCGTGGAGACTATAGTCCGCCTTATCTTGTAATAACAAGGTACTGTATTTGTCTTTCTTGTTACTAGTAATTACCACAGTTTAACCATGCTGTTACCCACTTACTCCGAGCTGTAACGTAAAGTGCTACCAAATATATTTTTCAATGAGCAAGTTAAGACACATTATGTCATGAAAAATAATAAAATCTCCCGATATGGAACTGAGAATGAATAAGGTAATACAGCTGTCCATGTTGGAAATCTTACTCTTTTAAGTAATGTATCCTCTTTTAAATGGTATCTATTACATATCAATAATGTGGGGAAATACCATATACAGTACATTACCACATACTAAGCATACATACTACATACTAATACATTTTGAACAAGAAGTTTGAAAAGTGGATTGGACTAATGTCTATTCAAACTATTTACTTGGAGTAAACAACAGTATACATTCAAGTAAATGTGCTTCATCTCAAGAGCTTTAGAACCACGAGGCAGTATGTTTTCAGCATAGTTGAAACATTCCTTAGCACAGGAGCTAGGTAGCAGGCACAACAATCTAATTTATTTTGACTGCCAAGTGACTTGGCCCAGATGTTAGGATTATCTGCTTTGACAAATATAGCCAAAACCTCTCCAACATGAGTTGTTGACAGTCTGCTCTCTTTGCTGTGAGCTACATGTTTAAATATTCCACAAATTATTTAAGTGCATGATCAGGCAAACCCTCTGTGGATTCCCACGGAAAGCTAAACATAAATATCTAGAGACATGTTCTCACACTTTGATGAGAGGAAGGCCGGGAATGATGGGGCATACTGCGGGTATGCACTTTCCTCCGCAAAATATATAGAGGTGATAATGTTTCTAAATGAAACATTGCCTTTCTGTTTCAAGTGGCAGTCCTACACCCTCAACTCTGCGTTCATTTTTATGGTGGCCATTAAACTCTGAAGTGCTTGAAGTTGTTAACATGACAGAAGCTAAGACTAAAAAGCCAGCATTTAGCAGCAGTCTTAGAAGAAAATGACATCATTATTTTTTAAGCTTTAATACTGAATGGGGGAAATCCTTAAGGCACAGGGCAAAGATTATTTTTGTACAGAGCGAAGATACAATTGGCCGAAGGCATCGTCTACACGTCTGAGTCTAAGAATTCAGACCACTTCAGATATATATTTTTTTTCCTATAGCTTTAATATGATGAGGCAGCAAGAGAGCTTCATTTTGACTTCAGACTTTCAAACTTTTGTCATATTTCTCCCTTATCTGTATTAATTCCACTGACAGGCTGCAGATACATTCAGAGCTGTCTCACGCTGCAGTGACATCTCCCGGAAATCCTCAGTGGCAAAAAAAACAACTCAGTTTTTTTCATAAGACAGGGCTCTGATGCCCCATTGCAGTTACCCACAATCCAACACACAATGCATACAGATTGCTGGTTCTTGATAGATGACTACAGTGAATACCAAAATGTGAAATAGTGTTGTTGTTAGATATACTACAACCAGGTGAGATGTATGTAATCGCTTGAAATAGTGAATCCTCATCCTCACTTCCACCCCCTGTACAGTTGCTCTACTACAGAAGTACTTTTTCCTTCTTCTAGCATGTTAGCTGCTAATGGCCCCTGGTTAAAGCATACATCACTTTTTCTAACGATGACTTAAGGATAGATAGACTCACTTACTTGTCAAAAATGTAAATGTGAAATCAAATGTAATACCAAAACAAGGCTTACTTTGTAGACATTGTCCCTGTGTAACACCAGAATGTAACTTCTACAGGGGAGGCTGAGGAGAAACAGAGGGAGAATGAATAGGCGACTTTTCAGTTCATTTCCTGCAGTGTCTCCTGGTCCAGAGAGAGAAAATCACCCCACTGTGTAATATGTCAAATCTGTGCTCAGGAACCATCACAATCCCCTCTCACAAAGTCAGTTCTGACTTTCAAAAAACTTTTTCAGGTATCCCAGACTTCATAACTCTGCTATAATTATTTAGAGATTGTGGAGCAGGACACGGGGGGTAGTTTGACTTCATCATTTGACGAAGAGCATGCGACCCATCACACTTTGTCACACGGAATATCAGGTGGTTCTAACACTGACAACCCCAAATGTCCTGTATGCAACTGCAGTGGAGGGATAATATCAGAGTCAGATATTACAGTGTCATGTGTTAGGTTTGGTTGGATAAAAGGAAAGCGGGGCACATGGAAAAACATATACAGTATGTGCCACATTCTAATGCTTTGGTCCTCATGTCGGGATCCGATGTAATGATCTGACTTTTCTTTCGAAAAATGTGAATACCATTCCGCGTTGTTGAAAATCAACGACACATCGCTATTCGCTAGTCAACTAACACAGCTTGTTGTGTGAGCTTGCTAACAATGTCAAGTAGTGTTCTAGTTAACTAGGTAGCAGTGGGGATTACTCACCGAATCCATCGCGTTGCAGTTTTTTGGCTTGACTAGCAAGTTTGTGTTGTGATTCTCAACAACGTTGAAACGTAGTTCCGCGTTTCAAAAGAAAAGTCCGAACATTTTGATTGGTTGCCGACATGCGGACCAAATGATCAGACTGTGTCACATTTAGTCTCTCACCTATAGTACTATGAAACTGTGTCATAGGGCCGCATTTCCAGAATGGTGCAAAAATAAATAAATACAGGTCCAGACGACGCAGGCGTATTGGCAATTTGTGGTGGAGGAGGTAACAGGTGAAATTGCCGTAGAGCTTGAGTGCTGTCTCGCCTGCTCTCAGATGGGCGACGTGGCAGGAGGCATTCTCATGACAATGAGCAGGCCAAGTGCCATCAGTTGTGCTGGAAAAGTCTGGCCTCGAAGATAGTAATAATCATTTCAGACACATCTCCCCTAGTGCCACTGGTAGCAGCCTCGCCAATGTTCATGTTTGTTCTCAGAACTGTCAAGGCGTAAATACTGTAACTTATGGAGCCGGTGAAGGAAGCAGGTACAGGACAAAACACTGCTCTGTCTAGAGATCAGGAGAATACTTGAATGTGAAGATGGGCTATACACTTGGCACGCACGCACGCACACACACACGCACACACACACACACACACACACACACACTCTCACACACACTTCTGGCGGCTAGCGAGATGACCCCCTTCCACGCACCAGTAGCTCTAATGGGCAGTCTTGTCAGTCTTCTTCAGCCTCCTCTAAGAAAGACTTCTCTTCTCCCTCTTTGTTCCCCAGCGTCCCCAATTTGTCTTGCCCCCCCCCCAAGTCCCCAAGCTAAGTAAAGAGCAGTGCCAATACACAACCACCACAGTCCTCTAATGGCTATATTCAGTTTCACAGTAGATATCAATGGACACTTTCCTGGCTATGTCTGTAGACATACCATGGATATGCACATTCTAAATCAAAACAGAGATATGTAATAATAGTAGTTTAATAATCCTATCAACAATGTTGATAGGCCACTAAAGTGTATCAAGTCTCTCAGTCCGGGAATGTGTGAGATGAGTTTAAAGAAGCTTTGGTAGCACTACCAACCTCTACTGATTGTGTAAAGCTGCGTCAATACAGTTAGGTCCGTAAATATTTGGACAGTGACACAATTTTCATAATTTTGGCTCTGTACGCCACCACAATGGATTTGAAATGAAACAATGGAGATGTAATTGAAGTGCAGACTTTCAGCTTTAATTCAAGTGGTTGAACAAAAATATTGGATGAAACGTTTAGGAATTACAACCCTTTGTATACACAGTCCCCTATTTTCAGGAGCTCAAAAGTAATTGGACAAATTAACATAATCATAAATAAAATGTTCATTTTTAATACTTTGTTCAGAATCCTTTGCAGGCAATGACTGCCTGAAGTCTGGAACCCATGGACATCACCACATGCTGGGCTTCCTCCTTTGTGATGCTTTGCCAGGCCTTTACTGCAGCTGTCTACAGTTGTTGTTTGTTCGTGGGTCTTTCTGCCTTTAGTTTTATCTTCAGCAAGTGAAATGCATGCTTAATCAGGTTGATTGACTCGGCCATTGCAGAATATTCCACTTCTCCACAGAGATCAATACACTAAAACAAGCCCCCCCCACCACAGGAATGACAATATACATTTACAGCCACATACATTTTAAGCGTTTTAGGCATCCAGATTCACTCTTAATTCATCAGCGTTTACATTTACAGCGGCATTGAATATGTGTGGTTCTCTATCAGACCAGGCCAAGTTGATTTACGAGTGGTCGTCCCCTTCCTATTGGGGGTTATGGTAGTGATGTGAAAGTTAGCCTTCCCTCTGCAAGCTATAAAAATGCAATAATTACTGTGTTAATTTTGGGCAGAACACAAAAAGGATGTTCCGCCAATCTATCTAACTATCAATCTACCTATCATATTCACATTTGGCGTTTGTGGACCATTATTAAATACACCGCATAATTGGGCATAATTAAAAGGAAGTGTAAGTACTGTAATTAATGTCAGTTGTCAAGCACTAAAAGGCCCTCGGAAAAGATAATGGTTCCCTGTGGTTTTGGCCAGGAAGACCTTTTGCAACCGTAAGACTTTTGATAGCAATTACCATCTTTCACGCACAAATGGAGCTAGTGGACACCAAACCTTATCTATTCAAAACTATTTTTTTCTCTTGATTTGCTCTTTTGATAGTGTCATCCTTCTAATTAATTAATTCATTTATCTGACAAGATGCACTTTGATTTCACATTTCGAGATGGACTTGTGTGCCCTTAATTATCAATGTACACAAAATGTCTTTCAAGATCTACATTTTTTTAAATTTGATTTTATTTTATTAATTCATGCTTGCAGTGGAGCCAAGGCCCCACTGAAAAACGGCAGAACTTACATGACAAGAGATAATTCATACATGACAAAAAATATTAGCAGCGTACACAACAATTTTAAGGTTAAACATATTTCAAGGCAGCAAAGCAAGGGCAGGTAGCAGTCATGGTAGCCATGCTGTGTTTTTTGTGGGTCTAGATACTGTCAGTGTACAGCCTAACTGCAGTATGAAGGGTTGAGTTTTTCAGCCTGCTGGTCTTGGCCTTTGGTTCAGCCAGCTTGTGCTGGTTCCTTAGTGTCCTGGCAGTGCAGCTGCCTCGTGTTGGAGGTAGCAGGTCGTGCAGAGGGTGTTGCTCGTCATGCATGCTCCTGACCAGCTTCACTGCAGCCTCCTCCCTCCTGGTCTGGAGTGATGGTAGGGGTTGTGAGATCTCACCAGCTCTCCTTCTGATGATTCTGCAGGCACGTGTCTGGACTCGCTCTAGCTCAGCCTGTTGTTTTTTAGAGCAGCCCACCAAGAGCACTGAGCTGTATTCCAGACACCTAAGGTATCTTATCATAGCTTCATGATTCAGCACGTAACTCTGACTCTTAGAAGAATATTACTCAGTAGAATGTTGTGTAAATAATTCAAAGGTTGTTTGTTTCCATCGATTTGGCATTTTATGTAATAAAACGTGCGTGTAGTGATGTCACATCCTCTGAAAGCACCTAGTCGCAGAACTTCTCTTTCACCAAAAAGAAGGTCTTGATGAGTTTCCATTCACTTTTTTCCTCAGGGGTTTTGTTCATAAAACATATGTGACTAAATGGCAAAGCTTGCCACACAGGTCTTGGCAATTGTTGTTGACCTGCTCTTTAGCCAACTATGAATATATGGAATGGACAGAATAATCCTAACCTCTATGGGATCATTATAAGGGGCAACATTTTCATTTTCGATCAGGACTCGTCTCAGCAGTCCGAAATTGGTGGCAAAGCCCTACGATCACAAATTTGGAATGAGCATCATGCTACACATCACATATCTCAAGATTCATATTTTTGGCCTGTGAGATTTAGAAAACGATGTATCTCTCTTAACCTTGTCTGGTATATATAACTTGGAACACTTCCCTATAAAAATGCAGCATACAATCTGGGCAAGTCTATCAAGTCTGCAAGTTCAGAAAAGGTCATTTTTCAGTTTGTTACCTGATTAAAAGCAGATTGTATGCTTTCAAATGATGTGTAATACATTGAAATCTGAAAATAGTAGAAGAAGACATGCTTGAATGTTGGTACACCTCAAACCAAATACTGGAGAAAATCGCTCTGAACCAAAACAGACGTGTTTACTACCATCGCGTTGGTAGCTAGCTAGCAGCTAAGAAAGAACATTGCTATGAACATCTAACTGCATGTTTAGCACATCACAACATGCTGAGAGAACATCAACATGCTAAAAACACATAACTACACATAATTATATGATCACACAGTCCTTGCTTTTGAACATGTCCTAAAACGTAAGTTTGTTTACAAGCCATGTATCACTAACCCAGTAGCCTAGAAGCAGGATGGCAGGCGAGACAGTGAATCCAATTCACAAATGATAAGTACGGTATTTAATGATCCTCAACTGTTGTTTGTTATATTGAGTGGGCTCTTCAACACTTAAACTTTCATAATATGAAGAAAAAAACCACATTAATAAAATAAGCTTTTTGGTCACCAGACCGTGTCACAAATGTGTTGATACTGTTGCAGTTTGTCAAGAAAGGTTGGATTGCAAAGACCAAGATAAATTGTCACTGTCACCCCCCGGTCTTCAATACCTTGTTCCATAGACTTCTAAAAGGTTTAAAAATAGTTGTATAGGTGGGAAATAAGGCTACAGTATTTCCTACCATTGTATTCCCAGCTATGACTCCCAAAGCCATAAGGCCAGTGTAAACAGGAACATGTGAAATGTTGGAATGCTGGGAATAAGTAGGAAATCGCTGCGGGAAGTCTGTTTTAATGTGGAACATATTTTCGACCTTCATTTAAGGTGCATGAGGTAAAAAGAGAATGTTTATTATTCTGTGTCGCTCACCCAGACCATTTGGTGAGTGACATCAGCGCATTTATCTAACTCCTCTTGACCCAGCCACATGAAATGCATAAGAGTACGATTGGTGTGTGGTTAATAATCCAAAAGTATCAAAAGATAGACGGTATTTTCCTCAGTTACAGCAAGTGACTTGGGATAATATTATTTCCAACCGGTCCAAAAGCCATTAATGTGATATTCAGAATAATACTGTTATTTGGAATTGGTCTTAACCACATGAAGGGGAGTCACAGGCACAATGGCATAATTCATAATTTAGAGATGAACTTTGTCTAACCTACCCAGGGTTCTTTATAACCTTGATGGGTGGTTTTGGAGCATACCCTGGTGCTTTGCACTCTGAAAGAAATCCCACTCCACCATTCACACTAAAACATATTTCCCTTTGAGTGTCCAGTCCATAGTACTATGTAACGTATGCAATCGGCATTCAAACTCGATCATCATAAACATAAGAACAATGTGAGGTCATTGACAAATGACACACAACTCCTTTTGTTACTATAATGCTAGACATGTTTTTCCAAGCCTCCTAGTTATTCAGTGTGAGACTAGATCTTTTTTGGATGGACCACATTAATCAAATCAGTCATGATATGTCGTAAATCATTTCATGACCTAATACAGGATGAGGAAAAGCAACATCCCCCGTTTCCCCCCCCCCCCTATTGTACCACATGGGCTCTATTTCCCCCCTCAATGTTTATAATCCTCGGGAGCATTAAGGCATGTTAAACAGATGTATTCCTCACTGTGCTGACTTCACTTGTGTACACTTCCTCCAATTTCCTCCGCTGTTCCCTCCGTTCCTCAGGCAAAGCATGATTACCCGATTTTAATGAGATTTTTTTAATGTGATTTTTTTTGCATGCAATCCCCACAAGACAATGCGGTCTTCACTAACGTACACAATGTGGTTAATGATGGTGGAGTGACCGTATGGGGAAAAAAAACACCTTGTGAACACATGAGGTGTGTTTCCTTCCCACGCTCAGGTCTGTTATATGGTGGCAGGTTTTTACCGTTTGGCCTCTCTCTCTGTTCACTTCCTTCCAGGTGTGTTTGCATTGGGGAACCTAAGAAAGTGTGTGTGTGCACTCTTGTGTAACAACACTCTAATGGTCACCATCAAACATCTCGTATGGTTTTTACTGGTGAGAATGTGCTGCACACACACATACATAAACACCCCCACGCACGGATACACACACACACACACACACACACATAAACACCTACACATGGATACACACACACACACATACATAAACACCCACGCACAGACACACAGACACACAGATACATAAACACCCACGCACAGACACACAGACACAGACATAAACACCCACGCACGGACACACACACACACACATACATAAACACCCACGCACAGACACACACACACAGACATAAACACCCACGCACGGACACACACACACACACACATACATAAACACCCACGCACAGACACACACACACAGACATAAACACCCACGCACGGACACACACACACACACATACATAAACACCCACGCACAGACACACAGACACACAGACACACAGACACACACACACACACACACACACACACACACACACACACAGACATAAACACCCACGCACAGACAGACAGACACACACACACACATACATAAACACCCACGCACAGACAGACAGACAGACAGACACACACACACACACACACACACATACATAAACACCCATGCACAGACAGACACACACACACACACATTCCCTGTATGGCACACTTTACAATACAATCAATTCATGCTGTGGCGGTATTCAGTATGGAAGCTGCATGGCTCTTACTGTTGTTCTTTAGTAGGGAGTTACCTACACACAGAGTGATCCTCAAGGGTATTTAACAGAATAAAAGGAACACATGCTGAGCGATAAACATCGTTTAGGTTCATCGATCAGTAGAAAAATCCCAGCACATCTGGCACTTAATCAAGTAAATGGACAGCGACTTCGCTGAATGGTGCAGAATGTGAAGAACATACAGTACGTACTACCGTCTGTCTGTGTTCAGTGCCAAAGCTTTCTCTTTTCTCTCACAATGCATTAATTCACACGGCTTACTTGTATGGACAAAGCACTGACACAGTAAAATGCCGAATTTGGCATCACCCTCTCCATCTCGTTCGTGTTCCACGGCTATAACTGCTCTCAGTAGCTCATCTGTTTTCACATTTGTTTGCACTTTGTCAAACGAAACACCACACAGAACAGTCCAGCGGTGCCCTGTGTCGTTAGTGTTTGCTGGGAACCTAACCTTTCAGCTCACTGCCCGCCCCCCCAACCCCCTCCTCCTAGTCTCAATTCTTCGACTGTGCGGTCATGGTGCGCTCCATAGCAAGCGTCACCACAAATAACTGTGAGGGTTGACAGGCCCCTCAGCGTCCTTCCACGTGCTAGCTAGCCCAGTCAATGAGAACATGACATCATAGGGCAGAATGCCTGGTTTCCGCGATTAATTTGGCCCCCTTTGCTTAACGTTTACCTACACTGGGTTCTCATTCCATGGAGCTGCAGCTGCTCCCAGACTTTTTGAATGAACCCAGTGGTTCTCATGATGATGATGACCATATGGTTTGGCAACAATCAAAGCAGTAAAAGTCGCGGGGTTGTCAATTTATTTTCTTGCAATACCTCATCAATCATCTCCCCCGATGGTGTTTTAGGAGATTTTTGGTGATACCCTGGGTAACCCATTGTACAAAACCTTTAATCTGGATCAGAATGATCCCGATTCTTTTTTTCGCTATCCAGGATCAGATCGAGCTGGCTGATTTCCCGCTATAATACGACTCAAAATCAGCCAGCTCGATCTGACCCCTGGATAGCCAGAAAGAATGGGATCATTCTGATCCAGATTAAACGTTTTGAGACAACAGGGCCCTGGCTGTTTTGAGTGCTGAAAGTACAACAAGCTATAACACATCATGTTAAACATCCGAAATCCACTCTGAACCAGGGTAAATACAACCAAACCTACACAATTAGTTTATGCATCAATCTGTCAATAACTCAATCAACGTACACAAATTAATTATGTCAGATCACATTCTTTATATATATATATTGATTAAAAACTGTTTTAAAAAAGTTACCTCATCATTATCACGTTATTGCCCTTTGACAGTAAAATGAAGAAGACTTCTTGAATGGGAAAGTACTAGAGAGTGTCTCTGTACTTAACACAGCCACCTATGCGTTCCTGATACTGCCTTACCGTATGTTCAATGTTTTCAAATCAAATAACATTTTATTTGTATAGCGCATTTCTTACAAGATGCAACTCAATGCGCTTCACATACTGACAGAGCCGCAAGCAGGCAAAAGTAAAAACCTGTACACTATGTAGCCAGGAAAATTCCCTTGCAGCCCTCTACTCATAGAGCGACCAGTGGTGGACCCCACACCCCCCCTCCGGGGAGCCCCCGCCGCCCCACACACCCAGCCCGCCCCACCACCAGCACACCCGGCCCAGCCAAGCAAGCACAGACCATAAAGGCCCCGCACAAGGACGGCCAAGCAGGTGTCCCGTCGGCGGAACAGACCAGGCACACAGGGCAGCCGGTCCCCAAGGGGAGCCCCCAAGGGGAGGCCCAAGGACCACCGGCGCATAGCTAGCAAGCAAGGGCGAAAAACCTGTACACCATGTATCCAGGAAAAGTTCCCTGCATATTATCGGCGTACACACTGTCCATAAATGTAGTGTTATATCTCCATCTTTCTACATCCAGCTTGGGCACAGGTCCTGTGCGTCTGAAACCTAAATGTCCTGTGCGTCTGAAACTTAAATGTATCTGTTTTTATATGCTGCCCTCTTGGTCAGGTCTCTCTTGGAAAAGAGATTTTAAATCTCAATGAGTATTCATCACCTGGTTAAATAAAGGTATAATAAAAAAAGACCTCACAGGGTCAATCCTCCATTCTCCAGACCCTTTTTCTGAACCCATGATTGATTTAACAGAGCAATCATGACACGCTCAAAGGGCAGATACACTTGTTTAGCCTGATGCTAGTTAGTTGACACAGCGATTTCTCCAAACACGTGTCGTCAATAGATTGCTTACTTGGTTTATGGATATTTATATTATTATTTCTGTGAAGCACCTAGAAATACCCTTCAGTAGTAGCTAGCAGAGTAGGAAAGCACTTTTGAAATGAGGATTTCATGCATACAGTAGGTCTACATGAACAGAAGCCTCATGGCTAACAGTAGTGTACTCAACATGCTGAAAATGACTCATTGTCTCATTGTGGGTAATGATCAGAAAAACATGAAACCGAGAAGTAGCCATTTCAAAAGTAAATATTTTTTTTTATCTAGTTCAGGATCCCTACATGGAAAAATTACTTCAAAGCAAGCGTGAACCACAGTGGATTTTTCCATGATTCATATTCTCTGGAATAACGGTTGTAAACCCCAGATACCCCTACACCCTGGAATAACACTTATAAGTCAACCAAAAGTACATATCAACCACCATGGTTTTTAAAATGGCACATATACATTGAGACCCATAGTGGAACTGTTAAATGTAAGAGCTTTTCACCGAAGGGAAATTATGAACTAATTGGAGAAATTATGTCATTTAAAAACCATAATTGCTCCCTTTACTTGTCTGAAAATGTACTTGGGATATGTGTCCTTTCCAGAAAATATCTTTTGGTTACTATAAAAAAAAACAGCTGTAAGGATGATGAATTCAAAATTGTGTCTTCAAAATGGTACTTCAACGGGTCAAAGGTTATGGAATGTTAGTAAGGAGGAGAGCTTTTTTTTATTTTGTCAGGTGTTGCTTTACAACGTTTATTGCTCATCAGGTACTATCCACTGCATTAGGGTGTGTTCTCACTAGAACATTTGCTTCACTTTGAATCAGAGTTTAGGATAAAAGTTGCTTTGCAAAACAACCAAAAGCATGCTCCGCTTGAAAAGGGTAGTTTCGCTCCGATTAGAAACGACGCATCGAGGCTGTCCATAAGAAAACAACAGTGCATGCATGTTGATCTGGATAAGAACGGGACGAACGGGCAATCTTCAATTTTTCTGACCAATCAACTACCACGTCTGTTGCTTCGATTGCGTATGTTACTTCGTTTACATAAAGGGCTGTGAGAACGCAAATCAGAGAAATTATTCATGCAACAATCTCATCCACTTGCTCCGGGTCATGATTCGGACTTTTATGTGAGAACATGACCTTACATACGTTTGAGGTCATATTGAGAAAGAATAGCTTCCCTACTAAAAATACTGAAAGTCACAAAAACTATAATCTCTACAAGCATTGTTTGCCCTCACTGGGACTTACTGTATTTATATAACATGTACTAACATTTGCATCATTTAGTATTATCAAATTAGTGATTCTCCTCCCACAGCACAACATAAAACATGCTGTATCTGATATACCAAGCAATATGGTGAATAATGGCCAACATAAAGAAGTAAATATATAAACCACACTACATTCACATGTTGACAGATACTAGTGCATCAAATACCAATCAAATTTCAAAAATGTTAACAGTGGACCAAATCATTTGAAATGTATTGCCTTAAAGTGTTTTGTATTGGGGAATGTATCTGGAGTCACTGTATCTAAAAAAAACAGTCATCAATGTTTATATCGTCTCTCATTCATTTTTTATGAATTGTTTCAGGTGCGGCGCGCGAGAGTAGCAAATCAACGGGACATTTAGCACAGGGGAAAGGGGTGACTATTGAGCCGATAAACCAAAGTAATGAAAACAGGGCTGCAATCTCGACGCTCTCCGCAGGACGTTTGTCTTTTTCTCATAAGCGGCGCGCCGACTCAGTGGTTTGTGTCTCGTGGCACATACTGTAGAGACTTTTAGATTCAAGATCGTAAAGGACCGGGGAAGGGGGTGAAGAAGTTGTCTTAATGAATTGTCTTAATGTCTATTGTCTTGATGAATGTCCACTAATTCAAGCCATTTCTGGTCTTAGTATTGTTCTTCTATCACATAACGGCCGTTGAATATTCCTTATTATTGTTTGCGCTTCTGTGTACATACTGTTCACAATAAGGATATGGTCTGTCTGTAAGGATTTGTGTTGTTGGGCATACAGTAAAAGGAGGGTTAGAGATATATGTTGGCGTGTTGGTGATGATGAGGTCATAAGTGATGAGTAGCTGGTGGAAATCTTGAACATACAGTATGACTTTTAGCCTCGCCATGCATTAAGACAGGGTTCAGGGTAGGACATCAGATACAGTATTCATTTTCTCACATTAAGCCCCATAAATAGGGAGCAACTGACATAACCGAATGGCTCTCTCAGACGCGGTTTCTGTACAAACAATGTAATTATGCTGACATCATAGCACTTTGGTTATATGACGACCATTATAGGTCCTGACCACACTGTCCAAACCTTGGCCAGCAGACACACTTACGTAATGGTAGGACCCAGAGACCCACGCAACCTCAAGCTTGGCATCACAACCGAGAACACAACATAAAAAACATGTCACTCTTTAGTGCCTATGTGGCAGAGTACAAGTGTCAACCGCATTATTCTTTATGTGTCTTAAAGCAAACTGTTTTCCGAGACATCAGTGCGTTGGGTGAATAGCAAGTGCAGTACTGTACTGTACTGTACTGTACTGTACTGTATATGCACTGGATCAATCTATTTGTGGATATATAATAATTGATCAAAAAGAGAGTTGGTAGTGCTCAATATTAGTGGATGACTGAATATACATATTATGTTCTTCTCAATAAAGCTTTGAACTTTTGGCAATTAATGTATGAACTGAATGATTAGATAACAGACAGGTTTTACATTTAGCTAGTGGTTTCTTGAGATAACTTTACTATAAGAATGTAGTGCGGTAGTCTAATTTACCCATCAATCATCCCATCAGAGAACAGGCCCTTTTTAGGAATCATTGGAAAAATATTTTTCTTTTTAAAAATGAGAATATTATCTTGTTCATTTGAATGCTTGTCACTTGTCAATACTATTGATCTCATTCTCTTTGTTTACTATTGCAAAACATGGAAACGTTGCAGTCTGTGTTTTGTCCCAGATGCTGCAGAGGAAAACAGAGATTATCTTCAAAAGTATACAGTCACAGTGAAAACAACACTAGAGCCCACTCACTCATTATAACTGTTATAATTCAGCCATATTGTGTATCTGGCTTGCATAGATGATGCTATGTTTATGGTCGGTTGTGAGCTGCATGTGTACCTCCAGTCTCTCGAAGTGACAGCTGTAAACACACTTTTTGCTCTTGATTGAAGGTACAGTGAGATCCAAACTAAAGTTTTCCGTTGGAAAGAGTGGATAGACTTAAGCTCCATTTTCAGTTGGCACGAAATGGACACAATTCCAAATGCAGGCGTATTGACTTTGTGTTGGCAGTAACAGGTTGAAGTTACCACAGGGCTAGAGCGTCTTGTGTACATGCAGGTGGGTGGTAATGGTAAAAGAGGCATTGGTCACGGTAATGAGCCGGTTATGTGCCATCAGTTTCGCTGAGAAATTATGGCCTTGAAAATATGGAAAATATGGAAATTATGGCCTTGAAAATATGGAAATTATGGTCTTGAAAATAGCACACATACATTTCAGACACGCATCCTCGTGCCAGCGCTAGATTGCGCTAAAACCTTTTTTCCCACACTGTTAATAGCCCAGTGTTCTTTCAGAGAAGGGCAACTTACCACAAACACACAAATAACATATGGGAGGGCGTCGAAGGATGGGGTGAGAGCGGACAGGAGGGTGGAGGATGCTGCATCAGTGGATAGAAGGGAGAAGGATTCAACAGAGGGTAGGGAGGATAAGACAGAAGAAGAGAGGGTGGTGGGGGACAGGGTACGTAGGTTGCGACGAGAGGGTCTAAAGTGGTTAGAGGCTGACAGGGAAGAGGTGGTTTTGAGGGGAAGGGAGAAGGATATAAAGTGATGATCAGAAACTGGAAGAAGAGTAGCTGTAAGATTGGAAGTGTGGGAGAATCTGGTGAAGACAAGGTCGAGCTGATTGCCTGCCTTATGAGTCGGAGGAGAGGAGGACAGGTTAAGGCCGAAGGAGAGGAGAAGGCCAAGTACCAGAAATTGTTTGAGATACCATAACTAACATTATTGAAACTGAGCTTGACTGTACTTTATGCTCAAATAATGATGTTGAAGTGATCATCGGCAGGAGCTGAGGAAGGAGATGGATTTGGGAGGTTGAGGTGGTTGATGGGTGTTATATGATTGGGTATATGGTTATTATTTGTGTCATACTTAAAGGGACAGTTCACTATTTTACACCTTATAGTCAGATGGTTCTTTACCTTGAAAGTAGTCTGTTGGCCAGGAGAAACTGCAAGCCATAGTTCAGAGTTGTTTAAATAGCCACAACTTTAGCCACCCCTCACAAAAAAACAATGGGAGTGAAGGGGGGGGAAAAAAGTTAAACGTGTGTTTTTTTATTTATTGTGGTGGCTAATATTAGCTGACGTTAGTCATGGCTAGTTAAACAACTCATGGATTACAGTTCCCTCTGGCCATTAGACTACTTTCAAGGTGAGGAACCATCTGACTACATTGTAAACTAGTGTACCATCCCTTTAATGAAAAACAAACAGATACATCTAAGGGGAATGTAATATACATCAAGTATCACTTACTCACCCTTCTCTCAGCAGATCATCAGAGGCCCACAGTAGCCTACATGATTCTACCCTTGAGCCCTGTAGTGTGCTGTGGCTACTCTGTGGCTGGCTAGCCCCTCTACTGGGAATATGATGAACTGCTTGGCAAAAACACATACAGGTAGAGAGAGAAGCAAGATCTAAAGTACAAATATGATCTGCTGCTCTCCATTATTAAACCAGTTCATGTTTAGATTAGCCATTCTCTATAGGCCTACTGTATTTTCTACGCTTTACTCTACTGTTCTTTATCTTACAGCAAAGTTGTGTGTAATTCCCGGGCAAATATTAATCTTTAAAAGTTACTCTTAGCTTTTGTTTTCTGTAATGTTCAAATGCTATCTAGTAAGCTAGACATTAAATGCAGTCTGAAGTGTTGGGTGGTTCCAGTGAACACTCTCTAATACTCTAGCCTATTACTAGCTTTCCCAAATAATATATTGTGACATTAGAATTATAAGGTTCTATCTCAATTTTTGTCAATATTGAGTTTTTTTTACATAATCTGATCCATTAGGTGTGTATTAATGCCTGTGTGTTTTTTTTGTTTTTTTTAATTGTTGACATTTTTGAGTTAGTAATTCATAAAATACTAATACTTCCATCTCACAAAACATAATGGAATGTAAAAACTTTGACGCTCAATATCTCTGATTGATTGATTATACTTTATTGTCCCCGAGGGGAAACTTGTCTTGGGCTTCAAGTGCAACAGAGACAATACATACAACATACAGTAGGCAAAGTAAACAACAGGACAGCAACAAACATTGAGTGACATTGACAGCAGTTTCCACCTGGACATGGCATCATTTGGTATAAATATATATTGCACATAACCCTTCAAGTGGTGTTTTCGAATATTGTACATGGGCCTTCAAGTGGTGTCTAAGATAAAGTGCAGGTGCTGGTGATCATGTCCTAATCATCGTTTCTGCTTGAGCGAATTGATTAGTTTAATGGAGAATGGGACAAATGATAGTTTTAAGAGCTTATAATTACATCTTGGCATGCGAAGCCTTCTACCTAGGGGGAGAACTTCGTATTCTGTGGAGAGCGGATGTTGGGGGTCTGCGATGATCTTATTAGCCTTGTCCAGGACAGCTTTTTCATATAGTTTATTTAGGATCACATAGTCTCTTTCACCTACAATTTTCTGAACTACCCTAAACAGAGATAGAACCTTATAATTGACATGTGTGCCATTTGTCAATCAAGTAGCAAGCATTACTGTACATTGCATCTCTTAACAAATCATAAAAGATGACAAAACTCACACACATTGGAGCACATTGGACAAAAAAGCAGACAAGGGACATCCTCCTTTCCATTAACAAACATGAATCACAATATTGAGGTGTAATGGTTTCAATTTCTAGAGTTTGGGGAAAGAGGCAAACCCTCGCTGTGAAAAGACAATCTTCTCCGCGGGGAGCCACGATCCACAATGTACTGTATGATGGGAGAAAATGAGTTCACTTAATAAAGCTCGTTTTTATGAGGGCAAAATTCCCCCCTACCACATTTTTGTTGTTGATACACTGCATCTGACATATTAAATTAATACATTTAATAGTCTAAATAGGCTCTTACAGTATGTAAACATTTTGTGGAGGGCGCTGGCAAGATTTGGTTCACGTTAAGTCTTGTCAGAGACGTTGTCGTGTACACCCCATGGACATTTTATAGTGTGTCACAGTGTGTCACAGTCAAAATGAAAATGCTGGAGCTTTGTAGCGTTTGCAATGTTGGATTGACATTGTTTTTTGATAGTTGTTGGTTAGTCACATGCGGGGTTGGAATGGACAGTTTATTATACATTGGCTATGTGATGGTTATTTGACGCTCATCATCTAACATTGCTACATGATTGCAATGGGTTGAAAATGACTGTTTTTGGCAGTTGGCGGTCGGAATCAGATGAAATGTAAAAAAATAAAAAATAATAATAATGTTGCCTGGGCATAAATGTAACATTAAATGTGTAATATTGATGTAACATGAATATTATAATGAATTGGATACTGAGGCATACAGAACATTTAGCGAGGCACACATCACCAGATAGCTAAACATTTTAAACTTGACTAGATTAGCTTAAACTTGATTAGCACGTTGCCGACCTCCACTGGTACGTCCATTTATTGTGCGTACAGCGCTTCTTATGCAGTCCGTAGTAGTAATGTGAACTGGGAAAAAAACAATACAAAAATAGCAATGAATAACGTGACTAAACATTACGAAATACAACAAAAACATGAGCAGAATAATTTAACATTGAAGTTTAACATTGAATAAAACATAGATGAACTTAAGTACTTACAAAACAAAGTTTCTCCAAGGCATAACACAAGCAAACGGAGACAAACAATGAGAGAAATTCCAACCATGCTGTGCTTCCTTTGTTTACAAGAAAATGTCTGCTTTTAACCACTGAACTCAGCATGTGACCAACAACAACCAAAGAAAACAGGTGACATTACACTGTACAATAAGTTCTGTAAACAAACTAGAATAGCCGTGCCTTTTTTACCTACTAATAGAGCCGCCTTGGGGGTCAAATGCCCCCTCTTTAATATGCTGAGCTGCTATTTACACACAACAACCACTAGTTGTCCGCTTGTAAGTTAGCCTGCTTCCTACACAGAAAAACGGCAAAATAGCTTTATATTAGCTTACCCTGATGTGATTTTGAAAATGTAAGGATACTGGGTGGTAGAATGCACATATCTAGGAAAAGTCATGAAAGGAGGGTCCTGAAATTTGATCGAGTGCAAAGATAACATGTTTCTTTACTCACCTCATAGCTGATTAAGTGTTAAATTGTCTTCCCACTCTTAGACATTCTTGGTACTATTCATATTTTGATTTTATTTAGATTTTTTTAATTGACTGGTGTTTTGCCGATGCGGGTAGCTGCATGCGTTTGTGATTCACGGATGGTAGCTTGCTATCACAAGACTATGAATCATCATGCTTTTACATGCTTTTATACAATGTTTGTATTCAGACATTGCTGCACCGTACCATTTATGTCACAATATATACAATATTGTTTTTTTCTAAAATGTGCATCGGGCAGTATTGATAGTGCCTGACCTCAAATGTTTAAATGGTCATGTATTGTCTTAAGTTTAACTAATAACACTTTGTCAAGTGCGGTTCCCACCGGTATGTAGCATGTACGAAGAAATGACAGTATGTTGTAGCAATGGGTAGACTTTCTCTCTTCAAATATTTCAACTTAATTGGAAAGAAAATTCACAATGCCCTTCAAGTACTGTAAAAACACTAGTCTCTGCCTACATTGAACTATCAGCACATTTTGAGGGGAGGGATGGAGGGAATATGAAAAAAAATCAGGGTCGGCAGAGGAGGGAAGCCTGTCTTATGTGTCAGTGATGGTTTTTATTGTTAGGGATTGTGACCTCCACTGTCTATCTGCTTTTCTGCCCCAGTGAGATAAATGCTGCCAGTTGTTCCGTAGTGGAAGTGGGCGAGAAATCTAAGAGGACTTCAGTCGAGCGTGACATGACTTCCTGTATGAATATGGATGTTTATTTCTTAAGTCTTGGTCCGTACCCTAACCAATATTGATGAAACAATTTATACGTTACAGGAAAGACATTCCTTTGGGTGAGGAGGAATATAATTAAAGCATAAATGAATAAAGCACTCATTTATGTTCCCCCCTGTGTACAGAAGTACATTTTTCCAGAATTACATCTTCATAGGTAGATGGGGCTTGAGAAACTCAGTGTTGGATGACACTGACAATGTAAATTCCAGCAGGTCCCTGCAGCTAACTTTATGAGCGTGCCCGAGACAATTAATTATTAATAATAGCTGGAGGAGAGCAATGTCTGTGTTTTCAAATCTGCTGGGGAGAAACCACTTAAAAACAATTATTTGTCAGCAATATTTGATGAGCCAAGGGCAAATAACAGCTGCACTGCTGAAGAGTGACACCCACAGAGACACAGAGAAGTGTAAATATGGGAAACTCAGGACTGCTGAACTGAATGTAGGGGTTCACACAGGAAGCACGATGGACCTATCGCTAAGCCACGCCCCCTTTGAAAAACTCGACAATGACTGACTGACCGACCGTGACTGAATGACATTCAATGACTTACAATGGCGGGAGTTGGCAAATTTCTGATTTCTTTATTTACCACAGTAAGTAATAGACATTTTTTTTTTTTTTTAAGATGACAAGAATATTTCGTCTAGAAGCTTTTCACCATCAGATTTTAGCGAGTTGTTTGTCCGAGTTTTCTGCCTGTAGTGACTTTTGCTGTGATATGATTAGACAATTTCTATTTTGGGGCGTGGCTTAGCGATAGGTCCATTGATGAATCCTCAGTCTGTTCTCAATATCTATCAGACGTAAAGTAATGTCTGAGAAGATATAATGTATGTAGGGCAGTCAGTAGGATGTAAACTATTAGCAAATTAGGCAACTTCAAGTAACACAAAGGTGGAGGATGTTACACCAAGACTTGGAACCTGAACAGTTTGAGTGGGCTTTGGGGCAATCTTGACACAATTGCTTCTGGTGGATTTGTCTGCTAGTTGCTAATGTTTGCTAATGCTAATGTTTGCTAATGCCTTCCTGAGACACTAAGAAATTGACAGGGCAGTAAACGAGGATGGATGACATGTGGGGAAACTCACTTGTGCAGGGATAATGATTTGCTGTGTAAAACGTAAATGGTGACAAATTGCCATAAGATAGATACTGTTGTTATTATTTTTTATTCCAGTCTCACTTTGATGCAAGTTTGTGACATTTTTATGAAGGGATCTGTTAGGCTTAAGGAGTAGGTTTACAACAATCTGACATGTTGAATGTTTAAATTTGGTACACATGATTATACAGAATCAACAAATCACAGTCCTATCAGAAAAAAGATAAAATAATAATAATAATAATTAATAGAAACCATAACATCTCTGTCCACCAACACTTCGATGCAGCAGTTGGGATTGCAAGTGCATTGCATTTACTGTACATCTTGTATGTACATTACTTTAAATGGTCCTTTCCTGTAACGTATAGGGCACTTAAGGCCGATTTAAAGTTCTGCGTAAAATCGACGCCGTAGCCTTGCGTAGTCCCGCGTTGCCTACGGAGAGTCCCACGTTGCCTACGGAGAGGGTTGACGTGCACATCTCCAACATTTTAAGAACGCGTCAGTTTCTACGCAACAGTAAGCTCTGTGATTGGTCCGCTTGGTAGCACATGATTCCGACTCTCTCGTCGGCCAAAATGCGGAAGCCATGACAGAAATGTCATTTACTTTTTCTGTAATTACTTATTAATAAAGATTTGAAAAATTATGATAACCATCGTATTATCTTAGTTTAATGTCATTTCAATGCATCATAGAACTTTTATTTACAACAAGCATAACAACAAAAAGATCGCTATTATGCCGCTTTGAGCTTTGAGCTCCGTTGAGTTCCTAACCGGAAGAGGCACAGCACAGGGGCATAGAAAACACACTGCCACCTAGCGATGTGACGGTGTAATTGCAGCGCGGCCTACGTAGAAGTGTAAAGTGCGAGACCCCTTACGTAAGCTACGCACGTAAATTCGATGCAGAACTTTAAATCGGCCTTTAGGCCTATATAGCACATTTTTTGCTGCTCCAAAGCTGCACCTTTTTTGCTGCTCCAAAGCTGCTCCAAAGCGCTTTACAACGGCTCTCATTCACCCATTCACACACACATTCACACACCAATGGCGGCAAGCTGACATGCAAGGCGCTGGCCCGGGAGCAATTTTGGGGTTCAGTGTCTTGCCCAAGGACACTTCGACATGTGGCCAGCCGGGGCTCGAACCGCTAATCTGCCAACCTTGTGATCATTAGACGGCGACTCTACCTCCTGCACCACAGCCACCCCTTTACGTACAGTACGATATCATGTGAATGATCGATCAAGAACACATTGGAGGTTTCTCCTTTATTATATTTTATTACACTCTATAACCTTTGCACTACTGATGTTTACGTTACTACCTTTGCACTACTGCATATTGCACATGTCTCCTGACATAGCTTCTTTTATACTCTGCACATTAGATACTGTATATAAACTACCTCACTGTACATAGCTCATAACTGTATATTGCCCATTACTGTATATACCTCTAACTATACTGTTGTTTACAATACTACCTCTGCACATACTGTATATTACATAGGTAACTATCACTACATCTTGTTCTCTTCAAATCATGCTCTTAGATATTTATATCATGCCCTTATATCACTATTTGCACCTCTGGTTGGATGCTAAATTGCATTTTGTTGTATACATTTAATCTAATCTAATCTATTTTCAAGGTTAGGAACTCTATCTCTAAAGGTTAGCCAACATCATCCATGGATTTAAAAAGAACTGGACACATCTAAAATGTATCAAACACAAACATCTTCAGTAGAGCAATCAATCAATCATGACAGTAGCCTACCTACTACACCGTAGCCAATTTCACAGTTTTGAATCACTGTTTTAGTATCTGTATGCCTTAACACTAAACCTTTCATGACTTTTCCTAGATATGTGCGTTCTACCACCCAGTATCCTTACATTTTCAAAATTCACATCAGGATTTGCTAAAGATAAAGCTATTTTGCCATTTTTCTGTGTCGGAAGCAGGCTAACTTACAAGCGGCCAACTAGTGGTCGTTGTGTGTAAATAGCAGCTGAGCATTGAAAAAAGGGGCCCCCCCGAGGCGGCTCTTTTAGTAGGTAAAAAGGCACGGCTGTTCTAGTGTTCATTTGCATCTCTGCCACCTCCCCAAGAGGTGTGTTAATTCATTCTAATTGTAATACTCCCCTCTTTGAAGAGGGGACCCAATTTGGTGTCTGGGCTGTCTTACCTTCCTTAACCTGCTATCTACCTGTCGTAAACAGCCTAAACAATGGATAATCAGAGAGGGAGATGATGGGGGTGAGGGAGGCAGATGTGCCTCTGCATTGCAGATATCTGCTACCTCTGCTTCCAATCAATCGGCAATCAGCACAGTTTCACCGCAGCTGTTATGCCCCTATTCATTTTGCTAGAGTGTTCTCTTTTTCTCAATGCCCGCCTGGAACATAATTGCAGGAGCTTCCAAGGCCTCACAAGAGAAAGGAGAAGGCAATGTCTGCATTTATGAAAAACTATTATGTCTTTTTAAAAAGATTTAAAGTTTTTTATTTTTTACCCTGTGTGTGATCTGTCTTTTAGCCTTTAGTCTGTATTGTATGTGGACTACCATGACTCATCAAACTATTACTGGCTCTGGCAGTTTAGTTCAATGGCCTTATAAGCTCACCAAGCCAGCACTGCTATAAACAGTTTGCCTTGCGAACCCACACGCCGCTGGTTTGAATTGTGCTTTGGAGAACAATACTCGCTACTTATTGTTGCAAATGCTATCTTATTTAACTCCCTAACGACATTACCGTTACCATAACTACTGAAAGTGAATGACTAATAAGGCCTATAACCACCACACAATTAAGAGATAATAAAGATTTACTTCTTATGTATGTCACACAAAAATGTACCCTTGTGTCGCATATCTTAATTTTTTTAGGTGTTGTTCAATACAATTAAGCAATGTCACACGAGAGGGAGTGTTTTATACTGAATATCAGCACGGCTGTGATTCGGTCGTAGGTACGAGGCCGCAGGCCGAGTTGGCACTAATAAGGCCGAGTTGACACTAATAAGCAACAACAGATTATGATTTGTTTGTTTATTTAATCATAAAAATAAACAAAAAATAGTTCCGCAACTGAACTTCAAATGGACGGTTGCCTAGTAACGTGAACACAAACATGTAGTCTAATTAACGGTCATTTAGTAGAACATCTGTGCGGTGGAGTGATACATATAGTTAAAAGTCCCAGTGCTGTTATACTGTATATCAGCACTCATGGAATGCCTCTCGTCCAATCAAATTACTTGGTCGGAACTAACTGTTGTATAATATATAATGACACACAATTGGTAATGCGTACTATTGTGTATAGGATTTAAGGAGACATTGTTGAAATAATAGCATCAGAGTATACGTTTGGAATTCTCTTTTATCAATTGAGATTCCCTACTCTGTTGACTGACTGAGTCTGAGAGTGCCATAAAAGCATGGCACTACAAACTACAATTACGGTTTGCCATGACTCATATTATGATACAATGCCATGGGGGGAAATGTTTGGTTTCTATGGAAACGTATCGTATGGCAACAGCCTGTGGAGAGGGTTGGTTTTTAATGAGTCGGCTTGCTTCAGCAAGTCCAACTATTGTTCTTCCTCAAACTTCTGTTACTTCTCTTCCTTCCAATTGTCTACTCTTCCTCCTAACTGTTAAGCTATTCACATACAACACAACTGTCCAACGTGTAGAGAGGTCTAACTCACATCGCTAGGACTTTTGGTTTTGATACTTTTTAAACGATTCAGCTTTTTGTAACTCAAAACGTATATTTTAACATGGTGAAATGTTGATTTAGGCCAAAAAACGAATATTCATCCATCCATCCAACCAACCAAACCATCTCACAGTTTTTCGACTATCCAGCAAATCTATATATTGACCAAACCATCTTTAAATGTTTTCCAATACTAAAATAGTACTTTGCAAGCCCTCCACGTTTCTTTTGGAACTTTTACTAACGTGAAGACTATTATTGTACGTTTTTACATGGTCTTTTTATTTTTGGTCAACAGACCATTACTGTAGCATCATGTCAAATTCACAGATGTGCACATATCTGTCTGCGTGTCATCACATTGTTTGAAAGGTTGAGACTTACCAGTCTATAAGCAGACATACTATCACATCCTAGATAACCTATAGACAACCTATCACCCTAAAGCCTCCATACATAATTCACAAGGCATTGGGAGCCAAGGCTTACACCTGACTAGCCATTTCAGTTGAACTGATCTTCCATCTATATGGTCTAAGTTGCACTAAGGCTACGCATTGAATCAAATCTACACACTGAACCTTTAAAAGAGGGGTCCAAAAATACTCATGTTTTTCCCGTTCCTAACCCTGTAACCCCTCTGTAATTTCCAAAAGGAGGACTTCAGCTAAGAAACCATGGAGATCATCTTGATCCAATGTTTTGTGTTGGTAGAGTTGGTCAGGAAATTAAAGTTTTACCCAGGCTCTTATTACAATACCACTTACTTATCCACAAAAGCCAGCATGAACTTTGACACGAAACAAGGACCAGGACTATAAAAAGGCATGCTATCTGTACACAACCACTCTCTAACACTGAGTACACTGTGGAGCTACGACTGTTTTTGGGTCAATAACCATAACCATAGTATGTTACTCTTAAACTGTAGTTCAGCCTGCCAACACACAACACACTTTTCCTAAAACATTTTTTTTAGAGATTTGATAATCAAATGACTATGTAATTCAGGTGAAGGCCCACCTTAGTGGCAATTGTACACTATGAACGAAGGCACGTTCGAGCATTAAACATGCTGTGGTAACTAATATGTAGGCGTCTGATCCCCATTTATTGCTGACGCAGAGATAACAGTGATGATCACATTGCTCGTAAGTAATGTGAGAGAGAGCAGCTGCCACATTCTCTCTGCCTTTGATTTTAAATACTATAAGAGGGCCTAAGAAAGGGATATTTACAAATTATAGCTCCCCCACTTTTCTCTTCTCCCCATAATACAACATAATAAAAGTAATCTTTGAAATGTGAGCCCTTATCAGCAGTGCAAAAATGAAATGAAGTTCTCACAAGAAACATAGATAAAGGGCCAGCTGACTGTCAACACACTGATGATTTCATCTCGCTGAGAGAGGAAAAATGACTAATTAAACTAATGTGTACTTTTTCCCCCCTCTTGTCAAGCTCTTCCAACAAAGTATTGTTAAAAAAAACGGTAGTTTCTCCTGTAGTTCACAATATTATCCTTTTTTGTTCACAATTCCCCTACACTCGCTGGTCTGAAAAATAACCGAGCATCTATCTCACCTTTTGTTCTCGGAAGTCCACTTACGATGACAAAACCGACCGTCTGCAAAGATGTATGGCCTCAAATTATGTTTCAGGCTTTTCCCTATGTCTCTGATGGCTCTTGTGGGGGAGAGCCATAGCCAGTTGTGAGGAAGTAAAGTGGCTGTGCTTGTGACCTATCGCCTTGTCGTCTGTCGGCTGTGATCAATTAGTCTTTCTTGTGAATTAGCAGTGAGGCAAAAAAGCAAACGAGAAATATATATATATATATATATATATATATATATATATATATATATATATATATATATATATATAGCCTATATATAACAGTATGGGACTGGCTTGTCTATGCTATGATGCATGGTGGTACAATTTCCTAGTCAAGATTGTGGTGTTCCAAATCCCATGATGTAATTTCCCATTTTGCTCATACGGAGTATCTACCAGTGATAGTGGAGGGTAAACACACATAAATGCACCTTTTATTTTGCTGAATAGCATTTACCCATCCCTATTATCTGCATGACACCGTCTGGTGAAAAGGGTTGCATGATTGTCATGACCAAGAAGCTTCTTTTTTTTTGCATAATTACGAAAGTTTAGGCTAAGTGTTGAAGTGCCCACTCGATAAAAGAAACAACAGTTTCAGGATCACTATACTTATCATGGGCGAACGGTCATAATAAGCTATAAATGCGGCGCATGCCCAAGCCCTTTAATAAAAAGGTGTGTTCGATCGTTTTGGTTTAAAACCGTCGCCCTGCTGTCCATATGGCAAGGCTGTCAAGAAATCAGCTTACTTCGCGCATGCGCTCTGTGATTCCGAGTACACAGTACGTGCAGTAGGGATTACTGAACGTGATCATTTTGATAGGCAAAAAAGCGGGCTGTGGACCAGCTTATACACAGACACGCATGCGCAACACTACAAGCATTTGAATTTTTTGCGGCACTTGACACCTCATCGCCATCGCCACAATATGTCAATATGAGTGATATTAATTCAATAGAATCTTTGCGTTCGATGCATACCTGTCAACCCTCCCAATGTTGACAGGTATGGTTCGATGCCGTTTTCTCGGAGGACATTTGAGGAAAAAATCATATTATTTCAAGAGAACGTCCAACTCCTGAACTCCTGAATCGCTATGGCGATTTAAACAACCTAACAACAAAAACTTGCCTCTACTTCAGAGTGCACCTGCCCTAATGTCCTATGACAATAAAGTGCACCTGCCCTAATGTCAATGACAATAAAGACCATTCATTCATTCATTCATAATGCCAAGGTTGGTGCCACCAATCAGATGTCACTATGGATCAAGATCACCCATTAACGGCATGTCTTGGGTTTGATCCATTGAAGTCTTATTCCAATAAGGCTCTTCACTCTATACATCACTGGGTCCATCTTATGAACTGAATAATCAATGGCTTCCCTCCCAGCAGCCCCGAGGCTATCTGCAGGAGCACAGGGAAAGAGAAATATTGCATGTTCGCTTTGAAAAAGATTCATTTATGGCATTACCAACTGTCTCCCTTTTGTGACAACTTTTCATTTGTATCTGCGGTAACAATGTGAATTGAAGGAGACAATCAGAGAATTCTCTCGTTGAATTGTTCCCAGTGTGGCACGTCTATTTGGAATACGTGCCTCTGCCTTGTTTCTATGTGAATACTGCAATTAAAAAACAGAACACTTTATTTCAGTGAACACATAGGTTACTCATGTGCAACTTATACATGAATGAATTAATGGACTTTATTGTCATTGCTACAGTACAGGTACCAAACAACGAAATTTAGCAGGGGTGGCTCCCCTGGTGTTAGGAAAGGAAAAAAAAAAAAAAAAAACTTTTAAAAAAAATCACAAGAAGGGAAGGAGCTGGTTTACATAAATAAAGGCTATGTACACTATCCACTGTACTATACTGTACAGATAGACGACTAGGGTTGTCATATTGCACAATAGTATTATTTCACATTTATTTAAAGTGTCACAGTTTGCAGGCTTGAAATGTACATGTTTGTGCCTCAGCACTACACCTGATTTTTTCAGTCCAGCAGCTGCCATCTATCCGTCCAGACTGTCCAGGGCCCAGAACTTAGGTCTTTGCTGTGTTCAGGGCCTGGACGGCCCTGTGGTAGAAGCTGTTCTTCAGTCTGTTTGTCTTTGCGGCCGGGGTCCTGTACCTCCTTTTCGAGGGCAGCCTGGTAAAGTGTTCGTACCCAGGGTGGGTCGGGTCCCTGGAGATCTTGGAGGCCTTCCTGAGACAGCGTGTGTTGTACAGCTCTTCCAGAGAGAGGAGGATACATGTTTGCTTTGTCCCTATCCCCTCAATAACAAGTCACACACCTACACATTAATGTTATTGGGGGGCAAGGTTGGCCTTGAAGTAAGGGAGGCAAGCCAGTAACCCCAAGGTCACTGGTCAAATACCTGAATGTGAGCCAGTGATTGGAGGGTTTCTGAAATCACTTTTTTTTTTTTTTTTTTTTTTTTTTTTTTTTTTTTGATTTTATCCCTTTTTCACCCAATTTGGTAGCCAATTTAACCCAACTTAGCATCCAATTATCCCCTGCCTATTGCATAGGATCCGCCGCACGACCCCGTGGCCGGCAGTCCCAGAGGAGGGCGCCAGGCAGACTAGGCTGACTGGCTCCTCGAGCCCAGTACCGTTATTCCGGCACCCAGGGGGCGGTGTTGCGCGACGGATCCCAGTCCAGAAATACTCCTATACCCCCCTCAGAAGCGGCCGGCCAATATGCCGCTTCCCGTGTGCCTCGGCCATATCTGGATCTGGCGAGCCGGTCTGAAATCACTTCTAACTGAGCCAGCGACGACATGACTTGAAGAAAGAAAACACCTCAAAAATGGCTAGTGTTACCCTGAAATGGCCAAGTAGCTACTTACAAGTGTTCCCCATACTAAAAGTGTTACCGAAAAACACTATTGCGTATAGTTGGCATGGTCTAAGCCCTTTTTTCCAACATTTGCATGGCAGATGCTGCTTTTCAACAGTGCAGTATGCAGTTGTGTTCCGCCCAGTGTTCCCCTAATGTGTTGGTCTGTCTACATAGATTTAGCTCTCAAATTAAGGAAACACATGGGGACCACAGTGGATGGCACTTAAGAAGAATGATACGATACGAGCTCTCTCCTCCTGAGGTTGAGATTGAGGAAAGGCCCTGCCTTTTCCCCAAGTTTCCCAAGCAGGCAGCTGTCGGGGTCACGGCTGGGCTGGGGGCCATTTCACTTTAATTCCCTAAGATCCTTGGGTATACAGAGAGAAAACGGTCCATATTACAGACAAATCCATCTGTTTCCAGTTTGAGCAGAGCTTTTGGGTTGATATTTGTTTCATATTTTTAACACACAATATTCCTCTCTCTCTCCCCAAAGGCTACTATGAGGAATAACACACAAAAAAAGTGAGAAAGTGAGATACGGAATCGTTTTTAGTTTTTTGTTACTTTGATTGAAATCAATTAAAAAATCAGATTGAGATTCATTCAGGACATTTTGGTGGACGGCAAAGCTTCCGAGAGAGACGTTGTCAGAGATTTAATACAGCCAGGTGACAGAGATGTTGTTTTGGCATTGTGATTGTGTCATGGGGAAATGTACCACCTCCACACTATTTCCCATTACACGATTCAACCCCTGTTTCTTCATCCATCCATGCAGCCCCAATCTCACCCGAATGGGTTCCTTCAGTCTCCAAGATAAATCTGATGTGAATGTGACCCTGGGACATTGTTGCAGTTAACTTCCTGTGTCCTGGGCTTCCATGGAATGTCTTGCCTCAGGGCAGCTTTAAATAAGAGCACATCAATATTACATTTTCGGGGGTTATTCATTAAGTAAACCATTACATGTGGAGATCAAAGTTCACTAGCCAAGAGAAGGTAATTCCCCTGAGTGTATTGCGTATTAGCGTCATGATTTATTAACATGTTTCACCATAGCCCTCACTATGATTAGATTCTTTTTTTTTTACACAGTTTTTTGTGTTTAAGTTTCACTTTGAGGGAATACTGACTTAAACAACAAAATAAGAAGGTAGAGTTACTGCTACAGCAGGTATTAAATGACATTTTGGAATAAAGCATTATGCAAGAATGTTCACTAGTCTGATGATAATTATTCAACGGGGAGTACATTTCAATACATGCATGATTTATGGTTACCCCAAAAAGGGTTATGGTTACACACTGTTCTTTCACATGGAACTTGTCTCTTTCATTCAGTGAGAGCGGTGTCAGGGAGCAGCAATAACTTGGATAGCTTTTTCCTAGCATTAATATCTATCAACATCAATAAAATGAAGGGCTGTCAAATGATAAAAGATATATATAGGCCTATATATATACTGATTTAATCGCATGGTTTAAGCATCTTCTCAGGCAATGCCAATTCAGCCAGCTTTGATAAACTTATATTTACTACCGTAACTGGTTAAAAATAAAAAGTTAAAAGGCATGAATAAATACGAATTGATCTCACTTCACTTGTATCTGCTCCTTCATATCCATGGTATTCAACATGACAAGCTACTACAGTACCATCCATACGTATTGAACTCTATACTCTTAACAGTTTGGATTTTAAATCAAACAACTGCTATGAAGTTAAAGTAGAGATTCTCAACTTTAATTCAATGTTGTTGTTTTTTTTCTTACAGATTAGATTCACCATTTTGCAAGTACAGTGTTTTAAACATACTCCCTCTATTTAAGGACTAAAAGTATTGTAAAAAATAATATGATGTCCAAATAAAGTACTACTATTAAAAAATAAATAAAAAAAAATCGACAATCCTTTGCCAGTCTGCCACCCACTGATTCTCTGGTACTGCAGCCATTGTCAGTTGTTGTTTGTTTTGTCCCAAAATTGTATAACCAGGAAATTAAATACATATTCAATTGGATTTAAATCAGAAGATTGACTTGGCCAATGAAAAACGTTCCGCTTTTTGTCTTTGTCATTGTCCTACTTGCATTGTATTATTAATTTGAAGAATCAACACTAGACATTGAAAGCTTTCTTCTGTCTGCACACGTTATGCGACAGAACACAGATGACTTACCAGAAGCTCCTGTCAAGCCAATTAGCCCATTACTTTTTGCTATGCTGAAGTAGAGGACTATGCATAACATGTACACAGATACCATCAAATAAAAGCTGAGAATCTCTACTTTCACCTAACAGTTAATTGTTTGATTTAACATCCAATCTTTTGGAGTGTAGAGCCAAAATAAGAAAAAGGAATGCTTTACTGTCTTAAGCCCAATGCACACGGCGTGCGATTTTGTCGCACGACAACATTCGATTCTCAATTCACACCAATGAATGAATGTGAATGGAGAATCGAATGTTGTCGTGCGACAATATCGCATCGCACGCCGTGTGCATTGGCCTATAGGGCAGTATATACAGTGGCTTCGGAAAGTATTCAGACCCCTTTACTTTTTCCACTTTTTGTTGTGGAAAAATAGACCAGTCTCCTGGTCAAAGACCAGAGGGGAGGGGGAGTTGGGAGTGGAGCTGGCGTGAGATTGGTGGAAGGGGGAATTAGATAGGGTGAACTCCTCATCATCCTGTGCTCGACTTGATCCAGCTAAAGGTGCACAAAGCCCACCTCAGTGAATCTAAACTACGCATAGGTGACTCCTGATTGGTTTAGATATCATGCTACGAACACGTACACAGACACACACACACATGTCACGTATAGAAACGGCTGCACCGCTTTAAAAAATAAATAAAATTGAAATACAGAAATACATAATATACCGTGAGTATTCAGACCCTTTGCTATGACACTCTTAAAATGTGCTCAAATGCAAAAATGTCACTCAACAAGTTGAATTGAGTCCATCTGAGAGCAAGGATAATAAGATATATTTTGTTTTTATAGTCTCTGGTTTGCATAAGAATCAATTGCACACTGTGTGGATTATGCCGTCATTACCAACTCAGCAAATTTCAATTGACATTTATTTTTTAATTCTCTCTTGATCTTGACAAACTCCCCAGTCCCTGCCGGTGACAAACATACCCATAACATGATGCTGCTACCACATTGCATGTGCTGGATTTCCACTAAATGTAATGTAGTAAAACCAAATAAACAATTATGTCCAGCCAATTTCTTTGCTATTGTTACAAACACAATTATGGATGTTGTGGGATAGATTACTTTCCCTTAAGGGAATTCTTTTTTGGCCATATATTTTGTGGAGTGACTGAGATGATATCTGCCAGGCCAGGACTGGGTGGGCCTGAGGGACCTGAGGGTCTGAGTCCAACTGAGATGGGGGGTGGGGTGAAGTCTTCATAGCATTGAAGGTGTGATGCAGTGGTTTATGACATTTCAATTCAATTGAATCATTAATTTGTTTGGACTGTATGCAAATCAATTCTTCATTTTCTTTGTTATAGCACCATAACCCTTGAAAGCCATGTTGACCCTAACAAAGCTCACCAACCAATGTATTGTTGGTCCCTTTAGTTGGCTAATTTGACAGACCGATTTTAAGAGGTGATCGGAATCTATGTGACCCTTGAGACAAAGAGTTCAGGAGGTAAAATATAATGATCCAAACAGGAGTATTGTGTATATAACCCACAAGTAAATAGCTGTGATTTGCCAATTGCCAAACCAGTTTTATATATGAATAAGATTGTCTCATGCCAAACCTTCTACACCTCTTAAATGGAAATCGTTTTCCATCTAAAAACCCTGGGTCATGTTGAATGAAACATTATGACTCTTCTATAAACAATCTGCACAGATTGAATTCCGTTTTGAAGCCAGGGGGTTTGGCAGTACACACACTAGGCTACTGGGGGGACATCCCAGCATTTTGAAGAGTTACATTTTTTCCTCCTCGGAGTATATAGTGAATGGTTTGAATTGTTTATTTACCTGTAAAAGCATGAGGGTTCAGTAGGTTATCTTATAGAAGACCACCCTGACTCAAACTGAGTCTAGGAGAAAGTGTTGATTTAGGAGTAGGCCTACACAATACAAGTAAGTACAAGTGAAAATAGATTTGCGGATGGTGGTTGGTGTGGTTGACGTTAAGGAAACCTGACGGGTATACTTCAAAGAAAGCGAAAGGGAACTAGCGAAATGATCGTGTACAAAAACATTGTCAAAAGTATTGCTGATACATTGGAGGCTACAGGGCGGAATAACATGAACATCTATTCGTCACATGAACAGTTTATATATTCAATAAAAATGTATCTTAAGAACACATTGTGATGGTTGACTGATCGACTTGGGACAACCCTACCCTAAACGCTATGCTTATCCATCACTTTTACCTAACACAAACCTTACCCGTTGAAAATATGAATTTCAATTAGGTGACGCAAGAGTTGTTTCGTCCTAATCATCCCACTTAGCGTTGATTCAAGCAGAGAGGGATATGCGTATGTTGATGTCATTAACAGTCTTTGATTGAAGCAAGCCGAGTTGGCTGAAATGAAGTGTACTGATTTTGGCAACAATCTCAAATGGGTCCTGGACTAAAATCTGCATTGAAATCAGCGTTTGATTTGCTGAACGTCTGAAGCACTACTGAAGTCTGGCTTGCATTAGTGGCAGCCGGTGTTGAAACAGGAGCCATATTTGTGACACTGAGGAAGCCTGCACCTGAGCTTAACACTAGAGCCCCAGCCATGAGTGTGAGTAAAGAAAAATGTTATATCTTTGCACTTGATCAAATTTCACGACCTTCCTTTCATGATTTTTCCGCGTTCTACCACCCAGTATCCTTACATTTTCTAAATCACATCAGGATAAGTTAATATAAAGCTATTTGACGTTTTTCTGTGTAGGAAGCAGGTTAATTTACAAGCGGCCAACTAGTGGTCGTTGTGTGTAAATAGCAGCTTGAGCAAAAAAGTAAAGAGGGGGTTTGACCCCCGAGGTGGCTCTTTTAGTAGGTAAAAAAGGCACGGCTGTCCTGATCCCTCACACCCCTCTGCAACATGATCTGTTTCTTTATGTTTTCAACAAAAACCTATTGTCTGTATACAGCAGTTTTTTGTATGGTTGTGTGTGTGTGTGTGTGTGTGTGTGTGTGTGAGTGTGTCTTTACTGTGTCTGATATCATATATTCATATGAAATAAATACAAAAAGGATACACTATCATAGTAGTCCTGGTGACAGACCCACAAATGCATTAAATTACATATTGCATGTCTAATCTTTTCTAAACACATAGCTTGACGTTATCCAGCGCTGTCTGTAAAACTGACTTCACTCTCTGCAATCCGCATTATTTTCCAATTAATTTGGGGTTGAGATAGCACAGGCTGCGAATGTAAGGGACAGAGCAATGAAGACCAAAGGTCTACAGTGTCTCTTTCCAAACGGTGTGTGCCCAATGAGGCCTCTCTAACCTCGGGCAAATGTCATTTGCCCACTATTATTTCCACCTTATTTATTTGGAATGGGGCATCCATTTTTATTTTACATTTGCTCGGGAAACAGATGAGCCAATCGTAGGCCAACCGCTGGGCCCCCATATTGTTAGAAATTACACTTTCAATTTACCACAGCGGTACCACGCTGTAGGCCGCCTCTTTCCCGATGATCGGCTGAGACAATTGAAAATGCAATGGATATTTCCGAGGACAGGGAGGGATTGCTGTGATTGGCATCAGACCTGATTCAATGGAAGTCTTTGACTGTGTTTTAGTTTTCAGTTGTAACATAGAAAGGTCTACGTTACAGATCCCCACTGAAAAGTCCCTGCTAAACATGGGTTATAATATCTAGTATTCTCTTAATAAAACATATGGTTGATTGTATTCATGTTCCATTATCAATCTGGTGACCGTCCTGGTGTCATTCCCATAGAAGTTTATAGAAAACTCTAAACTATAAAATGAACGGAGAATAGATTTTCAATTTAGAAATCTATGACAGTACAGTACATACACTGTAGCAGCCTCCTGGTGCAGCCAGAACAACCTGGAGCTCAACGCTCTAAAAACTGTAGAGATGGTAGTGGACTTCAGGAGGAGCCCAGCCCCAACCTTATCATGTGTGACTCCCCAGTAAGCAGTGTGGAGGCATTCAGATTCTTGGGGACAATCATTTCACAGGACCTCAGGTGGGAGAACATCACCTCCACCATCAAGAAGGCCCAGCAGAGGATGTTCTTCCTGCAGCAGCAGCTGAAGAGATTCAACATGCCGCAGAAAGTTCCATCATTGAGTCCAACCACAGCTCATCGATCACCGTCTGGTCCGCTGCCTCCACTGCCAAGGACAGAGGCAGATTACAGCGGATCATTCGGTCAGCCGAGAAGGTCATCGGCTGCAACCTGCCATCTGTCCTGGACCTGTTCCACTGCAGGACCAGTCCCTGATCCCTCCCACCCCGGTCACCACCTCTTCTGAAGTCTCCCATCTGGAAAAAGGTTCCAGTCTATCAAGACCAAAACCTCACACCACCTGAACACTTTCTTCCCCCTGGCAGTGGGCCTCACAAACAAGCCCCCTGCCTCTCATTGACTCTGGGACTTGCACCCGCTACGACCCCCCCCCCTCATCACACGGACACATACACATGCAACTAATTTACAGCTTACATAATCATTGTCATACTGCCCCTTTCTGTCTGTCTTTTTAAACTATTATTTATTATAGTGTTGTTTATGACATTGATGTTGCTGATTATATTGTTTGTATTTTTATGTCCTATGCACCAGCCACACCAAGCCAATTTCCTGTATGTGCGAATATACTTGGCAATAAAAAAATATTCCGATTCTGATTCTGATACAGTGTTTGCTTCATTCAATTTTCTTTAGTACTAAAAAGGTTAAGGACCATGACCCATTCACTAGGAATGACTTGTGTTGCTACATCAAGAGTTCACTCTGACAACGACGATCTGGTTGACTAGGTTCCTCCCCCGTATTAAAAAGAGGACTCTTGTTATGTATTGTGCCATAGAATGCGGAGCTTCACGGCTCACCGGGTTCCATCATCATTTCCTTTCCTAATGAGCGATTGTTTGGAGGCTAGATAAAATTGGATAGATCAAATTAAATTGTAAGCTTCACTGGTTTCAGTAACAGGTGCCTTTTTTCTTTTGGGTCGTCTTGCAATAAGTTGTGGAAGAGAGTGTTGTTTACCTCCTACTGAAGATAATAATGTATTCAGCCTCTTGGGGGAACGCATAGTTATGTGCGTAGCAACACAAAGGAAGGATTTGACAAATTATTCACCATAGAGGTTGATTATTTACAATAGGTTCTGACATATTTCCCAGAGTTGCACATTGCACATTGATTGGTAGTTTTAGGGGTACAGTTGGGAGCTTTCCATTGTATTTTACCATACATCCAGTTATCCTTTTCCTGGGACAGGGCAGTTTCAGAACTGGGAAAAAACAATAGTTACCACAGAAATAAAAACTCAACCCTAAATATAGGCCATATAGGCCCTGCGATTTTTTTTTAATGATGTTCAAATGTACTTGATTAGCATTAAAGTTCAACATCTGGTTTGAGTTCTCTGTACCACTGAGTTTAATTTAGTTTCTCAACCGTTGATGCCATGTTATCCCCCTTAGAACCACAAAACATGTCCTTTAGTTGAATGGTAGAGGCTGACACACTGTTGTAGTGTTGGAGTGAGATATGGTTGTGTCACTAACACCAGGTCTGTACTAAACCATCGCTGAAAATGGTGAATCCTATGAAAAGTAAACTGTTGAGTCAGAGGTGGTTCTAACATTATCATGTTACATATAAGGTTAAATTGGAATGTTAGTTTTGTTAGGGGAAAGTAGTTTTATGAAGTCTGAGGTGAATTCTTTGTTATTAAGTTCAGAATGCCTCTGTGCTTCTATAGTCCCAGTTGTTGGCAACTTGAGGCGACTTGACCAATGCTGTCATTACTGTATGTCAGTGGGCCAATCTGAAAGTAAACACCACAACATTACATCTACTGTATGTTAAATTATTTTATTGATTACTGGCCTTTGCCAGCCTTTACAAACGATAACTAATTGCTGCAACGGGTACCATGAGGAAAAATAGAGACTTTTATGTGATTGATAAGATCATTTGTGAAAGCTGCTTTCCTCTCTTGGAATAAATTGATATTACACAGACTGTCATAACTATCTTACAGTATCTACACAAAGCACAACATTAAACTACTGCAGAGAGAGGTGCACATATAAAGCCTCTCTAGCGTTTTAGGATTACAACGTCGACAGATCGGCGGTTCGAGCCCCGGCTGGCCACATGTCAAAGTGTCCTTGAGCAAGACACTGAACCCCAAATTGCTCCCAATGAGCGGGCCGGCGCCTTGCATGGTAGCTTGCCGCCATTGGTGTGTGAATGTGTGTGTGAAAGGGTTAATGAGAGGCCATTGTAAAGCGCTTTGGAATAAGGCTCTATATAAGTCAGTCCATTTACCATTTGCAACATTAGACTACTGCAGAGAGAGGTGCACATATAAAGCCTCTATCATGTCACAAACTCAGACTTGAGGTTCTCTTTCAGTCGACTCAGTCACTTGTTTTTAAGCAAGTGGTGTACTATCTAACCCTAACCTCTTATTAAGCAACCATAACTTCTTTCCATCATTACACTTGTTCAAACTCCTCTGCCAAAGGCACATATTTAGCAGCTAGTTTATTCACAACAATCTTTGTTTGATTGTGATTGTTTTTCTTTTAATCAAATGTAATCTGCAGGTGTTTAATATGATAATCTGAATTATGATGAATTGTGTGTGAATACACCATGAAGCATGTAAACAAAGGTAGCTCAGCTCACTAGCAAGATTCAATTTCTGTTCTTCAGAGAAATAAAAATGTTTTAATAGCCTATTTCCTTGTTAATGATATTCTGTTTATTTTTAACACACCATTGCACAGATATTGAAACAATTCATTTATATAATAGGGAACGGGCCTACAGAGTATTCTCTCTGAATGTTGTATGCTTGACAGGTCTGTTTTTTTAGACAGTGTGTTTTTTTTCAGATGTTATTGCATTGTATTGATGTGTAGGTTAGATTTCATGAGTTGTAGTGGTCTCCTGGTGCAGTGGTCTTAAAGAGATACTGTATGTATGTATATTTACAGGATTTGTGTATATTTTCAGCCACTACTTACTACTAAAATGAGCGAAAAGCCCAAAATAGGTCAAGTCAAGTCAAGTCAGGTTTATTTATATAGCACATTTACAACGACAAACAGCCGACCAATGTGCTTAAGAGATAAAACACTAGTAAAAAGAAAACAACAAATAAAAATACACCTAAACAAAAACAAGGTACAATACAGAATAGAAAGGTGCAGAAAAGTGCAGTTGTCTGGAGGCAGACTCAACTCAGGTCAAAGGCCAAGGAGAAGAGATACATTTTAGCTTTAAGGTTTTAAAAGCCTCGACGCTCTGGTTGTTGTGGAGGGGGAGGCTATTCCAGAGCCTAGGGGCTGCCTTTGCGAAGGCTCTATCCCCTCTAGTTTTGAGCCAGGTCCTAGGGACCTCCAGCAGCAGCTGGTCAGCTGACCTTAGGGCTCTGGCTGGGGTATGGTGACAGGAGATTGGCCAAGGAATATCTTCCTACCTCCCTACCCCTCTGTCTATCTCCCTACCCCTCTGTGGGCGTGGCCGTCCAGGGTCCTGAAAGGCATATTTACCTGGGCAGGCGCGTTGGTCACCACAACGTGCACAGGAGGAGAGTAACATTGAAGTAACCATGGTGACAGTGACGCATTTAATAACGTCCTTGCATCCCCCCTCCCGTTCTCTCACCCACACTCATTGTAATGGAAAAGATGACCCTCACCCATCAACATTACTTCAGCCTAACTTTGACTGAAGTCTGTGAATAGAGATGCCCCCAAAAGTGAGATTTGGTTCACTCAGATCTTTGTTGTAATGACACCAGATCTGTTTTTCTACTGTTGAGAACAACTATCAGTACCAGTAGGCTGAATCTCGTTTCTACTCGAGCAAATAAAAATGATGTAATGTCATTTTGTTTTGGCACACATACTTTATCATAATGCCATTGTCTATTTGGGAAGTGTCATTCAAGATTAGGGAGGGTGATTATTTGTGTTATGATGGTGGCACTATTTCTATTACAGCATATCTGATGACTGTCATTCATATTCCATTCGACCGGGTCACATCGGTTTAGCCTTCACTTTTGCTCGTTGTATTACTCCTTCTTGTGAAATATACTTGATACGTGCCTTTCCCCAATAATTCTATTCAAATGCAGCGGTGGGAGTTTGTGGCGTTAGAATTATAAGGTTCTATCTCCATTTTTGTCAAAATTGAGTTTTTTACATAATCTGATCCATTAGGTGTTTATTAATGCCTGTGTGGTGGTATTTTAAAAATGTTTAAATGTTTTAGTCAGTAATTAATCAAGTACAAAGGTTCCATCTCACAAAACATAATGGAATGTAAAAACGTTGACGCTCAATATCTCTGAACTACCCTAAACGGAGATAGAACCTTATCATTCTAAGCTCACGAGTTAAGTAAGTGTTAATGTGTTAAACACTCTTTGCTTTCTGAGTGTGTTGGTTGGAGGGGCCTTTTCTGTCATTGTCAGAATCGGGGACAGAATAGCCAACATGCAAGAGTGATTAGATCAGATTGACATACTGACAAATGCAACACTCGTGATCAGAGCTGTTTATTTGTTTTATTCTCGTCATAGCACAATATTTTGATGCCGATCTATTTGATTAGACAAACCATACATTTAAAAATCAAGTTTTATTTGTCTAATTTCTCACCCAATGCGCTTCACAGAGAGCAGAGAAGATAAAGCAACAACTAAGATGGACCTTTAAAACGACATGATGACAGAATACGCAAGCAGGCAAGGGCAAAAAACCTGTACACTGTGCATTCAGGAAAATTCCCTTGCAGCCCTCTACTCATAGAGCGAATACCGTGTAGTGGCACTTTACACTGTGTGTCTGCTTCAGCAGTGGCATTGAGATATATTCCCTCGTATTAAGAGCACTGCTTACTGTTCTGCGGTGCGCACAACTTAGGCTGAACTCATGCTGAACTTACTACTTTTAAATGCCCAGACTTGTGTAACTTGACTTGCTGAAAAATATAAACTACCATTCATACCATTTATACTTTTTGAGCTGTAGTCTATTTGCCTGAAGTAGTATTCCTATGGCTATGGGAAATAGGGAAATGTTATTTTTCATCTTTTAAGCTAAACTAAACTAAACTAAACTAAACTAAATTCAACTTTAAAATGTGTAGACTGACTACACTTAACAAACTTGTTTACATTATTTAGTCTTTTTAAACTATAAGCTTTTTAAAGTTGTATATATTAACAGCGGTTCCAATTAAGTGGTTGTGTTTCTACACAAAACACTACTCCTCTTTCATCAGCTTGACAGTCCGATCCAACTTTAAACTGGATCCACTGCCATATTAATACTTTGCAAGCCCATAACGTTTCTTCAGGAATTTCCTTTTCTAGTTTTTCATTGCTTTTAAACCAGACATATCAATCCAACTTTACAATGTGCAGAGAGCTCTAACTGTTGCTATACCTTTTGGTTTTGATCCCTCTTCGACTTGTTTTTATCAAAAAACTATTTTAACATGGTGGAATGTTGATGTAGGCCAACATTCTAAGAGTCCCATGGAACTGCCATGGAACTTTCTATTGATTCTATTCTATATGCTAACTTCTACTCAGGACTAAAGATAGCATAAGACCTGAAGAATAAATGTTTAGAATGATTAAACCAAACACCAATGCACTCTCTTGACTAACAGTTCTACTCCACTGAAGCTACTTAACCCACCGACTATTACTCTCAACCACCACAACCATTCCCAACCTCTACCCACACCACTGAACTACCTCAAGCTCCTCTGTCTGGCTATCTTACCCTATCCATCCATCAATTGTTTGAGTTCCAATTATTTTCTCGCTGCTACTCCTTCTACAAACGTTTAAACTATTCACACCAATCCAACTGTAAAATACTGTAATACAGAACACTTATGGACCCTGTAAAATAACAGGTGATAGCTGTTATACTTAAACGTTTCTACTTGTGTAACTCCATTAGTTAAAACTGGAACTTAGCAACTTACAGGAAACTAATTGCGGTCAATACAGTTCATTACATTACATGTTTTCATTGTAGGCCTATAAGATGAGTTGCCCAAATCTTGTCAAACTGAATAACACTTATACATTCAATAGCTCATGTTGCCTATACTCCTACAACTGCCTTTTAAGTGATAAAAAAAACAAAAAAAAACGAAGATTGTTATTATGCTTACTGTATATCATTAAAAAATGAGCTAGCTAGTTATCTTCCTCTCTTGAAAGGTCCCAATGCTTATAGCTACCAAGCTCTCTTTTACAAAAAGACTACGTAACTAGATAGGATGCTTCCCTTTTATCTAATGTATGTTCCTCATAATCTGTTGTTTTGCATCTCTCTATATTAGTCTCGTACTCTATGTTTTTACTATAGATACTTAGCTTGACTGAGTGTCTTTTTATCTTTTGTAGATTGTACATTTATTATGTCTGTATTTTGTATGTTCAGGACCCCAGGAAGACTAGAGGTGCATACACATTTAATAAAATAACATCTATATATATATCCAACCTTCTCTCACCTATCTGCCTATGCTGCCCTCTCACCATCTTTTATCCATTGGTCCATCCTACGTTTACTTTCTTTCAACGACCCAGCACATTATATTTAATGGAGTTTCTAGATTTATTATGTATGTCCAATGTACATCCAATCAAAGGTAATATGGTCTTATACCATAGATAGTATATGTAGACTCATGACAGTTAATACTCTGTCAGCAATGAGAGAGAGCCTTGTCCCACATAAAAAAGCACATCGACATACTGTGTATTAAATGCTTCAAATGAACCTATAATAGGTCCCCACGATTTGATCGCCTCCAATAAAACAAACCCCTTGAAGACTATGTTAATAGCATAATGAGATACAACACATCCATATCGGGTACCTTCAAGCTCTTCTGTCCCGCAGTCCCTTGGAGTCAGTTAGTTCTGTGAAAAAACAGTATTGATCCAGTCGTGTTGTGGCAGTAAAGGTTAATGTGTAATCTATCGATTTGAATACAGGCTCTTACTACACTCCACGGACGTTCCATGTTCAATAACACCCTTAGGGCACTGTGCAGGCCTACCGGTCTCCTTCAGTAGCTTAGCGACGGGTTCACCTTGGGCATCCATTAGCCAGCTGAAGGGGTTGCTGATGCCTCATGTATGTATACATTGAGGGTTACAGTGGGGGGAAATACGCATTGAACACATCAACATTTTGTCCAGTAAATGTATTTCCAATGAGCCTATTCAAGTGAAATTTGCACCAGACTTTGGTATTAACTCAGACCAAAAATCTAAACATACAAGATTACTTCTGAATACTGCGGGCGATTAGTTACTTCATACAGAAAGAGCCTGGAAGCTGTCATTACAAAGAAAGAATTCTCCACTAAGTATTGAATTGATTTCAGTTAGTGTGTTCAATACTTTTTTCCTGTTTCATTCCACTTTATTACACATAACTTGATTGGACATATGGACTTTAATGTTTTGATTTTTTGTCTGGATTGTTTGATTTGTTAATACCAAAGTGTTGTGCAAATTTCACTTGAATAGGCTCATTGGAAATACATTTACTGGACAAAATGTTGCTGTGTTCAATACTTCCCCCAGTGTATGTTATCCTACCACATGATAGAATGTTGAGTCTGTTCTACTCAATACATTCCAATCGGAACATTCTATAATGCTGTTCCATCTTAAGTATTACTGTGGTGACAACTTTAGGATGGTCTTTTCAAAGTTAAAGTTGTTACAAAAAGGTTATTGTTAGTAAAAAAAAAAATATCAGAATATAGTAGGCAATTTTCATGGTGTATTCTGAAAGTAGTTTTCTGCCATATTTGAGATTTTGCATTAAAGAGCAGAGGAGTGTGAAGAAAGACATTTCATGGAAGCACTTCTTTGTGAAGTGAATTTAATCAACAGTGATTCTCAAACTGAGGAGAGCTGCATTATTTGACACACACAGTGCATTTTAGTTGTTTACATTGAATTCCAACTATACTTTTTTGCTCCATGGCCCAGAATCTGCATCGTCACATGAAAAGCCTGACATAATCTGGTGTCGTGATGAGCCTCAGAAAGGACACAGTAACACAAAAGAGAGACCGCTCATGAATTTAATCTTCGGGTTCTTTTTCTAGCTGTTATTATCAATGAATCTGCTCAGAGAAGTCAGGAGACAATTTGAACATCATTAACATAAAGTCTAAGTTAAACCCAAAAAGAACAACAGATTATTCTTATCTGAGACTACTCATTGTGTTCAGTTGAAGGGCAGATGGCATGGACTGTTTGCTTTATTTCTTTTCACTGGTTCACCTTTTTGGGTGGGCCCTACTTGGGTGACATATTTTGCATTCAGTGATTTGTCATTTGACAAAGTTACAGGGTCCGGTGAAAACGTCCCCAAGTAGGGCAAGGTCATTTTGGAGGTTTTTACATATTATGAAAGTGCAGATTGCAAGCTTTCAAATGACGTGTCATACATTGAAACTGAAAATAGTTGAAGATATGCTTATTTGATTGTTGGTACACTTCAAACCAATTTACCGGAGAAAAAAACTAATCGAAACAGACGCGTTTGCTACTAGCAGCTAAGAAAGAACACGCTATGAACATCTAACTGCATGTTTACACATCACAACACGGTGAGAGAACATCAACATGCTAAAAACACATATAACTACACATAATTAGATTCACACAGTCTTTTGAACACGTCCTAAAACCCATGTAATGAGATGCAGACCCATCTCTCCTCTGTTTCTGTCTTAGGAGCAATCTGGACCTTTCATTGCATCTGTTCATGTCACACTTCTTGTTACCTTGTGATTTACAAATGAATAGATGAACAAAACATGATGGCGCATCAAATTGTCCAAGACTCACACTATCAGGCTAAACATAATTGATGTAATGATGAAAACAGCAAACATGCCTTTGTTCAACAGGTGAATCGATTTGCAAAGAGTGTTGGAGTTAATGTGTGGAGAGTTCAAGGTGTTTAGTTATATCTGAGCAGCTGTGTGGGGTTTAATATGTCACATGTTGACTGTATGTAACAATGATGCTGTTTAGTGACATTTGACTCGTCTGTTCATTATCTGCCTGCTCAGTTTGAGCAATAGTATGTCCTGAACTCATGAAGAGGTGTTCTGGACCCAATATAACCATACACATATCTTAGTACTTTGTTCATGTGGGTTCCACCAGTCTAGGGCAAGGAGCCTCCTGATATGCACTGTTCTTGTGATAGATACCCACCACCCAAGCCTGTGAACAGTGGGCCATTATTCTGAACATATCATTAAAACATTACCTGAATACATTTATGGAGACACTTCTTTTGAATAATGTGTTGCCCTTTACATTTCGAGAATGTTAGCCCTGAAACAACGTATTATCTTATTTGCATTGATTTCATGTCACAACGTTATGTACTATGCAGCTTTGTTGATGAACTTGCATGTCAAAATAGACCCCACTACAGTCCTCCTTGACATTACATTATGATTATTTATGATGAAGAGAAGCTCAGTATTAGGTGCAGTCCCTAGCATCAGTGCATTGAATTAGTGCAGAATTGTCTGACCTAACTGTTATGGGTGGCTAAACAATTGGTTTGCTCGAATATGTAATGAGCATTATAACAATGGCAGATTGATATGTTTTCATTGCCTCCGTTAACGTAGCCAAAAAACAATTACTACTGATATAAGTCACATATTTCAGATCAAGAGCCGTTTCTAAAGGATTACTTTACAACTGTAGAACCAATTGACCTTGGTCTGATAGTTCCCTCATCGACTCAATTCTCGAAATCAAAGGGGAGATCATAGTCTCAAAACAGTACTTGTATACTCTGACTCACGCTCACAAAGCGACCGACTAACGGTGACGACTAAGCGTGGAGTGAGCGGAAGTGAGGGTACATAATAGCACGAATTACAATTCGTGCTATTATGGGAATCGACGTCATGACGCTGCATTGTGGGATACGGCCTCCATGTTCTTTGCTCTCCCAACCGTTTACATTATAGCGCCTCCAACTGTTTACATTTTCTGTACGTCATGCTTCGAGATAGCTAACGAAAATGATAACGAAATAATATACGTCATGTTTCCGAGAACATAGTGCTGTCCCAAACGACTATTTTTCTAACGATTAATCTAGCGATTATTTTATCGATTAGTAGATTAGTCTAACGACTAATTTATCGGTAAGTCTAACGATAATTTTTGTACTGATCGGGGGAAAAAAAAAATTGTCTCCACCTCACTGCTATAGCTAACGTTACTCTCGCTGCTATGTTATGATTAGCTAAATTGATGCTAACGTAGCATGCGAGCTATGAGCTAGATAACGTACAGTAGGTGCTCGCACCACAATGACAATAGGCTACCGTAGCTAGCCAGCTACATAGCTAACGTTACTAACACCAGAAGACAAGACATACGAACTGTGGTGAGCTACATTGATTGTGTAACATTAGCTAGTAGCTATCCATTTTTCACTCATACACTTAATTGTCTCGCCTGGTAAAATAAAGGTTAAAAAAAAAATTAAAAAAAAAAAACGCCATTTTGTTTATTTACGACTAACCGACGCATATTACGCAAACCGACGTATTGACGTAGTCGATGACGTCGACTAATCGTAACAGCCCTAAACACAGGCTGCTGATGATGAGTTTGTGATTGAGGTGGTTGGAAAGGACGGACAGAGGGAGACAGCTAGGGACAAGTTCATTTACATCACGTTTACATTTTTGCCATTTAGCAGACACCTTATTGCACCTTATTGCTAGCTACCACCAGACTGAAGAGGGCTTACCGGAGGGATAATAATAATAATAATAATAATAATAATAATAATAATATCTTAGATTTATATAGCGCCTTTCTCAAACCCTGCTTTCTCAAAGCATGTAGACATGGACATCAGGATTTGAAGGATGGGCTATGGGGCAAAAACATGGTGACAGCTGTAGAATACTAGTAGATATTCACATTAATAATAATAATAATAATAATAATAATAATAATAACAATGCATTTTATTTATAGGCGCCTTTCAGAGCACTCAAGGACACCTTACAGAGCAGAATTCCAAAAAAGACTATTGTATTGTTTAGTAAAACACACAATTACCTCAACTACTTTGCAATCAATGCATTACTCTGGTCTAACATGGTTGGTGTAAGTTGCAAGGTAATGTCCTGTGTGTCCTTATCATTGAAAAGTTTCCTTCCCGATTATGCCTACTGCATCAGTGGAAGCAGAAATCTGAAGAATGGGCTCATTGTAATGCATGGAACACTCCATGCCCGTCCTCCGATTTCTACCTCCACTAGCCACACCGCTGGTCCAGGTATGGAAGCCTATGAGCTAAAACATTGAAATCCAATGTGTATTATAGCCAGTCTCCACACTACCAGCCCACAAACATTAGAGAGAACTCATGGAGATCAATGAGATTCCATTACCGTCCTATCTCATTTCCCAACACTGAATTGAAAATGGGGTTTGAGATGGATCGCGTCATTACCAATTCAAGCAGATCCATGGGCGCCATGGACAGGCGATAAAGCCTCTGAGGAGAAGCAAGCGTGCACATTTGTGCACTATCTGCACTCAATACAAATGAATAGGCTTTAGTGGCAGTAGGGAAGAGGTGAACAGGAGTTCACGCCACATCCGCATCCACACTGGTCCCAGGAGAGCTTCTAACGGTGCCTACAGATGGAGTGGTCCTGTGGGTTTCCAATCACAATGATGTCTAGCCAATGTGTACTTCCTCTTTTGAACAAGTGGGCAGAATAGATCAAATTTCAACCAGTTGTAGCATAACATGTTCATCCTCTGTCATGTCATATAACATGATATATTTTGCCATGACATTCCGGCTAACAATGGCTAGCTTGTTTGATAGCTATCACTATTTGGAAAAATGTGACTCCTATTATGGAAATGAACGTTACCGAAGCATTCAGGCGTTGACAGCAACAACCATTGCTTACAAGCGTGTCAGAACAAAAAAATAATTTGCGTAAAAGTGTTGCGTAATCTTTCTCTCTTCAACAATCTGTATCGTCTTTATTCGACCATGCTTCAATAATCCCTCTCTCTCTGTCAAATATCATACTTAAGCATTCAATAAAAGTCCCACTGAGCATGCAGCCACAAAGAAGAACGGTCTCGCAAGCTCTCAAGTAACAGACAGATAAAAATAGATTTCGCCTACTCACTTGGGGCAACATTAAAAATTGAACAGAAGCTTTTAATATTTCAAGCTATACTCAATCCATGGGAGGAAAAAAAACAATCTCTATCCGCTATACATCCTTCCACCTGACGTTAGGTGGATTCTTCAGAGAGTAACGAAGGATCTCAGTGGGCATCCACTTAGTTGGGCACCCCCTGCCTGACTAAATTGCATTTTAGATTACAGCAGTGGTGTCAGTTCATCTACAATACCACAGCACACATTATCTTCTACATACTGTTGCTGTCTCTTCAGGCATAGTCTGGCTTTATGGGTTTTACCCCTACATGTAGGCTATGCCTGTTATTTTAGTTTGCCATAAGTCATATTTTGTCCAAAGTGAGATATCTGCCTAACTCTACTCTCCTAACACTGTGCATTATTGCCTACTATGCCATCAGCCTATCAGAATGCTTGTATACATAATACATTCCAAAATCACTATCAGCCCATGTCATCTCTTTCACATAGGCATTTTTGACACTACATATGGCTCGGCTGACCACAAGTGAAGCATGACTTAGGCAATTATGCTACGAGGCTAACGATATGGAGTTGATCTTGTGTTATTATGGAATGAGAAACAGTTGTTATTATTCCACTTATGTAATTACATAAACTGCTCTATGCAATTACACATAAATTACATTTATCAGAGTTACTACACATGGTATCGGGGACAACCTAATCAGTAGGGTATCATAAAGTGTGGCCTATCTGCTTCAATAGTTCAACATTGCAAGCAATGACAATGCCATATCTTTGAAATACCACATGACATCCAATGATGGTAAACCAGCACACAGAGCCGCGAATGTGCCTCGAGAGGAAGATGTCAAAACAAACACTCATTCCGCATTCAATTCCACCAGGGTGTGAAGTCAGGGACAACAACCTCTGTTGTCTTTTTTTCCCTTCTCTGTTTCCTCCCTCCCTCCCATGTGATTCTGAAGTTGGAAGTGGCTGAGACAGTTTTGGCATGGGAGTCGACACCATCACAACCCAGGCTCTTTCTAGCTAGTAAAAGCAGCAGAGCCAGAGAATGAACTGGCAACTGTTTCAATGCCTCAACAGTTTGGGGGCGGGGGGGGGGGGGGGGGGGGGGAAGGCAGACGTGATTAATTTTGTCTCTTTTATAAGAACAGGCTTATGAGTTCATATGCTGCAGTAGCGAGCTAGCATGTTGTTGCTAGCCAGCCAACAATGTTCAACAGGAATAGAGACTGTAGAGTCTGTTTTACTGTAGTCAGATGTGTGAGTGATTGCTTCATAATGCTGCTCACTGTTTAGGAAGTACATCACAACAAGCAAGAGAGGTTTTGTGATGAAGACATCTCAAACCCGTGCCTAAAGTGACAACTTTTTGGGTCATTCTCAGCAGCAGAATAGAGGATCTGACCAATGACATTGTTGGATTAAGCAATCAATTGTATTCCCATACATAACTAGCATAGCTCAAATCCAAAATGCCAAAAATCAAATTGGACACGGTATTCTGTAAAAAGCTGCAAAAAGTTTTGCTGTGAATCAAATGCTTATAGCCGCTGTTCATTTGCAAATGGGTTTGGTTGGCAGAGAGAGTTGGCAATTATACCAATTCAAGCATCATTAGACGTCATTGACTCACAGTAATTACCATGTAGCATTAGGAAGATTTAGCTGTGTTGAGAGCAAAATTATTTGGGTCGGGCTGAGTGGAATTGTGCAGTGGTCTCATCTTATCTATCAACATGAGCATAATGTGGTGGTGACATGCTAATAAGAGAGGAGGCTGGGGAAAAGTTGACCAACTTTTTGATGTAAAGTTCAGTTTTAAAATTAGTTTAGAGTTTTGTGTGGTAACCAAACACACAGAATACTTGCTGAATCACTGGCATAACCCATAACCTCAAAACATATCTGTTCACCAAGTCTGTAGTCTAGTTTTGTCCCTGTCGCTGTCTTTTTGTTTTCTTTGTTTTTTGTTCTGTTCTGTCTGTTTGACCTTCTGTCTGTAAAATCTGTAAAGCGTCCTTGGGTTTGAGAAAGGCGCTATATAAAACCTTTACTAAATTATGAATAACCCCTTATAGAAGAATGTCATGGATACTGCTAAATGCCAAAAATGTAAAAAAACATTTAGAATATTATGAAAAAGTACACACTGTAGACTCCACAATAGACCACAATAACAAAACAAAAAGCCTGTCAAAAGTGTTCACATACAGTACATATATACATGTTAAGCCCATAGGCTATTTGCCAGAATTCACTGAAATATCAGGAAGCCCTATGGACAATACATTTGTGGTGAACATTGTGTAATGTAAAAGCTGCAAACCAATACTGTAATACAATGGAAGTGACTGTATTCTACCATATCAGTATGAAATCTGCTATGCTACAATCATTTATTTCCATCAAAAGTTCTACAGCTGTGGCCTGGGGTGGTCCTGTGGTCTATCACCGCGGTCTACAGTGCACACTATGCCCATGTTGGCATGGGTTAGAATCCGGCCCATGCCCTACTGACATGCCCTCTCTCCCTTCTTCTCCTTACTTTCCTGACTGTCTTCACTGTATCTGTCCAATAAAATGAAAAATAAGAGTGGGACTGCCACTTAAAAAAAGTACTACAGCTACACACCACACATCCACCAGTTCAGCCTAATCTGACCCCCAAGTAGTCAATGAAGTGAAGTCAATCTTGTTTTCCTTGTTATTGCATGTGTAGAAGCACCCTGTGAATTCGTGCTGGGAAGGGCTATAATAAAGTTTTACTTACTTACTTACAAAGAGAAGCTAAACATTCTGAGGCAGCACAATCCGCTGGTAAAGTGGAACATCACTGGAGACGACACCCAAACCTGCAAAACATGACATGAAAATATTGTCATTTGTCTGCTAAATGTACTCCCAAGAATTGACTATTCTTCATTAGTTTGCTTTCCCCACTATCCCAGAAATGGAGATGATAAAATTAGAGTGAAACGGAGTGTGTAAAAATGCACAAGTTAGAACTCTCTCTCTTTCCCAACAAATTCTTAAAGTAAAATATCCTACAAGATTTATATTAAGCCTGATCTTTTGATTTGATATGAGATGTGTTAGTACAAGTAAGGTGGCTAACGTCACCAGTCGCTAGGAGTTGAAAACAAATCATCCGACATCTCTGGGATGATGGGGAAAGCGAAATCATGAAGAATATGACATGACATTATATTTTGGTGGGAGGACATTTAGCAGGCAAATGTTTTCATGTCAGTTCAGTTGCGCTAAACATTTGTTTTTGTGTCTCCAGTGAGGTTTCACTTTACCAGGGTTTAGCATTTCCCTGAACATTCCAATGTCAGTTAAGGGCCTATTCAGATTGTGTTTTGTTGAAATATGAATATTTTATTGTTCAGACTTAAAGACGTAAAATGATAATGTGCACTCTGTGCATTTCAGAAGGTTCAGTGCGTCCTTCGTTTCCACAACTTGGAGTGTCGTGGCAACAGTTGTGACAGAAAAGGTAGTTTACCAACGACTTCAAATTGCATCATTAGTAAACACGATTGGTCACAGGAAAAAAAAAATCTGTCAGGCAGAGTGTCATCAGATCAGAATCAGAATCAGAATCAGAAGACTTTTATTGCCATGACATGTAAACATGTTAGGAATTTGGTTTGGTACCATGGAGCACGGTTTACAGCAGGACAGGTGCAAGACAGGACAAGACAGTGCAAACCAACATCAAAGTGCAAGAGTCATAATTAATATAAATATAAAGTGCAGAGATCAAGTGTTCAAGTGATTCATATCAAGTGATTCATATCCTGATTCATATCAAAGAGGCTAGTCTACGATCTAGATTTTACAGATACAGCTTATCAGACAAATGTAAAAGAAAATACATCTGGTAATTCCTCTCCGTAGGCTACATTTGTTTCTGGCTGAGTTTATGAGTGACAGCACACGTTCATCAGTTGCTGGTGAGAGAATCCTAACTGAAAACTGTCAGGTTCTGTTTGGTAAAGAAGATAGAAAGAGCTGTTTGGTAAAGCATCTGTTCCTTTATTACAAGGAAACAAACCAAGCCCACATTCTCTTCACAACTAGCCGTTTTGAACATGCAGTTTTGAACATGCAGTTTTGAACACGTCCTAAAACTGAAGTTTGTTTACAAGCCTGCATGTATAACTAACCCAGTAGCCCACGAAGCAGGACGGCAGACGACACAGTGAATCCAATCCCAAAATTGTATTTAGTGATCCTAAACATGTTGTTTGTTATATTGAGTAGGCTCTTCAACATTTAACTTTCGTAATATGCAAAACGGAAAACAACTTTCTTTTTTTTTTAAAGAAGCTTTTTGGTCCTTGGGCGCGACTTGAGAATTGCCGACATGTGGACCTTTTCACCAGACCGTGACACAAAGAGATGGACTCCTGTACACCCACCATGGACTGTTTGAATTTGAATGTCTGTTCTTCTCATTCTATTTCTATGTGGTGAATAACCCATACTTGGAATGGAATGGACCTATCGCTAAGCCACGCCCCCTTTGAAAACAAACAAACAACGCTTCACTGACAGTGACTTACTGACCGACCGTGACTGAATGACATTCAATGACTTACAATGGCGGGAGTTCTAGTTTCGTCTATAAGCTTTTCACCATCAGATATTAGCGAGTTGTTTTCTGCCTGTCGTAACTTTCGCTGTCATAAAGATTGGACAATTTCTATTTTGGGGCGTGGCTTAGCGATAGGTCCATTGTTTCAGTTACTTCAGGGGGCTACTGAGATGCAGGGGATGTCTTATACAAGCATCAATTCAGACATACTGTATTTCACAGCTCAACCCTCCCCCAAACATGCACGAGAGAGAGAGAGAGAGAGAGAGAGAGAGAGAGAGAGAGAGAGAGAGAGAGAGAGAGAGAGAGAGAGAGAGAGAGAGAGAGAGAGAGAGAGAGAGAGAGAGAGAGAGAGAGAGAGAGAGAGAGAGAGAGAGAGAGAGAGAGAGAGAGAGAGAGAGAGAGAGAGAGAGAGAGAGAGAGAGAGAGAGAGAGAGAGAGAGAGAGAGAGAGCGCTACAACTACTATTAACATACAGGAAGTGGAGTGAGTTTTGGAACAAACCCCGATTAGACAAACCACCGTCAGTGGTACTTTGATGAGCGGAGCCTGCCTGTATTTATGATTAAAAATTGAACAGCTCTCTCTCTCTCTGCCTAAGCCCTTATCTGTACTGCATGCGCGTAAGTCTGATAGGGCCCCTGGCCAGGGTGAAAGATAACGAAAAAATAATTAGTTAACATTCAGCTTTGAGCAGACAAAAAAAATACAAAATACTCAAAAGATAGAAAGAGCTCAAAAAACTATATGCAGAAAATATTCATACATATATTTATACATTTTACATAGTGCATAGTGAGATATGTTTGTGTGCATGTGCATGTGTATGTTTAGCAGGGCATATGTGCCTCCCTGAACAAGTGCAGATAGCTCTTACATACAAAGTCCATATTGACAATTCATACTTTCACCTTGCTTCTTCTCTGAAGTAAATTTTCAATGATCTCAAAGGTGGCAGGAGGCTTCCAACACAGGAGTAAAGATGTCTGAAATCAGATGTTAAACTAGTGCTTCATTTTTTTTTCATGCACTCATTTGAACCACTTTATGTTTTAATCTTCCCATTAAAGCCAGATTTGATTGAGTTGTCAAGATGAATGTTGAAAGACACTTCGGCACACTTAGTGGCTTGTTACCCACCCAAGATGCTGTCAAACAACTCGAAAAAAAAGGAAACCAGACTTTTGGTAATGCATTTTTTTTACATGTGTAAATACATTATTCTTACTCACTTGGTACTTACCCCAGTCGGTTATGTCCTCCACCAGTCTTTCAATAACTTTAATCCAATAAACACATCAATGTAATGAAGGCTTTCTATATTGTTGATCTCACTATGGAATATCTTTAAAATGTGGTGTTAAGCCTGACCTAAATGTGAAGTGAATTAATTAGGCAATTAACAAATTAAACCTATTAAATCAGAAATTGTATACAAGCAAACAGATCATTGCTGAAAACCTTTGTCATTAGAATGGGACTCGGATGGTTGTCTGTGTGTACAAAATGTGATCTGTTTCATCTTTGAAACAAGACTTTCTGCTCTTCATTTTGATCAGCAGTGTGTGTTTCGCAAGTCTGACTCCGTGTTGTGACAATGGGGTGGCAGCTGGATCTAAGCAAGCCTTGCAATGTGTTCCGACTTCCCCTGGCATGCTTTCAGTCAAAGCCCAAAAAACGTCGGTGCACATTACGGCTCTTTAAGCTTCCCATTTGCGACTCCCCATGGAGCACACACCCTGAGTAGAGAAAAGAAAAAACTCGCAGAATTCTGTTACTTTACTTTAAAGACCCAGAATGGATTACCTCCAACCTAAATACCTAAGCTCTTATCTCTGTATACACCTTCCTGCGTGCCTGTATCCCCAGGATTCTGGACTAATTCCCTGTGCCCCCCCCCCCCCCCCCCATAGGAGGCAGAGAAACGTGCCAAGATAGTGACGGTTTGATCCCATGTGCCATGGAGCGATCTTGGGTTCCTGTCTGGTCTGAACTATGTTAATCCTTCAGAGTGACACCAGAGTGACACCTCCAAACCTTTGGTCTGGGGGATTCAAAATGGCCTCTGGTCTCCTGATCTTATTTAACACTAGAACAGACATGCCTTTTTCTACCTACTATAAGAGCCTCCTCAGGGGTCAAATGACCATAGTCTTTACAATGGGAAGCTGCTATTTATACACAACGACCACTAGTTGGCCGGCTTGTAAATTAGCCTGCCTCCTACACAGAAAAACAGCAAAATGGCTTTATTATCCTGATGTGATTTTGAAAATGTAAGGATACTGGGTGGTAGAACGCACATATCTAGGAAAAGTCATGAAAGGAGGGTCCTGAAATTGACTGCAAAGATATACATTTGTTTTTACTCACTTGGTCAAATGACCCCCACCCATGACTGTTCTAGTGTTAAGTGGCAGTTATAGATTGTAAACAAATGGCAATTAACAGGAGACAGGGATATACTACATTCTGACGAATATAATAATGAATTGTATTATATTATAGTGTCAACAAATGGTAATCTCCATCTTTTGAGGCTATGCCTGTGGTTGTGTTTACCACAGAGCTGTAACGTTCTGGTGCAAAACAAAGAAGAGAGAAAAAGATTAGCACATGGACGTGATGACTAAGCAGTGAACTTGTCAATCTTGAGTCACATGACTGTAAATAGGTTAGAAGTGCAATACAAACAGCACACACCCCTAGGCCAAAAGCAGGGGTGACATCTTCAACAGTTATTACAAATATATTCCATCTACTAGGTACTTTATTATTATTTGTTTTAACATGGTCATTTATGTCCATTATGGTATATTTGGTATTTTTCCTGTAGTACGTGCTAAGATATATTCCATTTCAATTGGTAATAATGCTTTAGATTTATTCATTTAATCCCACCCCTCAGCTGCTCCCAGCCTATCCCATCGTTCTCGATAATACCACCCTCTCTTGGTTTCCATGGCGCCATATATTTTTCAATTGTGCTGTGATGTCTCACATGGTTTCCGAAAAGATTTGCAATTCTTAGAGCCTGCACGGATTTGAGGCTAAAAAATGAATCTGTTATGCTTCAAAGAATAGGGACGTGGTACATCACCGCTTTCATTATGTGCAATGGAGAGCCAAGGGACCCATTCCGACCTGCGAGGGAAAGGATGGGGTCCTGTGACGACAGTTGTTGTTCTCGTACGAGAGGGCAGAGAGAGCCCTGTGATCAAGTCGAGTCTTCTTCCTTTTCCTTTCCATGCTGGCGCAATTTTCGCCCCAGACTGGGGCCGTCGTCCATGATGTGCATCTTCTCCTTCCTCGGGAGCTTTGGCTTCTCGAACCAGACCCATCACTCTACCACAGGCCTCTATCAGACCCATCACTCTACCACAGGCCTCATCACTCTACCACAGGCCTCGGGTGAATATGCCTGTGGACAAAACAAAGGTGTTGGTGAATATGCCTGAGGACAAAACAAAGGTGTTGGTGGATATGCCTGAGGACAAAACAAAGGTGTTGGTGGATATGCCTGTGGACAAAACAAAGGTGTTGGTGGATATGCCTGAGGACAAAACTAAGGTGTTGGTGGATATGCCTGAGGACAAAAGGAAGGGTGTTAAAATGAGGGTGTTCGTGAATATGCCTGTGGACAAAACGAGGGTGTTCGTGTATATTCCTGTGGACAAAAGGAAGGGTGTTAAAATGAGGGTGTTAGTGTATATGCCTGTGGACAAAAGGAAGGGTGTTAAAACGAGGGTGTTCGTGAATATGCCTGTGGACAAAACACAGGTGTTAGTGAATATGCCTGTGGACAAAAGAAGGGTTGTTAGTGAATATGCTTGGTAAATATATGGAAAGTAAATAACCCTTCATACAAGAAATGCAGCTTTAAAAAGTGCTTTACAACAGGGATAAAAACATAAAGTGAATATAAAAACATATACAAGCATAACATGAATATAAAAGCTGGGGAAAACAGTAAAAAGAAAAGGTAAAGATAAAATACAATTTAAAAAAGGGTACAACCTCCTGTCTTAACGAATCAAGGTCTTAATCTCCCTGTGCGCAATTGAAAATATTTAAGACGTCCCTTGCCTTGAAAATATTTCAGACTTGACTTGTCTTCAAAATACTTAAAAGTCCCTTGCCTTCAAAATATTTAAAATCCAATCAAGAGAGAAGATAAATCAGAATAACGGGTAGAGCATTTGCGACTGCTTGTATGCACTCGGCACTGGCTACCATGCAGCAAAACACCTCCCGGCATGTAAGAGGCATGATTGAATGTTGCTTTAGTGAATAGGAACGTGCAAGGCTGGAGTCCCATTGGGAAGGGTCCGACCGAGTCGACTGAAAGATCTATTTTCACACAACCATCTCCTCAACTCAACCACTGAAACACATCAGGATGAATCATTCACAGGGTCCTTAAGGGTCCAACAACTACCCTTCTGGCTGAAGATGATCTGCATGTGTTACAGCATGGAAGGCGACTGGAGAAAGTCCTTAATGATGAAAGCAGTTAAGCTGTGGAGAGAGGCACTGTCTATATCATATCCAAGGAGAGTCATCAATTGACAATTAATCGTTGATGTTGGGGCGCTTAGGTGGCGTAGTGGACTAAGCGCTGACCATGTAACCGCAGGGTTCCCGGTTCGATTCCGTCCGTGGACACATCCTGCATGTCATCCCTTCTCTCTCTCTCACCCATCCTTCCTGTCAAATCTCTACTGTCTCCGTCACAATAAAAAAGAAAATATGAGTGGGACTTCCCCACTCAGAAAAAAATACTTAATAATAATAAAAATAATAATAATCTTTGATGTTGACTGGCAGGTTTTGGGCTGACCAAGGGTGTAGGGTGACACAAAGGGAGGGGCAGAACAGTTATGAAGTAATTCAATTATTAATTTTGATCTGAGGGACCGTTCAACAATTACTGGGATAGTGTTTTTATTGTTGCGTTGGGACGGGTTGTGTATTTTATTTCTCGTAGGCACAGGTAGTAGGAGGGTAGTGCACTTTTCTCAGCTGCAGGTTGTTCTATATCATTTATTCCATCCTGGCCATAATCTGTTTGCATTATTCTAGCAAGGGGTGTACACTGCCCTCTGGGCTGCACTTTTTGGATGAACAGAGCTTGTAATTAATATTAATAGTTTTAATTAATAGTTTTAAATGACAAACCATCATTTACTGTCCAAATACAATTAATAATGCTTCTCCCTCATCCCAGCTACAGCCATGTCCACCCTGAGAACGTCTCTTATACTGCATTGATTCGAGGGAATATGGATCAGCAGCCTGGGCCAAAAGGCTCTACCTCACTCCTGCAGTAAACACGTTCACAGACTTGGTTGACACGGGTGGGAAACACATTCCATACCACAGTGAGTCTCTGCTCAAGTGAAATGCACAGTTGACACATGGCAAACTTTACACAGGATAAGGGGGGGGGGGGGTGTTATGGTTCGTTAGCAAGCTAACTGGTGATTAAAATGTGGCTTAAAACTATGTAGAATTGTTTGATATTCACTTACAGAAGACCACATTTTCCTGGAGGATGGATTTAAGATAACAATGAAATACAAGTTCAAATGCATGCGTGTTAACGTTGAGGGCTGTCACGAGGGCTCGGGGGGTGTTTCATCTGCAAAGACTATATGAAGATATACAGAGAGAACCCGCCAAAGCAGTGAGTCTGACATATATTCTCTCTCTTTCTCTGTCCGTACAATCAAAAACGTAAAAAATATTTAATTATCGCCTTGACAGAGAGAAGTTGTTTTATTGACATATCTCTCTGATCTGATGGAAGCATTATTCATGAAGATATTCTCTTGTCGAGCTAGAATGAAACTGTTTCTTATATCTCAAAATGTTCAAAGTATTGTCTGAACCATGTATGATATTTTCCTTTTTCCCCTTATTTTGCAGTCAAGGGAAACATCAATGTTCATGGTGTGACTGTTGAGATAAAAAAATACAGTGGAAAGAGGAAAATAGTCTCTTTTCTCTCCCGAGTAGCCAAGGAGGAGACACACATGCAAGAGTCTGATGAGCCTTGCATCTAACATTTATTTTACTATTGTACTGCTAATTGTATCCTGTCTTATTTGTCTATTCTCTCTCTTTCCACAACTTGTCACTTGTCCAATTGTCTCACGTATATCTTTGTAAACGTATTATTGTCACAACTATTGTCTTGTGCATGTCAGGAACCGAAGCCTACGAATTTTACTCTCTTACACTTGTGTAATGTGACGTAACAATACAACTTGAAACTTGAAACTAATATTGTGTCTGAAGGCTTTGAGAGCACAGACCAGACCAGACCAGTCCAAATGCCTAGGGTCAGGAGACAAGCCCTGGGTCACACATAGGGCTTTCACACCACCAAGGAACCGTGCCGGTTCGGGGAACGTGAACGCAAACCTAGTCTGGAACCAGCCGGCGTGTTCAGACCGAACATTAATTGGTTTTGAGCCTGAAAAGTTGGTTCACAGCTGGAACCAGAAAATAGTAGTTCTCAGCGCAAACCAAAAAACGAAACATTCAGGTCATGTTTACAAACATTGCTGCCTTATTAATTATAATTATTTATAATAGCTTATGTTGTTGTTTCAATTTGGATATTATGTTTCTCAATTGCTTCTGTGCATTTCAGCAGTAGGCTATATGGACACACACACAAAGCAAAGAGCACAGTATGTGTCATTGTGGGGCGGCTGTGTCTCAGGAGGTAGAGTCGCCGTCTAATGATCACAAGGTCACACACCGTTGGCAGATCAACGGTTCGAGCCCCGGCTGGCCACATGTCGAAGTGTCCTTGGGCAAGACACTGAACCCCAAAATGTCTCCCAGTGAGCGGGCCAGCGCCTTGCATGGCAGCTTGCCGCCATTGGTGTGTGAATGTGTGTGTGAATGGGTGAATGAGAGGCCGTTGTAAAGCGCTTTGGATAAAGGCGCTATATAAGTGCAGTCCATTTACCATGTGTCATCCGTTTTCTGCTCTGGCACTGAATGTCATTTCACGATTGAAATGACAACGTTCACGAATCAATGAAACATGTTTACATGCCATGCAATGACAAGAATACAACAAATAAACAGTTCTGATCACGAGAGAGTTGTATATCTTTGTCAGCATGTCAAACTGATCTGATCACCCTCACATTTTGGCTATTTGTCCTGATTCCAACAATGACAGAATATGTTCTATCCTCCTCCCCCCAGCGTACTCATAAAGCAACGTGTAACACAGAACAACATGTAACACTTTAACACACAAACATTATCATGTACTCATTCCCGCTCTGCTCAGATGCATTTGAATAGTATTCATATTTGATAAACCCTTAAGGGTGATCTACCATCCACATCGCAGCATGTGCCAATTCTCACCAGATGCCTTGAAGCCACCAAGGCATCGTTGAAAAAGTCCTTCTCAGTCAAGGCACCATGCAGCAACAGCCTAGAGCACATAATCAGCCATGAGGGGTCATTTGACCCCTGTGGGTAAAAAAAAAGTTATATCTTTGCACTCAGGACCCTCCTTTCATGACTTTTCCTAGATATGTGCGTTCTACCACCCAGTATCCTTACATTTTCAAGATAAGCTAGTATAAAGTTATTTTGCAGTATTTCTGTGGAGGAAGCAGGCTAATAAACAAGCGGCCAACTAGTGGTCGTTGTGTGTAAATAGCAGCGTAGCGTATTAAAGAGGGGGCTCTTTTAGTAGGTAAAAAAGGCACGGCTGTTCTAGTGCTAGGAAACCCACGTAGAGAAGATTGGGTGGGCCCAACTTCGTTGGCCAAGAATCTCGAACCTAAGGGTCCTCTGCTGGTCCCAGCGGATCAATTTGGTTCACTCCTATGACCTCGTTTACGGCTGGCAAGTTGCAACACACAAGGTGAACGTGTTCCTGTCAGTCTTCCTCGGCATCCGATATCACCTTGTCCAAGGACACAAGAGGATGGCACAGATACGGAAACATTTTGCTACGCCACATCGCAGACCATGTGACCCGCACCATCAAGATGGGTCCGTGGGGAATGTCCCAGTATGACATGCCTCCCACACTCGACAGAGTGTGAAAGAACAGTTTGGATTGTGGGGGGGGGGGGGGGCATTGTTGAGGCTTACAATTCTAGGGGATTGCAGCCTCTCGTGGGGATCCACCTATGGGCTGACAGTTGTCCTGGACCCTGCTCAAGGGTGTCTCTGTTTCAGAGACATGTGCTGCTGCCAGCTGGGCTTCTCATACACTTTAACACTAGAACAGCCATGCCTTTTTTACCTACTATAAGAGCCAAATGACCATAGTCTTTAGACTAGAAAGCTGCTATTTACACACAACGACCACTAGTTGGCCGGCTTGTAAATTAGCCTGTTTCCCACACATAGCGTATCCTGATGTGATTTAGAACATGTAAGGATAGTGGGTGGTAGAACGCACATAATCTAGGCAAAGTCATGAAAGGAGGGTCCTGAAATTTGCCCTCATGGCTGATTAAGTGTTCTATAGCCTGGATGTGACTGCGCCCTCCGTGGCGCATACCTTCCTTAGCACTGGTTTGGAGACAGCGTGGTGATATAGAAGGGGTACACTCTTGTATCAGTAGAGGTGTCCAGTTCGGACCAGGCAAACGAGGCATTTTGCAGGGTCCTGTAATGAGGGGTCGAACCAAGTCCACCGAAAGAGAACTAATGGTTACAAATGTTCCCAGGGGGAGAACCATCTCAGTGAGGTTCACTGGATGAAATGGCGTGCTTGCCACGACCCTTTTATTGAGACGGGTGATAGAGGGCTTTAGGTGTAATTGAATAAGGGTCTTCAGCGAAAGCACACTAGAGTATTGTGTCCCATAGTGAGGGGTCTCATTTAGATTTACATTTTTGGCATTTAGCAGACGCCTTATTCCAAAGCGACTTACAGATTCAGATTCAGATTCAGATTCAGATAACGTTTATTGCCATTATGCGTACACATATAAGAATTTGCTTCGACATTACAGTAAGTGCGTTTATACTTTTTTCACGTGTCAAAAAACAGGACAACACAGGACAGACAACAGTGCATTGGATAGTGCAATATAAAGTGCAGTGCAGAGTTTTTACATTGAGTCCAGTGCATATTCAGTCCTGGGCAGACTTGGGGGCGGGGGGGAGGGGGAAGCCAGAGTCATTTATCAGCCTGGCGGCTGAGGGGTAGAAACTGAGCCTGTGGCGGGCCTTCAGTGCCTTAGGCAGCCGCAACCTTCTTCCAGAGGGAAGCAGGGTGAGGAGGCCGTGGCCGGGGTGGAAGGGGTCTGCCATGACCTTCCTTGCCCTCCTCAGAGCCCTGGTGTCATGCAGGGAGTTGAGGGAGGGCAAGGGACAGCCGATCACCCTCTCTGCTGAACGTAACACCCGCTGCAACTTGGCCTTGTCCTTGGTCGTTGCAGCAGGGAACCAGGTGATGATGGAGTGGGTGAGGATGGACTCTATGATGGCCATGTAAAACTGGACCATCATGGACCTCGGCAGCCTGAGTTTCCTCAGCTGCCGGAGGAAGAACATCCTCTTCTGGGCCTTCTTCGTGAGGGCCTCGGTGTTCCGCTCCCACTTGAGGTCCCGGGAGATGGTCATGCCTAGAAAGCGGCATGACTCCACGGAGGCCACCGGGGTACCTCCCAGCGTGATGGGAGGGGGCAGGGCTGCTTTCCTACGGAAGTCCACCACCATCTCCACTGTTTTCAGAGCATTGAGCTCCAGATTGTTTAAACTGCACCAGCTCTGCAGCCCCTCGATCTCACCCCTGTAGATACATTTGACTAAGCAAGTGAATCATCAATCCACCAGTCATAGCAGGAAGAGTAATCTAGCTCAGGCCAGGGGCCATTGGCAGTCTCAGTGATAGAAGGAACACTTTTTATTTTTTATTTTTTATATAGACACTGGAGAACAGAGAGGGGACACAGTAAAGGGGAAAAGTGGGTGTCTCAGGAGCAGTGCTGGCGGGGTAGTAGATGTCTCAGGAGCAGCAGTTAAGGTGTAACCTAAAGGGATGAGTCTTCAGTCTCCGACAGAAGACGGGAAGTGGGTAGTGGGTCTCCCTCATCTCCTTCAGAGAACCTGGGCTACATTTGATTTATTGAGCAGTGTGACTGTAATTGGATTAGAAATCTAGTTGTTAAATAAAGGGAAGTGATGGAGTAAGGAGCTTTTTGCCGTTAATTATCTTTTGTCTGGTAGCAGCTGATTATGACTAATCAATGCTTACAAGTTTCAAAGAGCTGTCAATGAAAATTAAGCTCCTTCCAAAGTACTGGCAACGTCTTGCGACATCCAAGCTGTTTGATATCAACGATGATTTCCTATAATCTTTTTCCTCCGCTTGTTGTACTGTATTTGATATTTTGATGCTCAGAATTGACTAAATCAATGTTGTTGTTGTTATTTTTGTACAATGGAGCACTTTGAGCTGCAACGTTTGCAGGAAAAGTGCTATACAAAACAAAAAGTGATTATTATTATTATTAGAATGTAATATATTTGTAATTTTGGACTTGTCATACGGTTCTTTTATTCTGTACTGGGGAAAGGACCAACACAGCGTACTGAGAGGTGATCATGGTGTCATCAGCTGCAGTAGGTAGTGTCCGCATCACCTCTTAAGTGTTGATTATAACAATGGTCAATGAGGACTATAACATTATCACACAGAGGGGAACGTTTAACAGGGTCGGGCATACTTAGAGTCCAAGCGCATTCGAAACTGACATGATTAGGCTACATAGTCTGCAGAGTGAAAGTAATCTTGGTCTCTCTCTCTCTCCAGAGTGGTACTGCACTAAATAACCTAGTCCCTGATCGAATCTGAAGAGGTTCCCCATGTTCTATCTAAGCTACTTCACTGGCTCTCATCTACCCCGCTGCAAGCAGAAGGGAGATCCTTGAACTGAAGTTTAGAAGGACTAATTCGTCGGATCATGTCAATCAGCAAAGTGAAAAGTCTTTCTTTGCGGAATGTATACACACTTCTAGAATGTTTCACGCAAGCTGCTCTTGCCTTTGTCCTTATGTTTGTGTGTCTCTGAGTAAAGCACACAGATGGATATATGTTATAGGCCTACTGTATATTTGTTGAAATTATTTTATACGGAACCACTATCCCTACATGAATTATCATAGAACTAAAGCATGGACTGAAGCATTCTACGGAAATGATGCGATCAATTTCCCCATTTATTTTTGGCCACTGGCCACCTACAGGGTTGAGAGCTTGCAAAGATAAAACATACATCTAAAGATGAGATTGGGCTTTGAACGGGTGAGCAAAGTCAGTGACTGTTGTTGTAGATGACATGATTTTCCCAATGTGACAGTCTAGTCGGTAGATCCAGTGTCACAAATGCGCCGTCCAAGCTCTTTAATTTTCTATTCTGTTTGTCCACTCCCAGCTGCTGGCAGGGCCCTGGGAAACGCTATCTAGCCTCTTGGCTGCATTTGGCATTACGTGAGTTTAGAATGATAAGGTTCCATCTCCGGTTAGGATAGTTCAGAGATATTGAGCGTCAAAGTTTTTACATTCCATTATGTTTTGTGAGATGGAACCTTTGTATTTGATGAATTACTAACTCAAACATTTCAACATTTTAAATATAACACCACACAGGCATTAATAAACACCTAATGGAGCAGATTATGTAAAAAAATATTTTTTTGACAAAAATGGAGATAGAACCTTATAATTCTAACGTCACAATTAGATAGGTCTATCAGTGACTAGTGGATCAAAATGCATGGCTCACATGTTTAACAAGAGAGCGGGCTGGTTTCCCAGACACGGCTGTGACTCAGGAGGTAGAGCCGCCGTCTAATGATCGCAAGGTTGGCAGGTCGGCGGTTCGAGCCCCGGCTGGCCACTTCTCAAAGTGTCCTTGGGCAAGACACTGAACCCCAAATTGCTCCCGGTGAGCGGGCCGGCACCTTGCATGGTAGCTTGCCGCCATTGGTGTGTGAATGTGTGTGTGTGAATGTGTGTGTGTGAATGGGTGAATGAGAGGCCGTTGTAAAGCGCTTTGGATAAAGGCGCTATATACAGTAAGTCAGTCCATTTACCATTTACAAGAGAGCATGCTGGTTTCCCGGACACAGATGGAAACACCCTTGATGAAGATAAGCATTGCAACATTGTTGTTTCCATTGTGTTGAATATCCGTCCACGATAGGGGGGATAATAACACAATTTTCAAGTTATTTCAGAGTAAAATGTATATAATATATGCGACACTGCGTTCTACCAAAAAAGTTCCAGTAAGGTGCATAGGCTTCCACGACATAAAACGGAAATAAACAAAATCATGAGAGCAATCTGAGTTTGCTAAAAATAAATCTAGTCACAAAGCCTTCAAACTGAGCCTGAGGGGATAATTACACAATGTTCAAGTTATCATAATGTGAGACACTTCGTTCTACCAAACGTTTCCGCTAAGGTGCATGGAACTAAACACAATGAGTGCAATTTGAGTTCTCATTCAACTGCGTTTATTTTCAGCAGCAGGAGTGAAATCCTAAGAGAAAAATAAGAGTCGTCAGTAGCTCTTTTGGTGTTTCATCTGTCTGTCACACTCCTCTGCTCCTCTGCTCTCTCCTTCTCCTTCTCTCCTATCCCGGAGGGGGGGGGGGGGGGGGGGGTGTTCCACATACGTTGATTAGTATATGCACAATTAAAAGGAAAGCCTCGTTCAGGCAACTCTCGACTCGATTGGGATACAAGTGATTCCTCGAATTAGAAGCCTTGTGTCATCAATGTTCACGCGAGTCCGGTTTGGAAGGTCTCGCTTTGGGAGAGCTAGAAATTGAGAGCTAGAAATGGCCAGACAGGCTTCTCCTAAATCCTCTCTAATGATGTTCAAATAATTTGCAACTAATGTGGTGCACTTGATTCTAATTTTAGGCATTTTAAGTAGTAACACATGCCAGGGTTTCCTAACATTTCCCCCACAAGATTTGCAATGCATTTCTATTTATTACATTTGACAAATAATTTGTACTTAATTGTTACTGTTTTATTTGTTAATTACATGACCTCCATCTCTCAATATTGTTCAAATGAAGATCAAATGTCCATATGTTTAATTATGTTGAAAAAGAAAAAGGTTTTCATGGGGTGTCCTTTTTTATGACTGTATATCAGAGTGGAGTCATCCTTTATGCCAAATCGAATTGTACATTTCATTAAATCAAATTACATTAACGACTTAAGTGTCCTGACTGAAGCAATGGACATGGATTAGTGCTTCATCAGGGGACACAGCGTAAGAGGTAGGACTCATGGAAATTGATTGCTAATCGTCATCAATGGACAATTTGAGGAGAGAAGCATGACATTTGCTAAATGCAGCTAGTTATAAAGTTAGAAGCTAGAAGGATGTTCACATGGACCTCCAGATGTAATGTAGTAGCCTACTTTCTTTTATGTGGTTAATATGAAGTGTAATTGTTACTGCTGTAGCCTATCGTGTATTCTGTAACGTTGTGTTCATGCTGAATATTCAGTCATGACATTATTATATTAATGATATTACCACACCCAGCCAGTCGTCTATTAAATGTAGGTATAACGCTGCTTTTTTAACGCATTGTGACAATTTCTCCAAGCAAGAATATCACATTGTTGTTACCTAGGGATAGTGAGACTAGACCCACCAACTGCCAAAGAATTCCGGAACACTCATCATCACCTAGGCTGCGTTCCTAAATTCCCTCTGAGAGCACCAGGGTCACACCATCATAAAGGGATGTAATTTGATTGGACAGGAGGCATTCCATGAGTGCTGATCAGATTTCCAGAGCGAATTTAGGAACGCAGCCCTAATATGCCAACTGCCAAGTGTTTTATGTGGTATTTACCAGTGGCAACAATACTTTGATTGGCTACAATATGAAGCATCATCATCTGTGCATTTTTAGCGAATGAAGTCACCCTTGGCGGCACATTCGAACAATGACATTTTGGGAGACTTTATTTACCCTCGGTACTGAATGGCCAAATGTCATATGTAGATAGTGTTATAATGTATGTTACTGCAACTTAATCCCCACCAACCCCGCCCCCCCCCCCCCCTTCCCGACGCCTAATTCTGATCACTACATTGATGACTATAAAGAAATTGAAAGAGTTTTTATGCAAATGTTTGCTAGACTTTTTAAATGGTTGAAATAAGCCTGAAGCATCCCTGGAGAAATCAGGGTAAAAGGCTATTTAAAAAGTGCAGATAATGCCAGATAACAGAGACTGACTGGACGTCCTCATCTCTGTGGGATCTTTACTTAACACTAGAACTGCCACAGAGTAAAACATGTCATATATCTTTGCACCTGATCACATTTCAGGACCCTTCTTTCATGACTTTTCCTAGATATGTGCGTTCTACCACCCAGTATCCTTACATTTTCAAAATCACATCAGGATAAGCTAGTATAAAGCTATTTTGCTGTTTTTCTGTGTAGGAGGCAGGCTCATTTACAAGACGGCCAACTAGTGGTCTTTGTGTGTAAGTAGCAGATTCCCGTTGTAAAGACTATGGTCATTTGACCCCCGAGGTGGCTCTTATAGTAGGCACGGCTGTCCTAGTGAAGTACCAGATCAGTACCCTCTAATTGATGTTGTGCCCCTCTATTGCCTTTGAAGAGAACTGACGGGATAGGTTCAATGCCGTGTGCCGGTCATTGATAAAGACAGAACACCAGTGATTTGATGAGATTTTCATTGAAAGACGATGATGTTTGTGCTGTAGAAAACACATGCCAATGTCAATCTTTTCTTTTACGTCAAAGCAAATAACATCTCGGGGAAAGAATTTGACATGTGGTCGTAGTTTTCCTCGCTATATCCTCTCGATATGAAACGGTCGAGCTCTTTTTGTTCTCTTTAGAAACTCATGACTTCGGGGAGCTGCTGTGTGTGTGTGATGCTATAATTAATCACGGTGCTGTACTACAACACAAAGGCAGGCCTCTCTGGTCACTGGAGGCAAAATAACTCTGACACACCCAAAGAAATCACTCAGTGCTCTTCGACCACACCACTCACCAACAACACTCCACAGTACTCTGGAAAGGTCTGACACCTAAGTCCACGTCTCTTTGCTTTACAGGCAACTGGGGTGACTCATCATTCAGATCCAATTTGCCCCCGAACCCTTGTTGGCCTGCATGGCCTCATGTGTGCCATATCTGTCTATTGCAATGTAAAATCATATTGTTTTTTCTCTCCCTGGCACAAGCACTTGGTTTCTTAACCACTCATCAGTTCGCAAGCAGGTCTGTCTGTGAAGAGGGTGCCACTTTACCGAAGGCCAGGGAAAATTAAGCCATAAATCTGCAGCAGGTCAAGAGTGGAGATGGGAAACTCTGAGGGGAAACTCTGGCCTGTTTTCTATTATATTTTCATAGACGAGGCAGGCTGTGTCCCTGCCTTTCATTAAGGGTCCCCCCCCCCTGGGCATTAAACCCTGGCTACAGCCACTCTGCCCAGTTTGGGACATGTTGCAGAGCAGGCCAGTATGGCACAGTCAGTACCCTCTACGTTACAGTAGGGTTTCATACTGTAATAAGCAGTAGTGTTTGTGATGAAACATCAGTGCAGATGTCATAGTCTAATACAGACTCGCCCCAAAGTGTGGCTGAAAATATCTGCCATCCCTGCTCTAATGACTTAGGTGTTGGACTTACATAGATGATTATGTAAGGGTGTAAGGATCAAAGTAGGTTGAGATGGGGACTAAAAATCCTAGTCACGCTACCCCCAAAATGATTCGAAAATTGACTGACGGCAGGTGTTACATTTAGACAATGATGTCATTCCACTTGGAGCTCCCGTACATACTTTATGTATCTCTTGTCTCACCCAATATCGTGTTTTTTCTTTTGCTTTTGCTTTTTTTTCAGATTTTCTTTCTTTCTTTCTTTCTACAGTTCTGAAGAGCGAAACCTTTAGGTTACAGTATATATATATATGAGAAATTGCTTTATTAGGAATAGCCCCTTGAGACATGCTATCTTGTTTTCGAGGGGGTCCTAAAGTATGTCAACCCGATTCTCTGAAGGAGGGAGACATCTCACTATGCAACCTTGGGTACTGTTAAATCAAGCCTGGAACAGGTCGGAGTGTTTTGCATGGCTGACCCCGCGACCCCGGCCAGCTTATAAAAGTTCATGCAACGTCTACCCATTTCTCTCTGCGAACCCCCTCTTCACGAGACCAATAAAAGAGGGGCAATCTGGTGAGATGTCTCCCTCATCTCTTTCAGAGAACCGGGGGGGTTACATACCTTAACCCAAAGATCTATTTCAGTCTAATCGGTTCAACATCTCACTACTAACATTTGCACAACGCAAACAGTAGGCTACATGGAAATGTATATGTGCCGTATGTGCCAAAGAAGGTGCAGTGACATCCAGGCGGTAGGGTCTCACAAGAGTGTAAAGGGAAGCCCAAATGTTCTGGAGCATAAACCCTTTTCAGCATGAATCTGAAAAGGGGCTGAAGGCTTTTACAACTGTACTGTAAAAATAGTGAAAATGACCACCGCTCATCCACGATCAGACTTTGTTGAGGTGCTGGAACTGAAGAGTATCAATACAGTGTAAAATAACAGCATCCGCACACTCAAACACTGTGCAAAAAACATATAGTTTATTGCGAGCTTTCGATCATAGACCTTCTTGCAATAAACTACGCACAACTGTACTGTACACCTCCACTGTGCAGCGATTTAAGGCGCTGTAAAGGATAGTGCCCTACCCTATATGAGGTCGGCAAAACACACAAACAGTAGATCAAACCCCTGACCGCCTCGGATCTGTCCTTGTAAATGTGTGCATGCACCGGGCAGAGCGTGTTCAGACACCTACCCCCCAGAGAAGGGCAGGGGGTGGAAGGAAAACCGAAACGATCATAATATATCATAGAAACGACTTTGGGAACTAACACAGCGTTAGGACTTTGTGTCTAACCCTATCCCTAGAGTCACCAGGGGCCAGTTGCATAAAGATAGATTAAGACTGGTCTAAGCTATGGACTAGTCTTATATTCTTAGGTTAGACCAGTCTGATTAAGACTGCCTGTTTCATAAAAAATAAGACTTATTTTGAGGTTAGAAAGTTAGCCTCCTTCCCCCCTGGCTAAGCTTGACTTAAGAGCTGTGTTGCTATGGGAACGAGTCAGGGCTAGTAGCTAGCTAACACTGTAACTCCAGTGCGGTAAACTACTTCAATGGTTAAAACTGCAAAGCAGAATACTTTTCTCCACATTATATTCCTCCAATATACATACGTTTTCAGCAGAAGAAAAGGAAGTTGATCTCTCAGATCTTCCGCCGCTAGCTGTAGCTGTTTTGGCTGCCATTTTTGGGGTCTTATTTTACTTAGAATGCATTGTGTGACAGGCTATCTAAGTCAGTCTTTAGTCACTCATGGGTGAGCTTTACGCAACAGGAACATGTTAGAGTCTATAGCAAGACTGACTTAAAGTGAGATCAAAGTCTAAGACTGGGTCTATCTTCATACAACCGGCCCCCAGGGTCAAACTGAGTGACAGAAGGATTAACCGGGAGCACATGGAGGTCGCTACCACACTTGACTGAGGATAGGAGCCAACGGACCCCATGTGGATCCGAAGTGATATAAAGAGTTTACCTCGATCAATTCTCTTCATCGATATCACATTTTTTTCACAACTTTGCATGCTATACGATGCCACCATTTTTTAACCGAGACGGTAAACACGGCCTAAGTCACATCCAGTTTTCTCCAACTGGAGAATGTGTCATGTCCGGTTTCAACGCCGAATTTCCATACCATTGGTCGGCCAACCCAAAAAAATCCGATACAATAATATAATAATAATAAATAATCTGATACATGAGAAAGGTCAAAGGTCAAAGATGGTGCCAAAATATCTCCAAATGGCCTAAACATATAGGTGTCCGCCTAAACATACCTGTACTAAAACAGGTACAAAGTTGCATTTGCTCACATTACTAGCATCGACTTTGGCACAAGTACTAATAAGACCCTGGAGTACTGATTCCTAGATGATTTGGGCTTCGTTATCAGGTTTCCAAGGTGATATTCACTGTAAAAGCTGTTGTTTTTTTAGGCGGAGACTGAATTTGAGATGTTTTATAATGTTCTAGCTCTATTTGCTCTGACACAGTAACATAGATTTTGATTCTGACACTTCTACAGCCACCCCACAGGTGTTAGCTTTCATTTGATAACAATATCATTATGAAGGCCCTTGTGATTGTGGAGATATTCTATATTCACTGTGGGCATGTTATTTCGAGCAGAAAACCAGAAAAATGAGGTGGATAAGATCTGGTTAAAGCTAGCAACAAGATGATAACCTATTTTTCCTGTTCATGTCCTGTGTTTCATTCGTTTATATTTCCTCTTTCAGGGACATAACATTGCCTAATTGAATCTCTTGTTGGCTAACCAAAGTAGAGAGAACTTCGCTCGGTAACAGTGAAGACTGAATCAGCAGGATGTCTGTGAGAACAAGAAGAATCAGCGTCCTAATGTCCCGGGGAAAGCTGTTATCTTTCCAGTGGAACAGTTAAGACAGGTAGGTAGGTTATATTTGAACACTGCAGACTGGCTTGCAAATGAGTGAGTGAAAAGTGAAAATAATGAAAAAGGCGCACTGTGGTGAACTTTTATAAGCTGACTGGTGCGGGGTCTGATTCAGCACAGGTTGTACACATAGGCCATGGGTATCATGAATATTTGATACAGTAGCTGGTAAAAGTTAAAAGCTCAAAGTTAGCTACATTACCTTAGAGAAAGTTGACATTAACAGTACCAACAAGGAGCAGATGAGTCAGCGATGGTTGCAAAAAGTATGTAAACTCAGATGGTTTCCATTCTGATGCATCTGGTGTATTTTAAGGCCTTTTCACTCAGCAGTTCAGACTTTTCAGAGCTGTCGACATGACACAGGTAAATGTGTTTTTTTAAATGCATGCACATTATTTATAACTGCTTCTTACCTAACAGTGAGTCAGACAGAGTCATACAATGCCCTTCATAAGTATTGGAAAGAGGAATAATTTTGTCTTTTAGCTCTATCCTCCAACAGTTTAGATCTGAAATCAAACAATTACTTACATTTGTGCAGGCCTAAGCTACCAATGTCTAGTATTGGTTATAGGCTTCGTAATCACTTTTGGAGTCTGCTATTAGTGTCAACATGAGGATCAAAAGGACGTGAACAAAGCCATTATGAGGCAGAAATATCAGAAAAAGTCAACCAGAAACACCCAAAACTTTAGACTTAGACTTAGACCAAAATCAACAGTTTGTAACATTGTTTAAAAAGAAAGAATTACAGCAATTACAAATGGGCTGATATGCCAAGGATGACTACACTGGATGACCGAAGAATGCTCACCATAAATAATAATAATAATAACAATAATAGTATATACTGTATATGGGGCGGCTGTGTCTCAGGAGGTAGAGTCGCCATCTAATGATCACAAGGTTGGCAGATCAGTTGAGCGGGTCAGCGCCTTGCATGGTAGCTTGCCGCCATTGGTGTGTGAATGTGTGTGTGAATGGGTGAATGAGAGGCCGTTGTAAAGCGCTTTGGAGCAGCTTTGGAGCAGCAAAAAAGGCGCTATATAAGTGCAGTCCATTTACCATTTAATAATAAAAACTATCCCACAAGTCAGCAATACTCACCAGGAGGTCACCAGCCGAACTACAGTCCCTGGACAGTCTGGACGGATTGATGGCAGCTGCTGGACTGAAAAAATCAGGTGTAGTGCTGAGGCACAAATATGTACATTTCAAGCCTGCAAACTGTGACACTTTAAATAAATGTGCAATAACACTATTGTGCAATATGACAACCCTAGTCGTCTATCTGTACAGTATAGTATAGTGGATAGTGTACATAGCCTTTATTTATGTAAACCAGCTCCTTCCCTTCTTGTGATTTTTTTTAAAGTGTTTTTTCTCTCTTTCCTAACACCAGGGGAGCCACCCCTCCTAAATGTCGTTGTTTGGTACCTGTACTATAGCAATGACAATAAAGACCATTCATTCATTCATTCATTCATTCATTCAGAGGCTTCACTGCAAGGTGCAAACCACTAGTTTTCCTCAAAGTAAGTAAGTAAGTAACGTTTATTTATATAGCACCATATTTACAACAACAAGAGCCGCCCAAAGTGCTTAACAGATACAATATAAAGAGAAAAACAAGATAAAAGAGATAAAATACAGATTAAAGAAAAATGAATAGAAAATAGATTAATAGAAAAATAAACTAAAAGCAAGGCGCAGTACAAATAAAAGTGCAGAGTGCAGTGTCGGGAAGGCAGGCTCACCTCAGGTCAAAGGCCAGAGAGAAAATAATATTATGTGTTTTGACTAGTTTTTTAAAAGCCTCAATGCTCTCAAAAAGGATGGGCAGGTTACAGTTTTACTAAAAATGACCTAAAAAGCCTGCAGAGGTCTGAAAAAAAAGGTCTTGTGGACAACAAAATATGATCATGTACCAGAGTGATTGCAAGAGGAAAGTTTGGAGAAAAAAGGATCCTAGCTCCCCCCAAGATTTACAGCATTCCGCCTCGACTATGAAACATGGTGGTAGGAGTGCTGTGATTTGGCATAATAGCTGCCACGAGAACTGGTTATCTTGTCTTAATTGATGATGTAACTGTTGAGGGCAGCAGCAGAATGTACTCTGATTGAGTGTACAGAAACATGTGGTCTGCTCGAGCACAATCAAATACGTCCAAATTCATTGGATGGCGCTTCATCATACAGTAACGCGGCGTGCACACAGGGCCATTGCGTTGCACCGGAAGTCATTCATCTCAATGGGGCCGTTGCGTTGATCAGTTGCCTTGCTCTGCATTGCGTTTCTTGACCGTCAGGGTGCGGCAATCAGTAAAACACCCAAAGCTTTTTGCGTTGCGTTGGATCCGGAAGTAAACCGGAAGTAGTTTCTTGCCCGGAGCTCTCGCCTCAGATTTTAAATCCTCAATTTTGGCCGCCATTGGCTAAAATCTGTAATTTGGCTCTACAAGTGTTAATATGTCATTTTATGAAGTTTTTATATGTTTTCAGGCGAGAAAGTAACCATATATATTCACAAAATGTGTCCAGTTTATCAAAATAACCCGTTTATATATCTGATCTGACGTTTTTTTCCCCACTTCTGTGGGAAACTTCGCTAGCAACACGAGTAGAGTTGTTGCGTCTGCATCGCACGTTGAAGTACGTCAAGCCCATCCCACCAGGTTGCTCCAGAACGACGAATGGCCCTGTGTGCACGCCGCGTAAGACAATGACCCCAAAGATGCCATAGCAGCTAGAGAATTTTTTCAGGGCCAAAAGGGGAAAGTTCTTGATTGGCCATGCAGATTTAAATCCAAGTGAGATTAAGATTTAGGCAACTACCTCAAAACAAACAACAACAGAAGTTGTCTGTAGTACAGGCCTAGCAGAGCATCACCAGATCCAGCATCTGGTGAGGTCAAATACAAAAAGATTACTACTACATATTCGATTTTTTACAAATCTTTTTGAAAACAGGGGAGTACTTGTAGGCTACTTTCCAAAAAGAAAAATTCTAAAGATTGGTAAACAGTCAGAAAAAAACAACAACTGCTGAGTATAGAGCTAAAAAAGAAGACTAATTGTTTCCTCTTTTCAATACTTGGAGGGCACTGTATAACCGGAAACCATTGAAAGGTGTCAAAAGAATTGGTAGCACGTTTTATGAACCTGTGTAAAAGTAAATACACTTCCATTTCGGAGTGTAGTTCTCGGAGTTCTATTACACCCATTGAGTCACTGCTGCACTTGGGCCCCTAATCTTCTGTCATTTTAAAACATTATATGGTTCCTGTTCTATGGGCGGTCAAGTGTGATAACAGCCAATACTGCACAGCTTGTCCACCCCAAAAAACAAGATGGAGCTCTCTGATGAATTATTAGCTTGATGAGGAATCATGATCTAGATCAAGAGCAGGCTAATGTCACAATCTGTGTTGTCCATCTGCCTCATTATCAAATGATTATCACACTCGTTCTACACCTCAAGCCTGGTTTGTCGTTTAACCAACATGTGTTGCTATGGACCACATTTCAATAGTCCTTTCACTGTGAAGCCTTGTGGTAGAACGATTTTTGCATGATATTTTTTTGTTTTATCCCTCATGCAAGTATGATCGTTCCTCGAAACAGTGTCCCTGGAGCATGAATCTCATTCACGACTACATATTTGCATTGAGGTTAGGAAGTAGGGGGGGAAAGAGTGGGAGATAAATGGGGGGGAGGTAAATACAGGGAACGCACAACAGCCTTGTATCAGAAGGCATTTAAATCATTAGCAGATGAGATTAAACCACCAGGGGTGAAAGGGGGGGTAACAAGGAAAGAGGGAGGGGGTGAATGACAAAGTGTTGGCATTGCAGGTGTGGCTCAAAACCAGGAGGAAGAGCATTTAGGGATAGATCTGGCGAAGCATTCGCGAGAGGGGTGGGTGTTTGGGGGGTTAGTTGGGGGTAAATATGAGCACACTGCATTTCAAATCCACAGCGGCGGCATTCATTGAAAAGTGAAAGCTGCAAACTTCTGCGGAGATAATGAAATAATATCATCAGTAAAAACTCCCAAAATGCAACAAAGCACAGTTCGTCATTATGGTAATAGGCAGGGGTGCACATAACTTTTTGGGGCCAGTGCTCAGAGGAGCACCTAGGGATGCTGCTTGGTGCTCCCCGAGCTCGCGAGTCACGACCCGTCCCACAGGATGGATGAAAAAGGGATACATGGATAACTTATATTAGCAAAACGACATTTATTCATAAATAAAGATGAACGAACAAATGATTGTGTGCAAAACAAAATAAACAAATGCAAAATCAAATGACTGCTCTTTAAGCATGAAAGTCTGTCAGACTCCTTTAAACACAATGAAATCAACTGACATCTCTTTAAGCACTGCTCTGTTCTGTAAACACTGAAATCAACTTTTCAACAAAAAGTTACAGCCTAAGCATTTATTTATGCTACAAGCTTAATCGTCATCATCACTGCTCTCTTGACTGCTGTAAATTATCACTGTCCTCAATTTCAACCATGGTAGAGGATGTTTTTTTTGTGATCAACTTTTTTTTATTTTATTTTTTATTTTTTGGGTGCGCAAAAGCGCCCTCATGCGGCTGATCTGCCGCGCAGCATTTATTTTGGCGACGCATGCGCACTGGCGCACCAGTTATGTGCACCCCTGGTAATAGGGCCACAAGTGTGCAGCGGGAGATATTGCGTCTATAAGAAACAGGGCAAAAAAAAGAAAGAAAATGACTTATGTAATTGTACTGTCATACATACATCTCCACTCCTAATACACTTCCTCTATTTATGTATCGTGCTAAGATATCTGAAAGGTACTTGTCACCCAACATGCAGTAAATGTAAAGAATAAAGTTGAGTGATATGGTGAAACGGCTCACAAAATGAACTCCTGCTCACTTGAGCTTTACCGTTCTTCGGGGGCCCCAATCCATTCGAATTATATGCGGTCTGGTAGAAACACCTTGTGCGGCGCAATGTTCCTATTAAGTGAAAGCACTCAGAGGGCTATAATGCAATATGAGAGCTGATGCGAGCAACATACAAAGGCTGTGTCATTTTTCAAAGATTGCAACATGACAAGTCTCGGCAGAGGTCACCTGAGTTCATTGAATGGAGTTGGAGTGTTTGTTGATAACAATGGTGAACGATGAGCGAATAAATGAGCATTTCGAATGTTTCTGTTTGTCTTTTATTAGACCTGAGAGTATCTTTCAGAAAAAAGAACACAATTGCCAAGGTCTTGAAGGTGGCGCTGGCTATTGTATCAATTTCAGCACCCTACATGAGAATCTGTCGGAGACTGAAGAGCCATTCAGTTCAGGCTACACCTTAACTGCTCCGTCTGCGTCTCCTGAGACACCTGCTTTTCCCCTTATACTGTGTCTCCTAATTTGTTATCACGACGACTGCCAATGGCCCCTGGCCTGAGGTAGATTACTCTTCCTGCTTCAACTGGGGAATTGATGATTCTCTTGCTTAGTCAAATGTATCGATTGTAAGTCGCTTTGGAGAAAATGTAGAATATTTCGAGAGGGAGTAGGGGCAGCACTTACATGCGTTACACTGGTCAGAGACTTCCACATCCATGCCCGTCCCTTGTCGCCTGCTCTAAGTCTTGCATCAGTGGTCCAGTCACGCAGCTGCTGTCCGACATCGACTTGCTTGCCATGAGAGGAGTGCCACGTCTTCCCAGCTCCGGTCTTTGGCACAGAGGACTGCCCACGGTGATATCATCAGAGTCCCTTGTCCTTCCATGCCGTGGCCAGCTAATCTCACAGTCACTTTGGTGTTTTGGACTGGGTACTGGGTTCGTCAGCAGGCCAAGCCTGGCTGCTAGGGGGAATCATTACCGTGCAGTGCAACTGCGAGTATCGTAACTCATGAGGTCAGACTGCTGTCAACCATGTAGGATGTGAGAAGAGAAGGTTTGGATCACTGGCACACTAAATACCCTGTCTTGATTTAATGTGTTCCCCTGAGTAGTGTGTAGGATCACAAGCCAGAGGCAAAATCAGCAACGCTAAAGACATCGACTTGACTTTCTGCCATAAATTCCACTTCACACCATTATTAAACGTAGTTGAGGTTTAGAGCTTTAGCGGGATATTAAAAGTGACCTATTCCAACAAAACACACAGGAGAGGAGACCAACACAAACGTACCTACAAGCAAGCCAGTTCCAGAAGGATCCTGCTATTGGGCAATTCCACAGCCTTGTTGGGACCTGTGGGAACATTATGGTCATCATGATGTGTGGATCCACCAGTCTGTCTGTGGAACCACAGCCACAGAAAAGAAAGAAGAATTATTAATGGTAGAGATAGACCCAGAACCCCCGGCACCCGGGCCATACATTATCCTGTCAACCGATGCCAGCGGGCTCATTGTCAAACCTCGCCACCTAATGACTGGAAACTGATAAGCGGGCGCAAAGTGTCATCCGAGATGTAAAACAAAAATAGATCCAATTAATCATATAAATTCCTATTAAAGTACGAATAAGATGACAGGATAGACTCCTGCCAGGTGTAAAGGTCCTAATGAGGAATAATCAGTCAGCAAATCATTTGAATCGAGCAGACCTGGATATATGTTCTGTCAGCTCTGCTCACTGCGATAGTATTGGGATGTATGTGACACGTTCTAATGCTTTAGTCCTCATGTCGGGATCCGATGTAATGATCAGACTTTGATCAGACAAAAATGTGAACACATTTCCACGTTGTTGAAAATCAATGACACACTCGTTAGTCAACTAACACAGCTTGTTTTGTGAGCCTGCTGACAATGTAAAGTAGTGTTCTAGTTAACTAGGTAGCAGTGGGGATTACTCACCCAATCCATTGCGTTGTTGCAGTATTTTGGCTTGATTAGCGAGTTTGTGTTGTGATTCTCAACAACATTGAAACGTAGTTCCGTGTTTCAAAAGAAAAGTCTGAACATTTTCATTGGTTGCCGACATGCGGACGAAATTATCAGACTGTGTCACATATTCTTCAAACATGTGGGTAGCAAGTTGCTCCATGCTGTCATATCTGAATACTGTTTCCTATGAACTGCAATGTTTGCAATGGAAATATTTGAGGATACCCATACAAGTCGACAGTAATCACATATCTTACATACAACATTACATACAAAGTTACATACAACATATAAATACACTCGCTGAACACTTTATTAGGAACACCTGTACCCCTTCCCATTCATTCAGGTGGTGTAATGGTGTGGGGAATGTTTTCTTGGCACACTGGGCCACCGTTAATCCCAATCAATCGTCCCTTGTGTTCGGGAGATTCACAGCTTGAAAGTGCACCTGAAAATAGGAATTACGTGATGCAATCATGTCATCATGGACCAGAATCTCCAAGGAATGTTTCCAACATCTTTTGGAATTCATTCCACAAAGCATTTAGGCTGTTTTGAGAGCAAAAGGAGGCCCTACCAAGTATTAGTATAGTGTTCCTAATAACATAGTGTTCCTAATAATGTAGTGTTCGTGAGTGTATATATCTGATGAAATCAGAGTCAGAATCTGAATTATTTTTATTGCCAAGTATTCACATATACAGGATATTGTCTTGGTGTGGTGGGTGCATAAGACATAAAGATACAAACAACAATATAATTAAAATAAAACAACAACAACAACAATGTAATAAACAACACTATATAAGCAAAACTAGTTTAAAACGACAATGACAGAAAGGGGCAGTAGAGCAATAATTATGTAGGCTGTAAATTAGGCCTACCGCATGTAAAACTAATATAGATGACATTGTCAGTTGTGTGTGTGTGTGTGTGTGTGTGTGTGTGCGTGTGCGTGTGCGTGTGTGTGTGTGTGTGTGTGTCTGTGTGTGACAGGAGGGGGAGTGGGGGGGAAGTGCCAGAGTCAATGAGAGGCAGGGGGCTTGTTTGTTTGTCCCCACTGCCATGGGGAAGAAAGTGTTCAGGTGGTGTGAGGTTTTGGTCTTGATAGACCGGAACCTTTTTCCAGATGGGAGACTTTGGAAGAGGTGGTGACTGGGGGTGGGAGTGATCAGCGATGATCTGATCAGCACTCTTACTGGTCCTGGAGTGGAACAGGTCCAAGACAGATGGCAGGTTATACAGCCAATGACCTTCTCGGCTGACCAAAATGATCCGCTGTAATCTGCCTCTGTCCTTGGCAGTGGAGGCAGTGAACCAGACAGTGATGGATGATGAGCTGAGGATGGACTCGATGATGGACGTGTAGAACTCCACCATCACTTTTTGCAGCATATTGAATCTCTTCAGCTGCCGCAGGAAGAACATCCTCTGCTGGGCCTTCTTGATGGTGGAGGTGATGTTCTCTTCTCACCTGAGGTCTTGTGAAATGATTGTCCCCAGGAATCTGAATGCCTCCACACTGCTTACTGGGGAGTCACACACGATGTGGGGGGCGGTTGGGGCTGGGCTCCTCCTGAAGTCCACTACCATCTCTACAGATTTTAGAGCGTTGAGCTCCAGGTTGTTCTGGCTGCTCCAGGAAGCCAGGCTGTCAACTTCCCTTCTGTCGATGGACTCGTCTCTGTTATATATATATATATATATATATATATATATATATATATACAGTATATATAATGTATATAATGTTAGAAAATTCAAATTGACAGCGCTGTAAATAGTGTTATTCTTGCACAATACATTGCACCCACAATGGTGCTCCTGTCGTGCGGGGACTAAAGGTAGCGCGTGGAGAGCGTGTGTGAGTCCCCGTGAGCCCTTTCTGAGCTTACTTCCGCTGATCTTCTCAGCTGTCCACACCAAACTTTGCAGAGCTTTTGTGCAGGTCAGTTCCCATATGTGATGCATCCCGTCACGATGCTCTTGGTAGTGTCTCTGAAGAAGGCCCCTAGGATCTTAGGTCCTAAGTCTAACTTTTTCAGCCGCCTGAGATGGAAGATGCGATGTTGTGCTTTTTTCAACACCTGGCTGGTGTATTCATCCCAGTCGTTGGTGATGTGAACCCCCAGAAACGTGATGCTGTTGACCCTCTCCACAGCAGACCTGTTGATGGTGATGGGGTCTTGTGCTTGCCTCTTCTTCCTGAAGTCCACCGCCAGCTCCTTGGTGTTGTTGGTGTTGAGAGCGAGGTTATTGACCTGGCTGTACTGAGCCAGGTGGTCGACCCCACTCATGTAGGCCATCTCGTCACCGTCAGTGGCCAATCGCCATCGTGTCGTTGAACTTGATCACCGTTTTGGAGCTGTGAGTGGCCATGCGGTCGTGGGTGTACAGGGAGTAGAGAAGGGGGGGGGGGGGCTAGTGCATAGTGAGTTGGATTGGTAATCAGATGGTCATGAGTTCAAATCCCACCTGAGAACACCACCACCACTAAGTCCACCACTCCCTAAATTACTCCAGGGAGACTGTCCCTGTAATCTCTAATTGTAAGTCACTTTGGATAAAAGCATCTGCTCAATGACAAAAAAAGAAAAAGAAAAAGAAAAGAAGATGCATTTGGAACTTTATGGGGGAAGACATTCTTAAGGATATAACAGAAATAGATAGACACATTTCACTACTGAATGCAATGCAACTTGATGAAACCAGAAACCAAATTAATTTACAGCATGTATATGCAGCACTATAATGATCTTCGAAACACCAAGTCCAGCCAGTTGCATCGGAAGGTCAATTGTTGCCGACTGACCCAGAACAACCTTCACAGAAGCAGTCATGCTGCATTAAACGTGTCTAATAGATTCTGCGGTCTTGTGTAGGATGTGAATATACAACAGCATTCGTATTCATGCACCTGTCTCCAGGCCCTGTGGCCTTGCGCGGAAAGGTCTGCCTCATGCTCATGTATATACAAGACAGCATGTTCCAGGACACCAAGTAAAAGTGTTTTTTTTTCTTAGAAAAGTGATGTATTACAATGAGTCGTCTCACTAGGTATAAGGCATTTGTACAACATATTGGGGTACTAATTACAGTGCATTGTTTGGTATGAGATGGCTGGCTCACTGGATTTTGTTTGACATAGATTCCCAAAGTAACACGTGTCCCATTCTTTGATGTGACCTCATGAACTACATGTGATGCTAACAAACCATGTCCACCGTATCCGATTCCAGTTGATTGATTTGATAATGTTTTGTATCAAGGGAATATCTTTGCAGACACAACTAGAACATTGTTGCAAGAGTCCCTAATATTACTATGACTGTATATTTGAGTTCAAGGCTGGGTCTAAAGCAGGCTCTCGCAAAACAAGTTGATCATACAATAATAATTCCTAGGAAGCTCAACTGTAGACTTGCTTCTTTGGGGACAATGCGATGAGACCACCCACTTATTGTCTGCTGCAACATGCACCCGCTGATTACAATACCCGTTCCGCAAACCTCATCCCCTCAAAATCCCCATCACAGTCCATTAGGTAAATCATCATCATCAACAAACTTTTTTTTTTTAAATGGTCAAACTCACCTCAAAATCAGCCTTCAAGAACTCACTCATGGACACTTTTAACGACACGTGCAATTGCTTCTAAACTAGGACCCGTCCCCTGCTGGCCTTATTTTGTAATAACCTGCACAATATGTAATACATTTATTACATAATAAGGCAAACGTTATTACATTTTGCGTTACCTAATGTGCAGGTTATTACATAATGCGGTGTTATTACATATTGAAAGTGACCTTTTATTACATTTTGGGGTTTTATTACATAATCTGCAGTTATTACATAATGAGGCTTAACATGAATCATGAATCAGATTTATGTCTAGAACCCCATTTTACAAATGACACCTGGGCCTTCAAGGCTCATCATTCCAATCACGGCTTTTGATGAACAGACAATCTGTGACATTATATATTTGACCGCAGACGCAAAGTTATTGCGATGTGGTTTACTGTTGCAGAAATTTCTACAAACGTTAAGACTCTTTCGTAACACTTTACTTGAAACGTCTTTCATAGTGCTTACATAACAACACTTACAGTACATAACAGGTGTCATAAGGCAACGCTACAGTTGATGTGAGCTTCAGTCAAATCAAATGGCACTGTCATATTGTATGCTAGTCTTAGTGTGTTCTGTAGGCTATATATATATATGAGTGTACAGTTTGATTGCATTTTGTACTGTAGCAATTCTATTTGAGTGTACAGTAGAAACTCACACAACCTTCTACAAATGACCTAGATATTTTCTGCTATCACTTTCCATTATCACTTTCCCACCTCCTCTACCTTGCTTGACACTAATGACACCTCATGTGGAGGTTTCATGTATTTAGTAGTCAAGTAGTGAGCCTCCTACATTATGAATGCGGCAAGTTCTGGCACCTCAGCACGTGTGTCTCCTCTCGTCCTGTCTATGTTCAATGAAGAGGCCAAAGCAGGTCTGGCATGTGGTGTGACACAAGGGACGTGATATTATTATTATTTATTTTATATTAAAATCCATGTGCATGCTACTGCTATGCCAGGCAGCTGCTGTTTTTTTACTCACCCTTTCTGAAAAACACTCGCCTCAGGCAAGATTAATTTCCATCCCTGTTCATAGTCCCCCTATTTTCAGGGCACCAAAATAACGGGACAATGGACCTATCGCTAAGCCACGCCCCAAAATAGAAATTGTCCAATCATATCACAGCAAAAGTCACTACAGGCAGACAACTCGATCAAACAACTCGCTAATATCTGATGGTGAAAAGCTTCTAGACAAAATATTATTGTAATTTTTTAAAAACAAGTCTATTACTTGCTGTGGTAAATCAGAAATCAGAAATTTGCCAACTCCCGCCATTGTAAGTCATTGAATGTCATTCAGTCACGGTCGGTCAGTCACTGTCAGTGAAGGGTTGTTTGTTTGTCCGAGTTTTCAAAAGGGCGTGGCTTAGCGATAGGTCCATTGATTGACAGGTGTTTCTGGTTACATCATTTGTGACAGCTGCTGGTGTTTTGGGTAACCGGTAGCCAGTAAGTCATTTTTCAGTTCTTTACATATTCTGAAAGGACCGACTGTAAGGCTTCAAATGATGTGTCATACATTGAAATCTGAAAAAAGAAGATATGCGTATTTGAATGTTGATACACCTCAAATCAACTAACAGAGAAAATCCCCATTCAAAGTTTTTCTTTGTGACTTTACACTTTTCACAGGCAGGTAATGGGTGGGAACAATAGCTGGTTAACCCCCCCCCCCCCCCCCCCCCCGCCCCCCCCGCCCCCAGCCACTCCCCCAGGACAACCACAAGATTCATGATCTTTTATTTTATTACCACATTATATTTTATTATCACATCCCATTATACAAGTACAAGAGAGTACGATTCTTATGGCTTCAGTTCCAGTCGACATTGCAGCAGCAAGAGAAAACAAAATGACAATATATATTAAAAAAAACAATAAGGCAAGATACAATTGAGCAATACAATAATAGAATAGTAATAAATAATAATATTGTGTCCGTGTGTATGCATTCATCATTCGTAGTCCATAAAGCATCTAGTGAGACTTTGGAGAAGGGCATGTGATGTTTCATACCTCATCAGAACAGAATTCTATGATCTTCTCAAAAAGATAATTCTGCCAGAGTTTTTTTTTTTTCGTGCCAGTGAAGCATCTCTCCCCTCCGTGTGAACGCAAACTTCGTGGCCATTTCTATACTAGTAACAGCTAGTAAAAGAGAACGTGTTTAGAAAGTGTGTTGTTTTTTTTCATGCAAAATTGTTTATAGTAATAGTCTCATTTCCACTGAAGTAGTCGCCATCTTGTTGTGACATTTTTGCTCATCCCGCCCCTTCGTCACTTTGATTGGTTCCTTGAAAACAAAACATGCCCCCCACCCCCAAACCCTACTGTTAGCTGATTGAAAAACAAGCTTACTTTGCTGCCAAATTATGTGTATTTAGTGATCGTAAAACTGTTGTTTGTTATATCGAGTGGGCACACCTTTTTGTTGAAAAGAAAGCTATTTTTAGGATTGACGAGGTTTCAGGGTTGGCGAGTGGTTGCACTTTTCAGCAGCACGCGTCACATTTGTGCAAGGCTTTGCGTTTGCCTTTTGGAGTCTGCTATTGGAGTCTGTCAACAAGAGGACAGAAGAAGTAAAACAATTTTAGGCTGAAAAAATCTGAAATAAATAATCAAAACATGGTCAATACCTTAGGCAGTTTACTGTTATGGAGACAGGACAATCGAGACTAGCCAGAGGAGTCTTGAGTAGTATGGTCAAACCAATGTTAATCTGCCCACAGATTCAATGAATACCTCGAGAGGATGAAGATGGTCCTCCCAGGAGCGGAATGCTGCTAACAGGACTCCGGACTAGAGGACTCAGGAGAGGTGATTGGACTACTCACATGTCTCCCCCCCGGGCGAGTCTGCCCTTTTTACAGAGAGAGCTCAGGACTAGTAGAGCGGAAATGGCCTGGTGCTCCACAATAGAGGCACCTTCTCTCTCTCTCATCACTCCAATCACATTCTGGTGTGATGTCCCAACTGCGTCGGTGAGGAAGTTGTAGACCCCAGTGCTCTCGGCACCTCTCCTGCATACGATTATCTACACAAGTTGACATATCGACTGAAGAATCAAAGTCATTCACTGTCTCTTGGGAAGCCAGGCAATCCTTGATCTCATCCATGAGACCGTGGCGAAAAGCCGTGATAAGGGGAACCTCTGGGTTCCACCCGTTGCTGCCCGCGAGGGTGCGGAACTCAATGGCAGTCCACTACACTCTGTGAGCCTTAAGCCTCCTACACACTGTGAGATTACTGAAGCGTATTGCAAGCCACACTGTGCGACATGGAACTAATAATCTTGGATATGACCATCAATTTGATGCATGCACACTGTGTGACGAGCCACAAACTTGAATCATAGGCTACGAGGGGGCGTCATCATTGAACGTCATCAGCGTGCATCCGACTCCCATGGCAGCAAGCAGCTGCGATAAACAGCGTCCATCTTTGCATTTGAGTTTAGCACCTGTGTTGTCACTCTGATCCTTGCGTCATTCCATTCTGCATTTCTATTCGTTGGTTAGTTGACGTAGGTCGTAGCAGCATTCACATTGCGAGACGCTCACGGACAATCATCCAAATTGTCTGACACTGTCAGATATTTGTCACAGGCTATCTTTGGTCGCAAGACTGTAACATCAGTCATCTTTGAACCTTACACAATATGACGTAGGACCACCGTTTTGGACCCACGACCACAGATAACGCCCAGACTGGTGATCTTTCATCTGGGACAGCCCAAAATCGCACAGGCTGAAGGGAGCATTAGTGGGGGTGAAGGAGTTGTTGGCAGAAACTCAATGGCAGTTGAGCCTTGGTGGTGGGGGTGAAGGAGTCTGTTGGCAGCCTCGCCTCCTCTCCTCCCTCTAGTTCTCTCTCGTCCTCCCCTGACCTGCTCTGCACCATCACCCTTTTTCATCTCTTCTGCTCTCCCTCTCTTCCACTATTTCCCTATTTCCACAGACTGGCACATCAGTAGAATGTTCTGGGTGCTTGCAAAGAAAAACCTGTCTCAAATGCATACATCCAGTTAGCCAATATATTTGGCTAACCCCCCCAAAATGTTCCCTGTACACAAAGTACACTTGTGACTGCTTGCTTCAGTTGTCAAATACAAATTACCGGCCAGCGGGAGGCTTTGAGCTTCAGTGCAACTCTAAAACCTAATTTCCAGGCTTCATTTTGTTTGCAAGAAAGAAGAAAAGAAAGAAAAAGGGAGAACACCCTTTTTAGAATTGCTTGCTGACAACACAGAAAAAATTGGGCATTTTTAAAGCTAAGCGACAAAAGGGGGGGGAAATGGTGCCTTAAATTGCTTATCTTTCCACTCTCTGGGACAAGAGGAAAGAGTGCAAGCTGTTGTTTCGGAGGAGGAATGCAAATGTCGACTCTGACTCTTCGCATTTGCAAATGGGTCATTATTTCCCTCTTTTTTTTCTTCTTCCTAATGTAATAGAGCAAAGACGTACGGCTTATTTTAGTTTCACATTCATTCATCACACAAATGACATTACATTTTACAGTTGCACATTACTTCACAGATTTATCTGTACAGTAACCTTTGAGAAAGCATAGATAATATAATTATGCTACCAAGCAGTCCATGTTACATCACCATGTTCACTATCTGATACTGAAGGGATAACACTGGTTTTGTGTTACAGATACATAAGTAGGAAAACGTGGTTTAAAAGGGTCTACCTCATGTAAAATAACACTCTCAAAACAATGAGGCAATGCAAGTATTCCCCACCCCCCAAAAAAATAGGCAGGCATGACTTTTCACCCTTAGTCTGACAAAAAGGGATGTTTTAAAGGTGTAAGTAAAGTGAATTCCAGAATCCTCTGCTGCTTTTCAAAGCCTTCAAGGTTCCAATGGAACACAAAATAAAATAAATGTGCCTTAGGAACATCTTAGGAAATGAGGGCCAGGATGCTTTCAATACCAGACATGCAAGTGTGTTTGGAGGCACTGAAATGGTCAGGTTAACCAGGTCTTACAGTACCTCATGTCAAGAGTCTGAATCTACATTTGAACAGTGGTAAGCTAGAATTAGACATTTGCATTGCACTAATCCTAGCTACCCCACTGTTAAAACAGGAAAAAAGGGAAATCTATCAGAAAACCACACACCCAAGTAATTCACATTAAGTACTGCAGTGATCATATAAGGTGACCCTCTACATTTTGTGCAGGGTTTGCTGGAAACAAATGTTTGCTGCCAATCTCTCCTTTAATGTGTCTGTTTCTCTTGTGTGTGCTTGACAGACAGTCCTATTGCAGATAGATTATACTGTATGGCACTCCAGTCCCTCTCCCTGTGCAACCCTGTGAAGCGTGTTTGTTGTGAATAATAACGGGGCCACGGCGTTCCGTATGTTCAAAACTGTTCACTCATCATCTAAATTGGTCATAGAGCAGACAGACATGTGAAAGGCGCCTTGATTATAGTGCTCCGCCACACTCCCTCTCGCTTGTTCATTTCACAGGCTGTTAATTATTATTGTGATTATTTAATTAAATAGGTTGGCTTTTTTCTGGGGGGGCTAGCTCACACCGCCGACCGCGCTGTCACAGACGACGCTATCGCCGACAGCAACGGCGAGTGAGTGGGCAAAGGCGGATGCCAATGGAAATCATCTGTAGGAGTGCACCGAAGGTGGGGAGAGAGTGTCCGTTCGACTAGCCTTACCCATGAGCGAGCTTGCATTGCCCGCTGATGTCGACAAAGGTTCTGCTCGGTTTAGTTGATGAATCTCACCTCTGGGACGTGAAGACGCCCGGTCGCACATTATGAGGGGTCCATCTGCAGGACTATTAGCTGAGTTATCGATGTATGGCCATTCTTTTTTTTGAGCCGAACATCAGCTAGGTCCGCTCCCAGAGACGGATGAACAGAGGGAAGGCTGGTTAACCCCTTCTCTGTGTGTGGGATGAGATTATTAGACTGAACTGCCAGACGTATGCAGTCATAGGGATATACGTACCTTTGCCATTTTCAGTGCCCTAAATGAGGGAGTGTACATGGAATGGGATCATCTGAACAAACAGGAAGTATATTCTCAGATTGAATAATATAATTGACGTTTGTAATAGTGGAAATAACTAATTGCATTCATATCGACATTAGTGTATAGCCCACAAAGATATGAGAGATGTTCTTGTGGAGCTGTTTTTAAGACCGTCCAGTGACCCCATTCATGTACACTGGTATGGCTAAATCCTAGCCCTGGAGCAAGCCAAAGACAGATGACTAAAATAAATGTTAGAGTGAGCCTACAAAAGGCTCTTCTTCTATCACGACGACTGCCAATGGCCCCTGGCCTGAGCTGGAGTACTCTTCCTGCTACAACTAGTGAATTGATGATTCACTTGCTTAGTCAAATGTATCGATTGTAAGTCGACTTTGGAACAAGGCGTCTGCTAAATGCCAAAAGTGTAAAAATGTAAACAAAACTCCAAGTAAGTAGAAAATGATGTATATAACAATAAAAAACCTAACCCTGTCCCATTGACAACAATATGTGCCAGTGGTTAAATATTCAGAGACTGTTAAAGTGATCTGCCCTTTCTCCACATCCAATGATATGCAGGAAGTCATCATAGAGGTAAGAAACATTTCGCTTAAGCATAAGTGCCACCTGGCTTCTGACAATTTCTGGAAAAGGAGAAACCAAGTAAACCGTTATAATGCTTGACAGTAATTCCACATTGGCCTTTACGTGGCTTATCTAGTCCTCATAAACAGTACAGAGCGTCTACAACTATCATAAAGCTTAACATTCATAGCAGCATATTCCCACAGAGTTATCGAGCAGGTATTGGCAACCATTCAGTGAAGATGGCGCCTTCGACTTCAGGTGCATGCACTCCAATAGAGTTTTATTCCTCTCCATTAATTTGTCATCAGTATGGATTTGTCTCTAGTTGATGGTGGCTCCCCCCCCCCCCCCCCCCCCCCCGCCCCGCCCCTTCAGTTTGCCTTGGACAACTCCGGCTGAATAAAAATGAAGTGAGAAGCCTCCATCAAGCCACTCATAGCACCATTTGTTTGAGTAAAACACGCAGGGCCATTATTGGAGTGTCATGGCACTGTGTATTTGGAACGTAACAAATCACCGGGGCTGTCGCCGAGGTGTTTTGTTGTATTACTCTCGGCAGGAGGAGAACGGTTTTACTGCTGACAAACATGGAAGAACCAGGGCCATTTACTAAACATCCATTAAAGAGGTGCCAATACCCAGCAGTGGCAGAGCCTTCTCTCTTACAACGGCTCACAGGGTCATTTATTTGAGTTCACCCGTCCTGTAGAAAGTATTTTTCTCTTGAGCCAAGGATGAAGCAGGGGGTGAGGAAACCACATATGACCATGGGTAAGTGCTTCTGTCAGGTGCCATCCATTCTAGCGCAACTCTGCTTCGCCCCTCACCTACCTCGGAACGATTCTTGATCCGTGGAAATATAGTGTCATCACATCAGAAAAAAACATTCTTGGCTAATTTCCGTCCATATTACCAAACGTAATGAATACTCCACATGAAACTTTGACTTTCGTCATACGATCATGTAATTAACACTTTTGCTGGAAAGAAACTTGAAAAATCCAATTATGGATTTATTATTTTGTTGAATAGTCATGACTAGTTGAGGCTGAAACGTTTGCCTGTCCCATAGTAACTAATGGTAACATGTTGCCACTGCATATTTTAGCCTGGCCTACTTTTTATCCTTCCCATAATCCTCTGCATTCAATCAGAGTTACAGAGTACAGAGTTATCAGTGTGGACGGAGGTGCACTATCTGTTGGCAAGACAACGGTGATGACCTTAACTGAGACCTGGCAGAGTGAATGGTTAGGCTTTAGCTGAGTGAGTTAACTAGCTTGTCGTGTGAATGACCCAGGTTTGATTCATGGTGAAGTCACACTATCATCAAAGCACACTAATATCAACGAAAGCCTGTGCAGACTGTGAGTATAGACACTACGGTATCTACTAAGATTTCTACAAGCTCCGTTTACTTCATTTAAGTGCGATGTGAACAGAAAATATCACTAGCCTAGATAATAATAATAATAATAATAATACATTTATGTTATAAGGCGCCTTTCAAGGCACTCAAGGTCGCCGTACAACAAATGTAAAAACAGTTGCAAAATTCAAATACAGAGAAATATACAGTATTGTAACATAGATGTGACATGCGTGTGCAGATATCGGACAAGGTTCAGTGTATTGTGGTGGAAAGTACATTGGTGGAAAAGGTCCCCCCAGTCTCCCTCCCTCGTCAATAGCATTGATCCACGCAACAGGCCACAGGTCGTTTGAGTTGTCCTTCAAACGCCTCCTGGAAGCCTTTCAATGTCACTTCATGCTGTGTCTTCTATTCATGACATGTCTACAAGGAGGAGCACAGACTTCAAATCCTGACGAGACCCTGCTCCAGGGCTCTAGTTGAAGCTCATTAAAAAGTCTAATCAAAACACAGCAATAGAATAATAACAATATGTAATGTTAATTCGATAGATGTTCCCCTCACAAGGGAGAGCCTCAATGCATAACCATGCCTGGCCCCCTCATGTACCTTAAAATATTGAAGATATGATCTCCACATCTCTTCCAAAGTACAGCTCACTTCCTCTGAATTCTGAGGGTGAGGTAATTTATTACTTTGCTCTGAACTCGTTTTTTTTCCTTCTAATTGTTGATATCGCCTGAAGGGACTTTTCTTTGTTGGATTCTAATTTATGTAAATGAATGAATTTAAGATGTTTTACCCCTACGAAGTCAGGTGCGGAGGTGATGTTATTTCCTCAGACTATATGTCACACAATGAATGCAGGAATGCAGACAGGAAATAACCTGTACTATATACTGTAGGAGTCCTTAACGAATGTGCACTTTCACTAATATTCGTCTGGTTCAACATGTGACAATCTCAAGAGAGGGGAGACATTTCCAATCTCCCATGAAACATGTATTATTAGACATGACATTTGCTGAGACATTCCCATGTGAAAATCCTGAAAGGTCCTCTTTGAATAGACAGTTAAGTCTCATAAATATGACATAGTGGCACCTTTTGACCAATGTCAAGTCTAAGACAATACTACCTTAAACTGCTAATTTGCACATTTCATGCATCATTTAAACATCTGTTTAGAGAAATGAGTACTTCTCTCACCAAGTATTGGTGTATGTTTATTATGTTTATGTCTACAATATGGACTTATTCAAATAAGTCATACATTGCAAAGTATCCCCTTATTTCCAATGGTACTGTATCAATAACGAACACAATGTGGTGGCCACCACTGCTCAAGAAAGTGTGAAGTTTGTGTGTGTGTGTGTGTGTGTGTGTGTGTGTGTGTGTGTGTGTGTGTGCGTGTGCGTGTGCGTGCGTCAAATATATCGGCAATGACGTATTTCAAGGTTTCTCTGATTGTTAGGTGTTCCTAAAATGCTAAACATTTGTCATCATAGAAACAGTAATTACTGTATATATAGACCATGGTTTGAAAGTGGCACCATCCGTGACATATTTTGTGGACAACAACAGTCTCGCACAAGACAGTGGATATGTTTAGTTTGTGATTGATGTTAAAATATAACGAGCATGACAGGAGAGAAAGGGTTAGATGTAGAAGTAGCAGTAATAATGAGTGAAATAAATGGAGGAATACTATTAACACTTGAACCAACTATACAAGTCTCCAGCAAGACCATTGCCACTTACATTTCTTACATTAGTCAGATCACTTGGTTTTACTTCATTACACTCAGTGATAATTCCCTATAATTAGTTTGGACTTGTCTACTAATCACCTTTCGCTTTTCGCTGCATTACTGTACATGCATGTCGAAATGTAATATGAAATTAGCCCCCCCCTAAAATGCTGGGGATAGTCTGACATGTTTGAGCTTTTTGTAGCTAGACTTGGGGAGGTACATCGGGTGGAATAAAAACAATTATAAAAAAAGACAAAACACAGACACATTTGCATTGTGTAAGCATATTATTAACTCTCAGATCAGCAGGTACATATCCACTCCATCTTGTTTGTGAGTGCAAACCAGCAGATACATTTTTGGAGTTCTATTCCAGTTTTGCGATGCATCTGTTCTGAGCGCAGTGGTCATAAGTTTCATAGGACCCAAATCCAGTATGTAGGTGGCACAGCAGGTTTTAAGAACAGCTAATTATCCTTATGAATGAATGAATGAATGGACTTATGAACTGTTCTAACTCTCCTAATGGTATACAGTTGAAGTCTGAAGTTTACATAGCCTACACCGTAGCCAAAGACATTTAAACTACGTTTTTCACAATTCCATTTAATCCTAGTAAACATTCCCTGTCTTCCATTTAATCCCAGTAAACATTTCCTGTCTTAGGTCAGTTAAGTTGTGTTAGTTGATTAGCAAGTGTGTCGTTGATTTTCAACAACGCTGAAATGTTGTGTTTACATTTTTCCAAAGAAAAGTCAGAACATTAAATCGGATGCTGACTTGCGGAAGCAATTGACCAGACTGTGTCACATAATAGCATAACCAATAATCAAATCACTAATTTATGTGTGTAATATTGTATGATTCATATCCATAGGTCCTCTGATTTTTTTCCGCATGAAGTCGCAGAGTCGATGTTTAACAACTGTTGGCCGGTCCACTGTAAGCCACAGCCCAAAGGGAATGCGAGACCTCAACAGTTTCACCAGAAGCATGCCAATATTCAAATATTCCCCTTTTGTAAACAAGGTCTGTTGTTCATTGCGAGGAGTACAGCCATATGGAACTCTCTGTACAGTGGCCACGGAGTTCAAATAACACAACCCTCACCCAAAAAGCAGGAAAACGGAAAAAAGATAGAAATACTCAGACAATATTTATGCTCTCCAACGCAAGGTCACAAATTGTCGGTTTTCCCTGTAGTCATTGCAAACCTCGTTCAACCCATTCACCCTGAAATGAGGACCTGGCAATGAGGGCCTGACAAACCAGGCAGAGCAAGGAGGAATCCTGAGAAAGTGGTTAGCGAGTGTGGTATTGGCTATCGATGCTCCAGCAGAAGTGTGGAGTTTGTGTAGGGGGGATTCACCCCAAGGGAGTGGTGGTTTGGTGGGGAGAAGGCCATAAAAAAGCCGCTAAGTGATCGGGACACTCACACACAATGAGCTTTCGGCAAGCCAGTAACTGAATGTGTTTGTACTTTGTGACTGCAGACAACCTTCTTGACCATACAGTGGGAGAGTTGAGAAAATGAAAACAAGAATGAAAGAAAGAAAGAAAGAAAGAAAAAAAATATATATAGCACATGACCTTGATGATCAAGGACAGGGATTTGTGAGTGTGTGCATGAACTAGCCCAACTGACTGACCTGACCTTAACTTGTTACCTCCTCGAAAATAATAGGAGGTATTGTTTTCAGTGGATTTCAGGGGTTTCTCAAGGATGGTTGGCTAAACTGAATGTCTACAGCATACACCTCTCTCCCCCCTCTCTGGTTAAATCATAGCTCCCCAGTCAACACGCTTTTGATTTTGGCTCTGGACGTAATTAAAACACTCCACAACAGTCCGTAGAAAGACACAAGTAACATTACTCTGCAGCTCAACAGGAAGTTGATAGACTTGCTAGTATATACCTCTAAACTATACTGATGTTTACAATACTATTTTATTTTTTTGGTTTTGTTTTCTGGTTGGATGATAAACTGCATTTCGTTGTATTAATGATGTTTAATGAATGAATGAATAGTTTAATGACCACACGACCTAGGTCGGTGGAATTTGTTGTCGGTACAGCTCAAAAGCAGTGTCAAAAAACATACACACATTTTACATGACTATTACATGGACATTAACACACATAACCACAAGACAAGACAGAACATATTTACAATTTACAATTTATACAGTGCAGTGAGTCAGGTGTTGAGTCCTTATGGCAGAGGGGAAAAAACTGTTTTTGAAGCGGGATGTTTTGGTGGCCAGGGATCGGTAGCGCCGTCCAGAGGGCAACAGTTGAAACAGGTGGTGAGCAGGGTGGGAGGGGTCAGAGATAATTTTATGTGCTCTATTTGTGGTGCGTTTGAGGTACAGTGATTCAACTGATGGGAGGGGGGTGCCGATGATCTTGGATGATTTTCTTACTATTTGCTGTAGTTTCCTTTTTGTATTGTACTTGCGATGACGATACATTTGAATCTAATCTAGATTTGCCCACAAAAAAAGGAAAAAGTTTCATTTCAGGGTTACAAGGTGTAGAGCAGATAACAATAAAATAAACAAAACCCCTCCAAAAAATCAAAATAAAATTCAAAGACATGTCATGGCAGTCAGCACAGACATCTGACAAGGGAAATACTTTACAGAGAGAGGGAGAGATTGTGCATGTGAGAGAGGAGGGGGAAATGAAGAGCAAGAAAGACAAGACTGTTGGACACAGATAAATTCTGCTCATTCAGAGCAACTGGAAGGCTCCAAAGCAACACATAATAGGGCCTTTTGCTGGATGTAAGATTGCCAGGTCCTGCTTGGTTTCTGAGAGGAGCTGAGTCTGAGAGGCATTCGGAGGGGCTGATTTTCCTCTGCCAAACTGTTTCTCCTATGTGACACGTTGGGTCACCAACAGCTAGCTCCTCTGATACTCGACATAATACAACCAGGTACAATCAGTAGATGTACAATCTATTACACAACAATCAATACACAGATTAATTCACCTTGCTTGATTACCTGAGATTGATATTGATTTACAGTACATCACCCCAAGTCGTATGATTGCAGATATGATGAACATGTTAATGTCAGTTGTGTTACTGTAAATGGTCAATGGACTGCACTTATATAGAGCCTTTATCCAAAGCGCTTTACAACGGCCTCTCATTCACCCATTCACACACACATTTACACACCAATGGTGGCAAGCTACCATGCAAGGCGCCGGCCCGCTCACTGGGAGCAATTTGGGGTTCAGGACCAAGGACACTTCGTCATGTGGCCAGCCGGGGCTCGAACCACCGATCTGCCAACCTTGCGATCATTAGACGGCAACTCTACCTCCTGCGCCACAGCCGCCCCAACTGAATGTTACTGAATGTATTCGTTTTGGTTTTATTTAGAACCGTTGTGTGCAAGTAAGTGACATTCATTCAAAGAGAGCCAGACAACATTGTTATGTCAATCTAAGGTTTGACTGGGAAAATATATGTCCAATTCAATGTGAATACTTCAATTTACTTATAACATCCCTTTTTAAATACAATGTGACAGTTTGTAGGTTCAACCCCCACCAGCCAGTTCTGTCCCGTAGGACCAATTGAAGCCTTGTTTTGAAGGGGGCAATAACCTAATATAAACGATGTTTATCCTGGTCGGTGTGTGATTCTATGCTTTATTTTGTCGCCAACCATTAACGGAGTCTCTGGCTGATGGAACCAGGACTGGGGCATGTTCTTAAACGCCTTCTCCTACAGCAGAGAATGGATCATGTGTCTATGTTGCTGGGCCAAAGTCAACCTTGGGATCATGTTGTGCCAGTGATTCGATAAACCCACGTCTAATGGTTAATGTACGCCAAAAGTAATGTTGATAAATTAATTTAAATGTATCCAGCCTTACAGTTGAAGCCGGACATTTAAAATACACCTTAGCCAAACACATTCAAACTCAGTTTTTTTTCACAATTCCTGACATTTAATCCTAGAAAACATTCCATGTCTTAGATCAGTTAGGATCACTACTTTAAGAATGTGAAATGTCAGAATAATAGTAGAGAGAATGATTGGGAGTGGGTCAGAAGTTTGCATACACTTTAAATTGTTTAACTTGGGTCAAAAGTTGTGGGTAGCCTCCACAAGCTTCCCACAATAAGTTGGTGGAATTTTGGCCCATTCCTCCTGACAGAACTGGTGTAACTGAGTCAGGCTTGTAGGCCTCCTTGCTCATACACACTATTTCAGTTCTGTCCACAAGTTTTCTATAGGATTGAGGTCAGGGCTTTATGATGGCCACTCCAAAACCTCGACTTTGTTGTCCGCCATTTTGCCACAGTTTTGGGTCATTGTCCATTTGGAAGACCCGTTTGCGACCAAGCTTTAACTTCCTGGCTGATGTCTTGAGATGTTATTTCAATATATCCACAGCATTTTCCTTCCTCATCTATTTTGTGAAGTGCACCAGTCCCTCCTGCAGCAAAGCCCCCCCCCCACAACATGATGCTGCCACCCCCGTGCTTCACGGTTGGGATGGCGTTCCTCGGCTTGCAAGACTCCTCCATTTTCCGACAAACATAACATTATGGCCAAACAGTTACATTTTTGTTTCATCAGACTAGAGGACATTTCTCCAAAAAGTACGATTATTGTCCCCATGTGCAGTTGCAAACCGTAGGCTGGCTTTTCTTATGCAATATAGTGAATTATATAGATATTATAGATAGTAGATCTTCTAACCGACTTGCCAAAACTATAGTTTGTTAAAATGAAATCTGTGGAGTGGTGTTCAGTTTTTATGACTTCAATCTAAGTGTATGTAAACATCCGACTTCAACTGTATTGACTACATTATGTAACATTCTATTTTTAAGGCCTTGGTTGTTGTGCTGATAGGACCAGGGGTGAAAGGATAGGCCCATGGGGGGGGGGGGGGGGGGTGGATGACATAATCAATCATATTTAAGCCTGTGTCTATACATGATAACATGTTAATGTCAGTTGTGTTACTGTAAATGGTAAATGGACTGCACTTATATAGCGCCTTTATCCAAAGCGCTTTACAACGGCCTCTCATTCACCCATATATTCACCCATACACAGGACATTGAGTGCTATAATACCATTCAGTGGTACAACATACTTTTATTAAGGTGGTTAGGGCACTAAAATTCAGAATGAATCGTCTATAGAAGTTTGCAAAGCCCATAAAACGTTCCACTTTCTTCACTGAAGAATGTTGGGGCCAGTCCAGCACCCCGTTGACCTTGGAGGGGTCCATTTGAAGACGCCCCTGGGTCACAATGACCCCTAACGATCAACTATTCAAAGTCTCCAAATGCTACCTGACTACATTGAAACCACCTCTGAAAAAAATTACAGCTAATCCTCCTCCTTTCTTATCAACTCTGGGGGCATCAATAAAGTTACAATTTGGGGGGTGCTGATTCAGTAAGAACAGCCACTCTGTTACTCACATCAAGCCAAGTTTGTGTAAGGAACATGAGATCTAATTTATGACTTGTAATCAGGTCGCTGATTAGGAAAGACTTATTTGATAATGATCTTACATTAAGCAGTGCAGCTTTTATGGTTTTAGTGAAAGGGTGTGGAACAGCTATAAGGCCTGATGCATTTACTGAGCATGTTGAGTACTGATTTAGTCTAATAGCAATTAAAACAGCAATGAGAAACTTTACACATAGGACAGTTTAATGGCCAGGCTGTTGTGACACAGTGTTCTTGTCAGTGAGGGGGGGTACAGCTCGAGGGGGTGGGGGTGGGGAAGATCGAGGAGATCTCGGGGGTAGTAGCTGGAGGCTGGCTAGGACTGACGGGGGAATAAGTCGATGGGGTTTTGGGGCTGGTAGTGGAGGGCTTGCTAGGACGGAGTGGGGGAAGAATTGGGCTGTTAGTTTGAGACCAGCATTCACCAGTTTGTTCCCCCCCATCTCTAAATGCCAAAAGAGGGAGGGGGGGGGTTGAGAGGGAAAGAGAGGAGGATGATCCAGGGGATAAAAAATAAAGAAATAAATCAGTGAAACCTATGCATCATGGGCTGCAGATGGTGAGAGGGAGGTAGAAACCTATGATCACTGTTGGTATGGTAGGGAGGCGTCATGGGCTGCAGCAAGGTCATCATCTACATCATGGGTTGCTGGGCTGGGAGTCAGACAATTATGGGATGGCGCCATCTTTATCTTTAGGCTGTACTTGCATCTTGCCAGTAGTTGGGTGGCAAATGGAATACAGTAAAGTTAGAGGTGAACAATTTCCCTCCAGATCTGTTCCAGATGAAATCCTGAATTCTCAGTGAAGAGGTACGTATCTGTGTTCCCAAAACATTGACACAGGAAGTTGAAAGCCACGTGTTCAGTCCCAGTAGCCTGCTGAATGTATCTACTCCCTGTCTGATTGAGGGCAGGGGACCACTAATGTACGTCTCAATATCTAGGGAGCCTAGTACCTTTAGCAGATCCAGAAAGTCGTATTTCAGCATTTCAGACTGTTCCTTCAAAATATCCTCTGCCCCTACATGCACACAAAGACACAAAGGTCGAGCAGGTCCCATAGCACATCGTTCACCAGCACCTGCAACACCAGAGGCGCGTTTGCGAGGCCAAAAGGCATGATTAAGTACTCGTAGTGGCCACTATTAAAGGCTGTTTTCCATTTGATTCTCACCAGATTTTAGGCGTTGCCTAGATCCAGTTGAGTGAAGATCCAAGCCCCCTGCAGCGACTCAAAGGCCATCATCATCAGAGGAAGGGGGTAACGATTCTTGATGGTGACGTTGTTAAGCCCTCAATAATCGAAGCAATAATTGTTACCAGGGCAGTGCTTTATAATCTCTGAAGACAATAGCCCACGTTGATTGTGCCGACAAGTGATCTGCTCTGGCTCATCTGGAGATGGGTCTGCTGAGTGTGAACCAGAGCCGGGTCAAATACTGCAATGCATTAAGTCATCTGAGGTGTGCTTGATTTAAGCTTGTACTTTGCACTTTTCAGACCATTGCAATGCTACTGGATGGTTCCGTTAGCTAAACTAAATCAAGCATATCCCTGTTGTCCTAACCACCGTTACTGTTCCTTTGGTTCCTTTGCCCTGCTGGTCAGGTTTGCATTCAGGGACCAGTGGGGAGGCCTGGTCAGGGCTTGGGCCATACAAGAGAGTGAATCCTCCCATAAAAAAAAGTCACAAAAACAAGTCAAAAAACAGACTTCAGAGAGGAAGGCTCGCTCTCTCTCTCTCTCTCTCTCTCTCTCTTCTACTCTCTCTCTTCTCTCTCTCTCTCTCTCTCTCTCTCTCTCTCTCTCTTCTCTCTCTCTCTCCTCTCTCTCTCTCTCTCTCCTCTCTCTCTCTCTCTCCTCTCTCTCTCTCTCTCTCTCTCTCTCTCTCTCTCTCTCTCTCTCTCTCTCTCTCTCTCTCTCTCTCTCTCTCTCTCTCTCTCTCTCTCTCTCTCTCTCTCTCTCTCTCTCAGGCTCATTACTCCCCTCGTAACATGCCAAGTGCTGACCTAGCAGTGTTTCCCCCCTCCAGCCTAGCCCCCCCACCCTGTGGGTCAGTGTGTCACGGGCAGTCAGGCACACCACTGTCAGCCTACTTGGCCTGGGAGTCCCATAAAGCAATGTGGATGGTAGCGGTCCAATACCTTTCAACTGCCCAATGGATACTAAAATGGATGGATGCACTATTTGGCTACATTCGCTCTTTCTCCATCTCTCTCCCCTCTCTCTCCCCCCTCCCTCCCTCCCTCCTCCCCCCTCCCTCCCCTCTCTCTCCCCCCTCCCTCCCTCCCTCTCTCTCTCCCTCCCTCTCTCTCTCCCTCCCTCCTCCCTCTCTTTCCCTCCCTCCTCCCTCTCTCTCTCCCTCTCTCTCTCTCCCTCTCTCTCTCTTTCCTCCATCTCTCTCTCTCTCCCCCCCCTCTCTCTCTCTCTCTCTCTCTTCTCCCCCCCCTCTCTCTCTCTCTCTCTCTCTCTCTCCCCCCCCCTCTCTCTCTCTCTCTCTTGCTTTTGACAGACCTTTCTGGGAGGCTTTGACCTCTCTAAGGTTAAAATGGTCATAGGGAGTATGGGTGGGGGGGTGAAAGGGAGATAAATTCACTGTGACATGCAGTTCACTCCACCAGTCCCCCCGTGTGTGATTTCAGATCAGTCTACGAGGCAGACGCTTTGCTTAAACATGAGAAGAGTTATTGGACAGGGCAGCGATGACTCCAGGCCTGTGTAGAGGGCAGAATTTGAAGAGAGAACAGGGTGCAAGCAACCGTCATTTTTCAACGCAAATAAATAGATTAATGGATGAGTTCCCCCAAGGGGTCCCTGTGGTGAAATAAGGGCCAAGTCTTACGTAACGCGAACAGGCCAGTCACTGATAGGGTGCGTACGCCTGCCTGCACGTGATACGTACAGTACTTTTTAAGTATTATTGTGCAATCAGACAATAGCAACTGGCTTATTAGGGGTACAAAAGGAAGTTTGCCTTGCTAGGTGGTAAGTTGGGGTTGGTGAGCAGGTATATAACTAAGACTTGCAACACAATTCTTGCAGCTAATGCTGAGGTTTGCCACTCCAACCACTCCAAATGTGCCTAATAACACTTGCCTTACCACTTGAAGTTACTGCCTAACTGCAGAGTCTGCACTGAATTGCTCCTTCATCATCTACTGCCCCTCATCACTGTGTCTCCTGAGACACCTGCTTCCCCCTATACTGTGTCTCCTAGGTTTTCTACTTCCCCCTTGTTCTGTTTCTCTCCCCAAAAAAATCTTCTTTCTTCTAGAACGACGACTGCCAATGGCCCTTGGCCTGAGCTAGATTCTCTTCCTGCTACAACTAGTGAATTGATTATTTACTTGCTTAGTCAAATGTATTGATTGTAAGTCGCTCGGATGGCATCCACCCTGAAATAAAAACGAAATCATCCCCGTTCTGAAACGGCCATCCCCCCTTTCCATCCCTTATGTCATTTTATCAATGAAGGTGGTATTACTGCTATTTCAACATTTAGTTTTGCGCATATTGAGTAAAATACTGTGGGTGAGGGGGCACGCACACATGCAATGACATTTTTACCAAGTCACTGACACTGAAGTCACTGATGCTGTGGGGATGCTAAAGTTGTCCGCGTATGATGAAATCCACCATCCCCCCTGACTTTCTTTTACAACTTGAGTACTGGCTACAACCCCCTTCGCAAGCTCAACACACCACAACCTCACTGTCGCAGGAGGACCTTGGAACTGCCAGTCAGCGGTCCGGAAAGCTTCTCAGATCACGTCCTCCACTTCCTTGATCTCACAGAGACATGGATTACACCGGGAAACACAGCTCCTCCGGCGGCCCTCTTTGATGGCTACTCCTTGTCTCATTCCCCTAGACCAGGGGTATGTGGCTCTTTGCCTGTCTCTGTGCGGCTCTTTAATCCATTCATTAAAAGTGCGTGGCTCGCTCTCTGTGTCTCAATAGGCGTCGTTTTGGTATGGCAATTCATGGCACTCGCCATACCTGATTTACATTTTTTTAAAATCTGAAACACGTTTAGTCATTTTGGTGATTTTATCCACTACACACAACGGTAACTCAAAACCTCCCGGCTCCATCTCACCCCACCAGCCAGGCGCTGTAGTGGAGCACAGGGCTGCCAGACGGGATTGACAATTTCCAGCCCAACCAGTCTAAAAGCTGCCGAATCCCACCCGTCCAGAGTGACCAAAAGTAGGCCTATCTGGCAACACTGGAGCGGGACATCGGTTCCTCAATAAACAAGCCATGAGTAACGTTAATGTTAAAACCATGTCCACGATTCTCGTTCATTCAGGTGTGTTAAACAAACTGTATAAATGCCTAGACTCTCTGGCCAGAGGGCAGGCAGGCACAGGACTCCTCATCTCACCTAAGTGGTCACATAATGTCCTTCCACTTCCTGTCACACCCGTCCATATCCTCCTTCCAATTCCATGCTGTTTCTGTCAACTCCCCTGTCAAACTTCACATTGTTGTTATCTATCGTCCCCCAGGTCAGCTTGGCTCACTTCTTAGAAGGGACGGATGTCCTTCTCGGCTCCTTCCCTGAGGAGAGCACAGCGCTCTCACTACTGGGTGACTTCAACATCCAGTCAGAGAAGGTTCACTCGTCTGGAGTACTCGACCTTCTCTCCTCCTTCGACCTTACCCTGTCTCACTCTCCTCCGACTAATAAGGCGGGCAATCAGCTCTTCACCAGTCTTCACCAGACCCTCCCATACCTTACTATTAACTCTCATTTTACTATCGATCATCACTTTGTAGCCTTTCTCCCTTCCCCTCATCTTCCCCCTCCCAATCAGGCTACCCACACTGTATCCTCTTGTCGCAACGTGTCGCGTATCCTCTCCCTCACAAATCTCTCTTCCTTCCTCTGTGTTATCCTCCCTACCCTCTGTTGAATCCTTCTCCCCTCTAACCACTGATGCAGCCTCCTCTACCCTCCTGTACACTCTTTCCCCGTCCTCCTCTCCACATGCTCCTTTAACCACTTATTCTGTGCGGCAAAAATCACAGCGACAGCACACTCCTGTAGATTCTTCCTCACACCCATTCTTCACGAGAGAAGCAACACAACTCTTCGTCCAGACACTTGTGATCTCCCGCCTTGACTACTGCAACGCACTCTTCGCCGGGCTCCCCGCCTCTGCCATCAGACCTCTGCAGCTCATCCATAATTCTGCCGTCCGTCTGGTGTTCAATCTCCTCAAGTTCTCCCATGTCACCCGCCTCCTTCGCACCCTTCACTGGCTCCCGGTAGCAGCTCGCGTCAGGTGCTCGCCTACCAGGCAACAAAAGGAACAGCCCCTCCCTACTTGCAAACAATGCAGGTCGGCCCTCAAACCCCTGCCCGATCACTCTGCTCTTCCACCTCGGTTGGCTGCCTGGCACCGCCGCCTCTACCTGGATGTAGCAGTCGCACTACTCGGTCACGGCTGTTCACTGTCGTGGTGTCCCGCTGGTGGAGCGAGCTTTCCACTGCTGTCAGAACTGCAGAGTCACTACCTATCTTCTGCCATAGATTGAAGACCCATCTCTTCAGACTACTATCTTATCTCTCCCTTCTGAAGACATCTTCATCCTCAATACCCCCATGTACAGTTTATTTATCGGGAATAAATAAAATAAAATAAAATAATTATTCCAATTATTCTTCTAGCCTTGTGACTGCCAATGGCCCCTGGTCCTAGCAGAGATGTATTTTTCTTATGGAATGGAATGGAATGGAATGGACTTTATTTGTCATTGCTACAGTACAGGTACCAAACAACGAAATTTAGGAGGGGTGGCTCCCCTGGTGTTAGGAAAGGAAAAAGAAAACACATTTTAGAAAAAGCATAGATGCATAAAATCACAAGAAGGTAAGGAGCTGGTTTACATCAATAAAGGCTATGTACACAATCCACTGTACTATACTGCACAGATAGTCAACTAGGGTTGTCATATTGCACAAAAAGTATTTTTTCACATTATTTTAAAGTGTCACAGTTTGCAGGCTTGAAAATGTACATGTTTGTGCCTCAGCACTAGCTGCCATACAATCCGTCCGGACTGTCCTGGGCCCAGAACTTAGGCCTTTTCTGTGTTCAGGGCCTTGACGGCCCTGTGGTAGAAGCAATCCTTCAGTCTGTTTGTCTTAGCGGCCGGGGTCCTGTACCTCCTGTTCGAGGGCAGCTTGACAAAGTGTACGTGCCCAGGGTGGGTCGGGTCCTTGGAGATCTTGGAGGCCCTCCTGAGACAGCGTGTGTTGTACAGCTCCTCCAGAGAGGGGAGGGGGGCGACGGTGATCTTCTGTGCTGTTCTCACGACTCTCTGGTGACTGATGGATAGATAATTCACTTACTTAGACCAATCTATTTGTTGTAAGTCACTTTGGATAAAGGTGTCTGCTATATGCCAAAAATATAAATGTAAATGAAAGTCCTCAAAGACTAGTAGTGAATACTAAATGTTTATTTATATTAACAGTAACTTAGTTGGCCTGAGCTTATTTGTTGCATGACTTGGAAAGTTCTCTGTAACAATACGAAACCTCACATTTTATCTCCATAGCCTGGCCCCCCCTTACCTGACTGACCTCCTTCTCCCCCACCGCCCTAACCTTACCCTCCGATCCTCATCCATTGTTCCCCTCACTGTCCCACCCTCAAAACTCAAAGGCTTCGGAGACCGTGCCTTTTCACGAGCCGCACCCCGCCTCTGGAACTCTCTCCCTCAACCACTCAGAGACTCACCCTCACTCTCCACTTTTAAATCCCACCTCAAAACCAACCTTTTCTCCCATGCATACATGCTCCCCTACCCGTACCCATCTCCCCTAACCCTGCCACCCCTCCTCCCCCCCTGGACATGCATACAACCTCCCCTACCCCTACCCATCTCCCCTAACCCTGCCACCCCCCCTGGACATGCATACAACCTCCACTACCCCTAACCATCTCCCCTAACCCTGCCCCCCCCCCCCCCCCCCCCCCCTGGACATGCATACCCGTTCGTTAACTCTGTCTTCTATGTGCCCATGTTATCGGTTGCTTGTTGTTTCTGGGTTTTCCGTTTCTCCCATATTGTCAGCGTCTTTGAGCCTCGGAAAAGCTCTATATAAATATAATGAATTATTATTATTATTATCTATCATGAATTTTAGACCCTTTTGACATTGACAAATCTCTAACCTCCTACAGTTCAACACAGTCAGGGGTTACGCCCCCATCTCTTTCTTTCTCTAGCAGCACAGGAACACAAAATGAATAAACCTTCCTTCCCCACCATCCATTAAGGGCAATGTCAACGCTCTGCCTATTTTCACACACCATGCCACCAAGAACCTTGTTTCTCTGTAACCTTTTACATGCACTATTGATTTCTCTTCCCTCTCCCTATCCCACTCATGATCAAAGTTTAGTGAATTTCACTTTGTCTTCTCTGTGAACCAATTGACAGCTCCCATCTCTCCCCAACTGCTCAAAAACAAGTCATGGAGTGAAGTGGTGGAAAATTAAAATGTCAATAGTAGTTTTCCGTTGTCGTTGTGACAGCCAGACGTGTTGGTGTTGAGAAAAACTATGAATCCCCATCACAGGCCCCATGACAATAACAACAGAGCACACTCCAAGCATCGACAAAGAGATCCTATTACCCGTAGGCACGTTCCCCATGGGTTCAGATAAAAAGTCCTGCATATTTTTGTTTGTTTGAATCACTGTTTTGAACCTGTTTGAATCTGCTGCTTGTTTTTAAATTATGCTCTGTAAGGTGTCCTTGAGTGCTCGCCTATAAATAAAATGCATTATTATTATTATTATATTTATTTCTGCTTTACATTGTATTGGATGAAAAAACGATCTTCTTCAAAACTACACACTCCAAAGAAAACCACCTTTGTATAATAGGTGAAACTATGAATGAGTTGATAACCTTCCTATCTTATTTCCCTCCTTTTATATGCCCCTGAATGTGCATAAAATGTAAAAACCTATGGTCATATTTTCCACAAGGGTATAGTTTCCCTGGGGTTTCCCAGGGAGACCATCAGAACAGACAGAATAAACGCTTTTGCAACCTGTGTCTGATATTGGTGTTTTGTGTGTCAAGGTTTTTCCCCTGGGACACAGGGAACTTTTTTCCTAAACGAATCATCCATGCAATCTCCAGCTCCCATGTTCTGGTGTACCCAGGTGTGCTATGGCTATGCAAAGTGTAATCGGTTGGCAGGGTCCCCACGGGTCCTTGAAATCCTTGAAAGTTTGTGAATTTGAATTCCCCTCTCTCTCTCTAAAAAAAATATATATATTCAAACATGTTTTACTTAGCTCGTCAACTAGTAAATAAGTCTCTGTATTGCTTAACTTTACACATATTTCACAATATTGTTTTGCTGTGCTGTGGTAGAGAAGACAAGAGACCATCTAGTGTTCACACATTCAAGCCTCTCTTTTTAATTGTTATCTGTGAGCGGATAGTTCCTATTATATACTGTACATTCTCATCTAGATCTGTCTCAAACTATGCTGTGTTGGGTCCTTGAATTTGAGGGAATTAAGTCTTGAAAGTCCTTGAAAGGTGCTTGAATTGGATGTTTCAGAAGGTGTGGGCACCCTGGGTTGGATGGTTTTGCCGATGATGCCCTGCAATCTAGGAAACAACATACCTGGGGATATGATGATCGAAGGCATTGCAAATAATCAGGAAAAATAACGTCCCCAAGCTTGGCTGTCCTTCACTCCCCATTCGAAAGGATGGCTTGGTAAGTAGCTTTTATGATAACAACATTTTTGGAAATAAATGCGTAAATAATCCACCTATGCCTACATATACTCATATAGAAAACATATAGAAAAATGTACTGTGCCTCAGCAGCTGCAGTTGAAATGTGTTCTGTAGTATCAATGTAAGATAAGGTTGCAAAGTATGAGAGCATTCTGAAACAGGGTTTTGCGAGAGGAGAGGCAGAAGGGAGGTAATTAACTGAAACTATTCTCCTCTCCTTTCATCAATCTCTATTCAATCAATAGATTGAGCCAGAGGGATCGCTGCTGAAGCCTAATTTTGTCTTTTGTGAATGATGGAAGAACTCTCCTCAGTCCAGACAGTATCATGACATACAGCGACATTAATGTTACTAGAAGCAGAGCATGTCAGTCACAAGCTGGAGGAATATATTAGGTGTCAGCAGGCACAGAAAGGCCTATCAGGCCTCTGGGATGGCCGCTTCCTGCTTGGTCATCATGGTCACTGCTTGATTGACTTGCACCAAAGGTGACTGTGACCTGAACATGGGTTAACACCCGTGCCTTTTTACCTACTAAAAGAGCCGCCTCTTTACGAGCTTTCCACTCAAGCTGCTATTTACACACAATGACCACTAGTTGGCCGCTTGTAAATTAGCCTGCTTCCTACACAGAAAAACTGCAGAATAGCTTTATACTAGCTTATCCTGATGTGATTTTGAAAATGTAAGGACATCTATATATCTATATCATATCTAGGAAAAGCCATGAAAGGAGGGTCCTGTAATTTGATCGAGTGCAAAGATATAACATGTTTTCTTACTCACAGGCTGTTCTAAGTGTTAAATATTCTGAACATGATGACGACAGCACTGTATAAGGCTTCCTAAGGGAGTGCCGTCAGAGAACACTTTGCTGTAGAAGAATACAACACGAGATAACACACAGTATACAGTATACTTGTATCTATAGGGAGATTACAGTTTAGCTGGAGAAAGACATCCCTAAAAAAAAAATCTAAAGTTGACCCTGGGTTGCCAGGTTGGACGTCATGCATCCCACTTGTTTGCCCTTGTGGGAGTTTGAACCTGTTCACTTCCGTTTCTGCATTTGGTTCCTGCCTCGAAAAGGGCCAAGTCGTGAGCTTAGAATGATAAGGTTCTATCTCCGTTTAGGGCAGTTCAGAGATATTGAGCGTCAAAGTTTTTACATTCCATTATGTTTTGTGAGATGGAACCTTTGTATTTTATGAATGACTAACTCCAAAATGTCAACATTTTAAAAATAACACCACACAGGCATCTAGGAAACAACATACCTGGGGATATGATGATCGAAGGCATTGCAGCTAATGGATCAGATTATGTAAAAAAACTCAATTTTGTCAAAAATGGACCTTATTATTCTAACGTCACGAAGTGGCTTCCGTTGGCTTCTCTGCTCCAGGGGCCCGCGGGTTAGAACTGAGATCAGGGGAGATATACCTGAGGGTCAGACAGGTTTGACTGCGCTGTCTTCCTCCATCTCGCTCACTGCGAGATCAGAACATCCTCCCCCCCCCCCCCCCCCCCCCCCTCATCTGCATATCCCCGGAGTGACAAAAGAAGTTAGCTGAGTAATAAATCAAACCTGGACTGCCCAATTTGGTTTCCTAATGTAATTAATAAGTGCTAAAAGCATTTAACAAGCCATAATATGTGGATGGCACTTTTGAAGGCGCTATTTAAAGAAATCTTTTTCCACCAAAAATAGAAACATTATTTCATACGTGCCTAGCAACACAGCAAACAGCACAATGGCCATAATAATAATAATAATAATAATAATAATAATAATAATAATAATAATAATCCTGCAAATGTTGCAGCTCAAAGTGCTGTAATCATTATATCATCTTAATTAAATTATTTAGTAATTTAAAGGCAATATTAAAAAGATGGGTTTTTAGTCTTGACTTGAACAGATTTGCTGAGGTTGCATCCCTAATGTAAACTGGCAGTGCATTCCACAATCTGGGTGCATAAAATGAGAATGCAGCCTCACCAAATCTCTTCTTTTGTACATGTGGTAACCCATAACCTATATGAATACTTCTAAGGGGAGATAAGTAGACTTCTTACTGATCCTTTATGATGATACAGTAATAATGCTGATGATTGTTCAGAATACTATGGATACATCATAATACACGATATTGTAAATACAGGTATAGTGTTATATACACTATGTTTAGTGTATGTCATTTTTTTGATAGTTATCCACAACACACTCCAATCCTGTCATAAGATTGACTTTCGAGAGAAGGATCAATCGATTAAATCTCCCTTTCTCAGGTCCCGATCCATGGAGCAGCTCCAGATTTCCTTAATCTCTCTCTCTCTCTCTCTCTCTCTCTCTCTCTCTCTCTCTCTCTCTCTCTCTCTCTCTCTCTCTCTCTCTCTCTCTCTCTCTCTCTCTCTCTCTCTCTCTCTCTCTCTCTCTCTCTCTCTCTCTCTCTCTCTCTCTCTCTCTCTCTCTCTCTCTCTCTCTCTCTGCAGCACAGCACTAGGCAAGGATGGAGCGGGGAGACAGACACAGAGATGCAGAGGGGAAACAGGGGAGGGAAGGAGGGAGGGGCCAAGGGGAGGGGGTGGTTGCAGAGGAGCGGGAGCTTGTCATGAGTGGATTTATGGCTCAGGAGACAGCGGCGGAACGCGGGCGAATTGATGGGTGACACATAATCAGGCCCCTTATCGCGGCACCGCAAAACTGGATTGCATCCAGAGGCTTGTGATCCAGCTGGATTTGGCTAATGTCTCCCCACTTCTCTCAGGGCTCCAGACAGCTCTGTCGTTATCTGGCCGGCGCTGGGCTCTCCTCACCCCTCTCTATCTGTCCGTCCGTCTGTCCGTCTGTATCTCTTGACCTTGAGGGCCAGGTGCAGAGGCAGGCTAGCTGAGGTCTCTGGGACTCGAGGGCTCGTCGCAGGGAAAGGAAGTCGGCCGCTATACCTCCTCGCTCTCCGACCGAGGCGCGTGATTTTTAAAGTGTTTTGTTGTTAAAAAAACAATGCATTTCAGGCCTACAATACAGGAGGTTTTCTTTATCAAGTGCCATTGTCCTACCTAATAGTTGCTGAATGTACATTCAGCACAAAAAACAAGAAGATACAGTATATACAATTAAACTGATACCGTATCTGTTTTATTTGCTCGGTTGTATAAAGTAGGGGCGCTCTGATACCATTAGTTGCTGAATGTATCGATTGTAAGTCGCTTTGGAATAAGGCGTATACCTGCTAAATGCCCAGAAATGTAATTGTAAATGTAAATGCATGTCCTCTTTAATAAGGGCTTGTTGACCAGGTCTCTCTCTCTCTCTCTCTTCCTCTTGTCATCCTGCCTGGTTGCTTTTTCTATTGTGACCAGGGAAAAGGAGAGGGTGGTAGGACGTGATTGTGGTGCTGTAGGAAATGGTTATGGGCTTTATAGCCACGGCAGGACTCCCTAAAGGAGTCTGCGACCAACTACCATATTTTTCAACAGTCACCACTGTAATCACTGGACCCCTAGAGAGAGCAAAGCATTGTTTCTCTTCAAGATTTAGTGGCATGGCTGTCTATGGAGTATGCCCGCCTTTTTATTTCTTAGCAGTGATTCAGATGGCATGAGTCCTTTATATTGCGTTCAAGGGGATCATATCATACAGGTCTACTAATTGCATGTGAGACATACGTATTACCAATAAAAAATAAAATGTATGTTGCGTGTCTCCAAGTACTTCGACTGAACAAGTGTACTTTTTACAACATTCCATCCAATGCCACAAGGGCTTGTTGAAGATGGATTTCTCAAAACGACTTCCTTAAAATCGAAACCACATGTTTACGGAAAGACCAGGAAGAACGAGAAAGAAACTTCAGACAAAAGAAGACTGTTAAAGAGTAAGCAAATTTCTGAAGTAAACACGCTTTGTTTACATTGTGTAACCTCTTCCTTCATCCAAGTTTTTGTTTGGGATGTCTTTTGAGCTGTGACTTGAGGATTGTAGTGGATAAGTAGTGGGGGTAACAGGGGAATGAATCAGTACCTCTTAAAATGGTTTGGGCTTGATTTCGGCTGTGTGGTGTGTGGCCATGAAAGAAATATTCTTCAGTGGCAGAATGAACTCTTGGTTTATGTCTCTATGGAATCAATGACTTGTGACCTGCACTGACCTCATTGCAACGAGTCACAATGGAAGAGGGCAACTGTTGTTGTAACCAGTGATGTAGTGGAGAGTAAAATCATGCAGACGTGTTTACACACCTTGTTTTATGTTTGCTACCTTGAATAGCTAGGGAAATGCAGGCATTTAAAAGTACTGTTAACAATAATGATTTACCTACCTTTTTTTCTACAAATACTGTACAATCCTGGTTGTAAGGAAAAAGCCACTTTCTTTGATGTTTGGCAAAACAAGAAGATCCAGCACAATTAAACTGAGACCGTATTTGTTTTATTTGCTCAGTTGTATAAAGTAGGGGTGTGTTGATCTAGTTATACTACTGTCTGTACTTGTATTCATACAACAGACACTAGAACAGCCGTGCCTTTTTACCTACTATAAGAGCCGCCTCGGGGGACCCCCTCTTTACAATGCTAAGCTGCTATTTACACACAACGACCACTAGTTGGCCGCTTGTAAATTAGCCTGCCTCCTACACAGAAAAACTATAAATCAATAAGTGGATGGTAAAAGGTACGCCTCCTACCATTTCCTGAATGGTATACAACTATGCTTTAGGTCCACTGCATGCGAGGTGAAAGGTGGCAGAATACTAGCTGGCTAAAGCTTACCTACCTCGATTTGCACACAATCCACAGCCCCATAATTTTAAACATTTCAATAACAAGCAAGTTTGTCAACTTCGATACACCCCTATGTATAACCAAGAGGTGCAACTCAAATGTTGCAGTTTCTGGCGGGGGGGGGGGAAATCTCCTGTAAGTCCGACAGTACAATAAGTAGTATGGCAGCTGCTGGCCTGAAAAAATCAGGTGTAGTGCTGAGGCACAAACATGTACATTTCAAGCCTGCAAACTGTGACACTTTAAATAACGTGAAACAATACTATTGTGCAATATGACAACCCTAGTCGTCTATCTGTACAGTATAGTACAGTGGATAGTGTACATAGCCTTTATTTATGTAAACCAGCTCCTTTCCCTTCTTGTGTTTTTTTTTTTTAAAGTGTTTTTTTTTTCCCTTTCCTAACACCAGGGGAGCCACCCCTCCTAAATTTCGTTGTTTGGTACCTGTACTGTAGCAATGACAATAAAGTCCATTCATTCATAATTGAATATGTTGTCTGATTTAAAAGATCAATTACAGTATCATATTACTGCATCTGAGACATGAATAATGCAAAATATGAACTTCTTTAGTCAAGCTACGCTATTTAACTAGGTTGTCATTACCTGTATTATTTGCCGTAATACTCTTCCACCATCAGATTTTCTGTCTAAACAACATTAGACGGCTCAGCTCTTCAGAAGCTTGCCATGATTCATCATTTGGAAAAAGTTCCTTTCTACTCATCCCTCAATGCCTAACATCCTGAAAGTGCTGACTTCAGACCTTGGCAAAAGTTATGGGCTATTGACTTATTGCGCAATGATGCATACATGTGTATTACTGCAAGTTACTGCAATTAGAGCAAGTTCAATGTTGTTGTTCCCAAACCTATATGTATTTGTTGTGTGTTTCTGTGTGTGCATTGTCAAAATGTATGCAATCGTCAAAAATCACCAAATTAATACTTAGTCTCAATACAATTAAATGTTTTCTTTTACCTTATCACATCCATTCACACTGGCTGAATAGACAAACAGATCTTGTGTCAAATTTAAAGAGGGAAAATGACATATGATATAATCTCTCTTCATGCTCAAGTCTGTTCTATTGTTTAGTAGTTATAGCCTGCCTTTTCATTGTATCAAAGCTAACACAATGAGTGTTAATAAGCTATGCAAATCTCTGTCGGTCTAGAGGAAAATAAAATCAGGTAATGACATTGATTGCGGTTACCATCGTGAACGAGGAGGCAAACACAACCAACCAATGCCAACATGACACCGTAAGCTCATTATACAGGGAAATATTACATTTACATATAAATCGAGTTAAATCACAATTCCCCTCTGCTGTTGCATTATGATTATAGCATCTTATCAGTGGAGAAAGTTGGTTGCTTTTGTTACTGAAAGGCAGCATTGTTGACAGTCATTCAAATCTGGCCAAAAAAATAGTTGGGTGAAGGAGATAAGGACAGGAAATCAAGGTGCTTAGTGGGATGTTCAACCTCTGTGTGAACCCATCGATCAATGTAAACTGAGTACTAGTTGATCTCTGTCTGCATTCATATAGACTCCTTTGATTTCTCAACATAGAAAATCAATGTGAGTATATCCTTGATTAGTGAGTATAATCCTTGATTACTGGCACAAGTCATTGTTTCCAAGCCAACATAATATTGGTCCAGAATCGCATCCGTAGGGAACATGTCGTGAGCTTAGAATTATACGGTTCTATCTCCGTTTAGGGTAGTTCAGAGATATTGAGCGTCAACGTTTTTACATTCCATTATGTTTTGTGAGATGGAACCTTTGTATTATTTTTTTTGCTGCTGCTGCTGCTACTACTAATAATAATAATAATATCTTAGATTTATATAGCGCCTTTCAAGGAACCCAAGGACACTTAACACATTTACAGAAAGACAGTCAGAGACAAAAAAAAAACAAAACACAGAGACAATGCCAAAAACTAGACTAGGGGCTAAAAGCCTTGATGAACAGGTGGGTTTTGACGGCTGATTTGAAGGTGTCCAGGGTAGGGGGGCGAGTCTCACTGTGGGGAGAGAGTTCCAAAGGGTGGGTGCTGCTACACTGAAGACTCTGTCCCCGAAGGTCCGTAGGTTGGTGCGGGGGGTGGAGAGCAGACCCATGTCTAAGGACCACAGGTTCCGGGATGGGGTATGTTGGCGGAGAAGGTCAGATAGATACTGGGGGGTGCGGGGCATGGAGGGATTTGTAGGTGAGGAGGAGGATTTTGTACAAGATGCGGGACTCGACCGGAAGCCAGCGGAGGTGGATGAGGGTGGGGGTGATGTGCTGCCAGGGCTTGGTGTGGGTGAGAACTCTGGCAGCTGAGTTCTGCACATACTGGAGCCTGTCCAGGGCTTTCCTGTGGGTACCCCGAACAGGACTCCATTGCAATTAGTCCAGGCGGGAGGTAACGAAGGCATGGACGAGGGGTTTCGGCCAGTTAGCGAGGGACAGAGTCTGGCAATGTTTTTGAGGTGGAAGAAGGCGGATGTGGTGATGGATTTGATGTGCGACTATCAACAGATAGTTTTCACGCGCTGCAGCCAGCGTGAGACGTTTGAGACGCACAGCTGAAGCGGGCTGCTCTAACCCGCTAACATGGGCGCCAAAATGAAACGCAAAACACACGCTGCTTAGGCGGTAGAGGTCGGCGGTGTGTCCCAGGCTTTAGAGCTCGCATGGGTACTTTATCCTCAGTAAACAGAACATTATGGATCCTCATGAAGTTTTTCTAAGTCTATTTATTCCTGCACATCTCCCTCACGGAGGCGCCGCTTGTGTCCTTTTATCCAAGAATGATGATGATTATAACTACAGTGCCTGATTACATATATAGTCATCCCCCGGGATCAATAACGGTAAAGGGATTCCATTTCACCGACGATTCTGATCAGGAAGAAAGATCCACAGGGAGATACTTGCGGCCATTACGAGAGTTGGAGGCTATTGGAACCACCTTAACGACTCTGAAAAGTAGCCATTTACAAAAGGTGACTGGTTCTTTCTCCTATCGTTTCTCCTATTCCTTCTCTTTCTCCTCCTCCTCCTCCTCCTCCTCCTCCTCCTCTTCCCCAATGTGGCTAAGGCTCCCAAGATACAGCAGCAACACCAGGATGACAAATGGTTGCTTTAGTAGAGCATTTTAAGAGGATTACTGTCTCTCTCTTGGTGGACGGGCAGAGTGAGCGCACGAGAGAGAGGGAGAGCGAACATGGCATCGGCCAGGTGCTGTTGATTTATTGGGTGTAGAGCAACATAGGGAAAACATCTAGCTATGTGAGCTAGCAAAAGGGGCAAAACTATGATTTACTAAACTCACACCAAATCCCTCACTGTCTTGAGGCCATCATGGAGTCGCTATTTTGTGCCATGGCTCTCTGACGGCTATTTTTCTCCTTGTTTGTACACATGCATGTCAAGACTTCAAGACGGTCATTGTGTACAGTTTGTTGTTGGTTCGGTGTGGTTATTAATGTGTTATTATAGCTATGATTTATTGCTCTGGTTCCGAAGGTTCACTCATGGCACATGCGTTATATTCTTTTGTTTCAGGGAGATGGGGGTTTTCATTTATCTAGAATGACTGTCATATCATAGTCATTTGTTATCTTAGAGCCCCATCTAGTATCGATCGGTCTTCAGAGTGAACGCATGGTCAGTTTCTGTGATCACACCTTCCCACACCATGCTTTTCTGAATGTATGCCAGGCCAGTTAAAGCATGTAGCATGAACACAACTCTCCAGTCGTAAAAACACAGAATTGTTAACAAGATACAAATCACACTGCAACATACAACTGGGTAGAATATTTACAGTTATAGGACGATATAAGAATAGGTCTCCATCTCCTATAAGAATAGGAGCCAACGGACCCACAGGTGGATCCGAAGTGATATAAAGAGCTTACCTCGATCAATTCTCTTCATCGATATCACATTTTTTTCACAACTTTGCATGCTATACGATGCCACCATTTTTTTCCGAGACGGTAAACACGGCCTAAGTCACATCCAGTTTTCTCCAACTGGAGAATGTGTCATGTCCGGTTTCAACGCCGAATTTCCATACCATTGGTCGGCCAACCCAAAAAAATCCCCCCCCCCCAAAAAATAAATAATAATCTGATACATGAGAAAGGTCAAAGGTCAAAGATGGTGCCAAAATATCTCCAAATGGCCTAAACATATAGGTGTCCGCCTAAACATACCTGTACTAAAACAGGTACAAAGTTGCATTTGCTCACATTACTAGCATCGACTTTGGCACAAGTACTAATAAGACCCTGGAGTACTGATTCCTAGATGATTTGGGCTTCGTCATCAGGTTTCCAAGGTGATATTCACTGTAAAAGCTGTTGTTGTTTTTTTATGAAGGCCCTTGTGATTGTGGAGATATTCTATATTCACTGTGGGCATGTCATTTCGACCAGAAAACCAGAAAAATGAGGTGGATAAGATCTGGCAACTCACTGTCTAACATATGGTGCATGCATTTGAAAATAAGCACTGTACTTTGATTTTATTGCCTACAGTTATTTGTGTTCTGTAGTGTAAACACACTTGTTTACATTTTACATTTTATTTTATTACATCAAATACAGCCAGAAAAAAAATGGCTTGGATTTCTATTTCCCCCAAGACTGTAAGTATTGAAAGGGTGTCCTTGACTTCACCTTTAAAAAAAACAAAATTTGTTTTGCTACAATAGGCCTCTTTCCTAGAGATATGGAAATCCATTTACACTAGACATGCCCCTAACAATGCTATCAAACTCAAACCTAAATACAGTTTTCCCTCAAACGTGTGAGACATCCCTCCTCATAACAAACAACAGGTCTGTCTTGTCATTAAGGCCTGGACTACACATACTGTATATGGATATTTTTTAAGCAGATATTTTCGTCCTCATAAAAATAAAAATAAAAACTCAGAAAAGCCAAAACTGAACACGATCGCCCCTAAAGCGAAGAAGATACAAATCACACTAACATACAGCTGGGTAGAATATTTACAGTTATAGGACGATATAAGCATGGGCATGTGCAGTCAGTTGTAATCAAACGGCGGCAGTGACTCAAAACGTAAACAGACCAAACTCTTTGAAACAGACAGAAAAGAAAAGTACAAAACAGACAGAAAAGCAAGTTATGGCGACCAAGAAGAAAGCAAAAACTGATTATTTTGTGTGGACCGACAATGAGGTTGCTGTTGACGACCGTTTTGCTTCAATGTGCATGTGTGAATGGCTTGACGCTTGACGTCATTGCATTGCACTTTTTTATCCGTTTAGAGAAATCTCACTTTATGTGAGAGAAAACACTGCCACTGGTTGAGAGGCCCAATTGTACCAAAAAAAATGTGTTTAGAAAAATATCGATATATGTGTAGTCCAGGCCTAAAAAAGCAGCTGTTTTATTTAGTTAGGTTAACCTGCTTGGCACACCATCAGGTTTTCACATGGCTGGAGACTGTGCGTTCTACAGGTCAAAAGTATCCAATGGCTCATAGCTGGGTTCAGGGCTGGACTGGCCATCTGGCATACCGGGCATTTGCCCGGTGGGCCGCGGTAGTTTTGGGCCGAGCCGACCGGCAAAATATATATATTTTTTATTTATTTTTTATTTTATTTTTTTACCAGCCAGCCCGGCCGAAAGCTACCATCGAACGGCCCATAAATCGAAAGCTACCATTGAACGGCCCATAAATCAGGGACAGCGGCCCATTTGTCGGTTTTCTATACAGGCACTGGGCTGGCCCAATCAACAGAGAGAAGGGGGGGGGGGGGGGGGGTCACGCACGCACGCAGCACCAGACCTCCGTCTCAGTTTCGCGGTAGTTTTGGGCCGAGCCGGCTGGCAAAATAAATTGAGTTAGCCTGGATAGTTACTAGATAGATACTAAGAGAGATGGAGCGCAAAAGCACACTAAAACGGAAGGGAGGCTGGGAAAAACTTAGGGAGAAAAACAAAAAGAAACTCGAGGCAGATGCTGCCAAATGTGTATACATTAGGGACATGTTTGCTGCACCCTCAAGTTTACCACAGCAGCAACAGCAACAGGTTGAAGAGGAGGCTGGCAGGGAGGAGCGGGAGCAGGGTACAGATACAGAGGGTTAGGGTTAGGGTTAGGGTTGAGGAGGCTGGCAGGGAGGAGCGGGAGCAGGGTACAGATACAGAGGGTTAGGGTTAGGGTTGAAGAGGAGGCTGGCAGGGAGGAGCGGGAGCAGGGTACAGATACAGAGGTTTAGGGTTAGGGTTAGGGTTAGGGTTAAAGAGGAGGCTAGCAGGGAGGAGCGGGAGCAGGGTACAGATACAGAGGATTGAGAGGATACAGAAGAAGCGGGGCCGAGTCAGCCTGTAACCGTTGACCCGGTAAGGAAAATATAGGTAGCTGTTAGGGGTGTAACGGATCCCCCCCCACGGTTCGGCACACATGTGTACCGCGGATCAATTGCAAAATGTAACCAAGTAATAATATTACTTAATATTAGTTAATATCCCTTGTAAATCACAATGTAGAGTTGCCATGAAAAGATAGACGCGACAGTTGCGTGCTTTGTTTTACTCTAAAGCACAATGATAGGTTGATAATGGAAAAAATAATCTAGAACAACAAGGCTGCGTTCGTAAATTCGCTCTGGAATCTGATCACTGAGTACACTGGTCTACTTGCACTGGTACCATTGCTTACTGTATGTAGTCGTCTTTGTAGTGGTTTGGGGGAATACTACAGTTTGTCATATGACTGTACAGCACAGTATATAAGACGAGTATATAAGGCAAGTATTTTTGTGCTGGTGGGTGTGGTCCGACCGATTGGGGTGGGCCTGTCTGGGCCAAAAATGCCAGGGCCTAATTTTTGTCCCAGTCCAGCCCTGGCTGGGTTGTTCCAGTGCCCACAGACTGGCTGAAAGAGTGTTCTTTCAACAAAAACAATGCCTTTTAGACAGACTTGCAGGGGTAGGGAAAGTTCACAAGATGTTGAAACCAATAATTGTAATACTTTTTTTCCCAGCTTTGAGTGTTTATCTAACTAACCACCAATTTTGGTCCTAATGATTTATTTTTGGGGTAATGATATAGACACAGTCTATTCATAGCTTTCATGTGACGTCACAGCATAGTGGAAACGCCCACCTGACGGGCAAAAGGCACTTTTTGCGGGCAAAACCCACGGGCAAAACCCACTTTTTGCGGGTTAATAACTTTGATTTCCCGTGGGTTAGGAAAATAATTCCAACGTGTCCGGAAAGAGGAGAAGCCAGGGAATCGAAAAGTTTTTGAATGGAGTCGATCCTCCACTCCTATCACCGTGGACACAGCAAGGAGCGAATTCCCGGGTAGAAATATCCCCTCGACCCGCTGTCAGCGGGAGTTCCGTCCAGCAGCGGTAGAACTCCCGAACGCCCGGTTGATCGAGTTTCGTATTAAAAGTATATCTTCTCGGGGTGTCAGCGAGGTGGTTAAGGGCTCAAAATGACCGTATACTGATGGTGAATTTAGCAATAATAGTCTTGTATTTGTACCACCTCCATAACCGGTGTTATTCACGGAGAAAGCCGGTCAAGGACGCACCTTTTACGGGTTAATAACTTTGATTCTCCGGGGGTTAGGAAAATAATTCCAACGTGTCTGGATAGAGGAGAAGACATGGAATCGAAAAGTTTTTGAATAGGGTCGATCCTCCACTCCTATCACCGTGGACACAGCAAGGAGCGAATTCCCGGTAGAAATATCCCCTCGACCCGCTGTCAGCGGGAGTTCCGTCCAGCAGCGGTAGAACTCCCGAACGCCCGGTTGATCGAGTTTCGTATTAAAAGTATATCTTCTCGGGGTGTCAGCGAGGTGGTTAAGGGCTCAAAATGACCGTATACTGATGGTGAATTTAGCAATAATAGTCTTGTATTTGTACCACCTCCATAACCGGTGTTATTCACGGAGAAAGCCGGTCAAGGACGCACCTTTTGCGGGTTAATAACTTTGATTCTCCGGGGGTTAGGAAAATAATTCCAACGTGTCCGGATAGAGGAGAAGACATGGAATCCAAACGTTTTTGAATGGAGTCGATCCTCTACTCCTATCACCGTCGTGTATCTTGATAGTTCTTCATGGGTGAGGTGGTCTAAATAGTAGGCAGCCGGTAAATCGCCATGTTGAGCGATGTTGCTATGATACTTTTTGCCCGTCAGGTCGGTGGTTGCTAGGGAAGAAACCACGTGACTGAAAGCTATGAATAAGTCATCACGTGTGCAAAGCCATGCTTCCTGTGAGCCCCCTTGCATCAGTGGCTAAATGAAAGCACCCCCTCCTTAAAAAAGGGAGTGTAGAAAGACCGAAAGAAGATGGAAGGCCTGTAGACTCAGCATTTTTCCACATTTCTTTGCAGGATCTGATGAAGGAATTGAATTTATTTCCGTAAAGAAAGCGAGAGAGAAGTATTTCTGTAATCTGATCTCCGAGAACTCTCATAATCCAAGAATACTGTTTAAAATGATCGTCAGAATTGTAACCTTTCTAACCAATCAAAACCATTCTCCGGAAGAATATGAAAACGTCTCGCTTGCTCTTTAGTAAGAAAATTATAAATGTCAGGAACCAGATCATCCCTCCCATACATGACCTGATTGTTACTTACCAATTGGAGGCAAACCTGGATTCATTTATTCCTGTATCAGATTAAACCTTTATCAAGATTGTATCACACATGAAACCTGTTCTTGTCCTCTAGTCTAGATATTGTCTCTACTAGACTACTAAAGGAAGTAATGAAAACAGTCTGCCCCAGCAATTGGCTATTATTTATATCTCCCTGGCCACTGGCTCAGTACCGACTTACTTTAATAATGCTCTGGTGCAGTGGCTTCTTAAAAAGCCAAGTCTTGGCCAGGATCAGTTTTAAACAATTTTAGACCCATTTCTAAACTTCCCTTTGAGTTTTAGAGAAGAACGGTTATTTGGAAAGTCCCAATTTGGTTTTCGCCAGATTACCGCACTGCAGCTGCTGTCATCACGTACATAGTCATGTATGACCTACTTTTAGGATCATATTCAGGTCAGTGTTCCATTTGAATTCTCCTTGATCCTAGTGCAGCCTTTTTATACAATTGATCGTACCATTTTATATTAAACTGATATTGTGTAGGCATTACAGACATTACAGACACTGCCTTAAAATGGTTCTCCTAAAACCTCTAAGGCAAACAGTTCTCTGTTGGTCGAGGAAAGTGTGTCTCTTCCTCAGCCCAAGTGAACTTTGGGAGGCCACAACTAACGACTCCATTTTAGACCCAATTCCACTAGGCCAGATTGGGCCTGTTAATGGCAATCAATCATCACTTGAATGCCACACCTATTCGATTATTGTTGATGACCATGTGCATCCCTTCATGGCCTCAATTTACCCATCTTGTAATGGCTACTTCCAGCATGATAATGCACCATGTCACAAAGCAAAAAGTCATCTCAAACCGGTTTCATGAACATGACATGACGTTCTTCAGTGGCCTTCCCAGTCACCGGATCTGAATCCAATAGAACACTTTTGGGATGTGGTAGAACGGGAGATTCACATCTTGAAAGTGCACCTGAAAAATCGGGAGGGATTGCGTGATGCAATCATGTCATCATGGACCAAAATCTCAAAGGAATGTTCCATCTTGTGGAATCATTGCCATGAAGAATTGAGGCTGTTTTGAGAGCAAAGGGAGGCTCCCTACCCAATATTAGTATAGTGTTTCTAATAAAGTGTTCAGTGAGTGTATGTTCCCATTAAACCCCATGATCCGCCCAGTTTAGCTTCTCTAAATGATTGCTTGGAAGATATTAGATGTTGGTTGAAGAATGTTTTACAGTTGAATGACAGTAAATCTGAGGTTCTCCTAGCTCCACAGTAGCAACATGGTAGTCAGAAAATCATCAGCGCTAAACCTAGGGGTGTTTTTTTATATACTGACCTTAGTTGGAGAAACAAATCAAAACAATTGTACAGTCATGTTTTTTTTTTAGCAGTTAAGAAACATTTCTAATATACAGCCTGTCTTGTAATTTGCCAAGCTCGAAAAAATCGTCCATGCATTCATCTCATTTAGATTATTGCAACTCCCTCTATTCTTTCCTCACTAAAAACAAGTCCCTCTCATGGTTACAGTCCAAAATGCAGCAGCTCGGATTTTAACCAGACCTAGGGAAAGAGACCACATGACCCCCAATTGTAGCCTCCTTACACTGGTTACCTGTTAGTTTTAGAATTGATTTGAAGATGTTACTGATCATTTCTAGGTTCACCGGGCTATATTTCGGACCTTTTAATCTGGGCCTCAGTGCAGCGAAAAACCTCAAGACCCGTCCCTAACCCTTCTGACTGTTACAGATTCTAGACTGAAGACAAAAGGTGGCCGTGCCTTTGCCATCAGCGCCCCTAGACTCTGGAATGACCTGAGGATGCCTGAGGATATTAGGCTAGCAAGATCAGTATTGTCTTTTACATTTCCTCTTAAAGCTAATCTAGACTAGCCTTTCGTTGATGAAAGATGCCCTTCTTCTTTTGAATTATGTTATGTTTTATGTTTCTACTTACATTTGTGTTGTTCTATCTGTGTTCTCTATTATGGAAAGCACTTTGTAATACTGTTTTAGAAGGTGCTATATAAATAAAACCTGTTGTTGTTGTTGTTGTTATTATACATACAGTATACAGCTAACAATGCAGCATAACAATGAATGAATGAATGAATGAATGAATGGATGAATGGACTTTATTTGTCATTGGTACCAAACAACGAAATTTAGGAGGGACAAAATTGCAACAAAAAAAAATGCAGCATACACAGATCAGGTCCCACCCAAACCTCTGAGTCTCCTTCACATGACTTGTATATTGTATCTCCAGACACGGCCTTGTCACAAACATGTATGATTCATGTATGATTCATCACTCTTGTTGGTAACAGCCACAGTGGCGGTAACAGGAGGAGGTTGTGTATAATGGACATAGCAACACAGCAACAAGGACATGGAAAGTGTCCTTAATGATGCACTATGGTATTGTGGCATTATGCAGTATGTCATAACAGCTATAACAAATTGAGATGACGTTGTTGATATGTGTTGTTCTGAACAAAGTCCCTGGTGGCCTTGAAAACCGCTTCACCAGGTGCTTTTTGCACCAGGTGCTGTTTTGGAAAACTGGACTTTTTCCTCCCTCTCATATCACCACTCGTCTTCACCACTCGATAACTTATGGTGTGATGAGGTGCTAGTTAGCAAATGAAAACGCTGTCTTGGCTTCAACATAAGGATGTGTTTTGTTGCTAAAGGTTTACAGTCAATGTAGTAGCTTTTGTTAACAGTTTCTTCTCCGTCTAACCAATCGCTCAATGTATGTGTATCAGGAAGATATAGTGCCATAGTGATATATAACCATCCCTATGTTCCCACAACCCAATGGTCCCACATTTCTAAGATTTCATAGGTGGGCTAGGGATAGGGTTAGGGCTAGGGTCAGTGTTAGGGTTAGGACTAGGGTTAGGGTTAGGGCTAGGGCTAGGATTAGGGTTAGGGCTAGGGTCAGTGTTAGGGTTAGGGCTAGGGTTAGGATTAGGGTAAGGGTTAGGGTTAGTGTTAGGGTTAGGGTTAGGGCTAGGGTTAGGGTTAGTTAGATTACTTAAACATGTGGGACCATTGGGCTGTGGGACCATCGGGCTGTGGGAACATAGACTCGCTCCCCCATACAGATGTAGCAAAATAAAATGCTAGTTTCCATGCAGACGTCAGGTAAGCCTCATGGACATTTGGAAAAGTGGTTGCTACATGCTGCTCACTGTTCACGCTGGCCTTGAGGTGCACGTTTAAACTTGTTGATGAAAGACAGGAAGGAGTTGAATTGAAAGCAGAGAGAAGCCACTTTAAGCCAAGCTCTTTCAGATCTAACCACCACGTTGATTCATTCATTCCATATTTTTGCAGTCAATTTTTCTATAACATTCTGGCTGGATTCAGAGATTGTCGTGATTTGTGTGCTTGTGCTATTCTGTCAGGGCTATCATTATTCAGGGAAGATGCCAAGGAAGATTGGCCGATTCATTGGATTAAACAAAGTGTGGAGAGACAGATGTACTGAAGTAATAAAATGTGTCACTGTGACACAGCATTATATGAAAATGTAATTTTTAATAGAACACATAACATATTTTTGCTGCCTTGAATTGGTCATTTCACACAATATGGTTGTGGTTGTGTAACCAGTAAGCATACTAGCAGTTGTTACTCCATTCTAGGAGACACTCTTTCGACAATGGGAACACAGAGGTCTGAAATTGAAGACCAAATGCCTGAAATCTGCCTGACCTACTACAGTTCTTTCATTTACCATTTTACAGAATACAATCAATGGAGAAGCATTGTTTCAATCACTGCTATCAATACTTTGGCACGCACTAACTTTATTGATATAAGTCACCTTTACTTCAAACACATTTCACTAATAGGCTAGGGGGCAAAATATTTGCACAGGCAAATAATTTGGTTACAAACCTAGGTTACAACATCTTTCTCCTGTCTAGTTACTGTGTCAGGACTGCATTCACAAAAGAATATCACTGATCAGACAAATTGGCACAGGAAAGAAACTCGTGTGTGCCCCTGTGTTGAGAGTGAGACATTGTCGTATTTGTGTCCACATACATTGTCCTGAGGGCAAAACTAGCTTTGATGAACTTGAGGTTGAATGAAAGACAAAGAAGGGGTACAATACACACAAATAATTTTTCAAAAGCTCCCTGCCAAAGACACTGGCTGACAGAAAAAAGCCGAACCAACAATAACAAATTGAGGTGAGGACAGAAGAAAAACGCCAAAAATGTCCTCGATGACACAGCCACTCACTCTCTTCAACACCGGTTTGACGTACTACCTCCTGCTCTGATCTATGGACTGTCAGGACGGATATTTGCTGAAATACTTTATCTGTGTTCCCACAGCACAAATGTGAACTGATGCTGACACCTTGAAGGGGGGGGGGGTGTGAGGGTGGGGGGGGGGTGGCACAGCATGTCCTTTTCACACTCTTTAAACTCTTAACTTTGGAGCGCCAACTAAGGGATCAATGGGGGGTAGTCAATAAATGAACCGTCCCTCACCTTTGTTGGGTTCACATCATGCATCGGTAGTATGTTGAAACCTTGACAACCGTGACTCCAATTCAGCGTATGATGATTCACACGCGTAGGTAGGTTCCCATTTGTGGTCTGTTCGTATTATGGAAACACATTCCCCAAGCAACCTTAGCACAGCATGTTCTTGCCTCGTGTCACTTTAGCTAGCACTTTAAATTGTCCACTCAGCAATGCAGGTGTCCGGGGTCCGCTCAATGCATCATTCTTTTAGACAAACACAATAACGCACCCACATGCTCATCTAACATCATCTAGGCTCTGTGGGCTTCAGCCTCGCGTTGATTTGTGGGTTTGTGGCTCTCGGTCGTAGTCGTCAATTAGCTGCTACGGTGTGTGAGGTCACAGGTGTCCTCCACAATGGGGCCAATAGATTCAGATGGCAGTGACAATGTATAAAACAGGCCAGCCATTTATATTACCTGCTAGGGCTTGTGTACATGGACTGATCAGGCAATAGGGCTATAATCCAAACGTATAACTACATGGTCGCAAGTTTGACTTGGCTTTGGGGCAATTTTAATAAACATGCTTTTAGTGTTTCCATTTGTACTTGTTGCTAAGGCTAGCTAATACATTCCCCTGACAACTACCTTTACTTTAATTACTGTTAATCTCTAACCATTCAAAGTCATTGCCTAGTAGTGCCTTAACTGCCACATAATTCTAAGTAATACTGTATGTAGTTTGTGTTGCTAGCGTAATCGTTTATTTCAATGTTTTTTTTTACCTTTTAGTAGTGCTTTATGGAAACGTAGAGATTCCACGCTACAGTTAAGTGCAGATGAGAAAGTTATGGTGTTCTTGTATTGGTTACTTCATGCAAGTTTTGCTAGGAGACTGTGTTGGTATGTAGTGACACATTCATTGCAGTGCAAATACAACACAGCATTACACCCCTCTCCTAACAGATTTCACCATCCATAATCCTGACTATGGGCTCCAATTTGCTTTCGCTAAATAGCACTAAAACCACATGTAAAGACCATTTTGGTCATTTGCAGGCTGCTGTGCTTGACAGCTGTTGAATGACTGTGCTGCACTACCGTTAGTTTCATGACGTAGATGGATGGATCATCACTTAGTTATGATATTCGCTATGATCAAATCAATTAACTAAAAGGTTTAGGACTGGAACTGCAGTTACCGGGGAAGTCAAAGGCCATTACCCTCACAATGCTGCCAGGCTGCCAGCACTGTGAGGGTAATGTGCTTCGACTTCTCCAGTGCATTTAACAACATGCAACCCTTACTACTCGTGGATAAACTGCTGAGGATGCAGGTGGACTCCCACACTGTTTCCTGGATTGCGAACTACCTGACCAACAGACAGAGTTGCCAGATAATTTCCAGCCCAAATACAGTCTAAAAAAACGCCCAATCCACAAAAAACAGGCCAAAACGTATATTATCAGAAAACCAATTAACCATAAACTTGCAACCAGGCCACGTGTTATATTTGTCCTTTCACTGGATAACAAAATGTGCGTAGGTTCATAAAGCCTTCTTCATTACCAAGATGCAGTGGCATTCAACAACCATAGTAAGCTGTGTTGGGCTCTAAACATATGCAATGTGTATGTCACAGGCTGGACTCAAACTGTTTTATGCTTGTGTGGTGTGACTTGGGTTTGCTGTGAATTATATTTCTTGTGTAGCAGTGGTTTGCAGATTACTCACATGCATGTGCATGTATGTATAAAATTACCTTAACCTTTATGTAGAATTGCTACTTGAACTTTAAGAACATCAACTGGAGAACTATGTACAGTCAATGCCAGCTCGACTGGCTAATACATCGATGAATCAAATCTCCCCAACAACTGGCAGAGGGGAGGTTTGGAAGTTGCAGATGTCAAACAATTTCTGGTCAGGCCAGTATACTGTATATGCACATCGATTGTACCAAATGCTATTCATCCAACCCTTATATGTACTCGCCCAAATGCTATTTATCCAGCCCAATGTGATCAAAAGTAGCCCGACTGGGCAGAAAACCACCCGATCTTGCAACACTGCCAACAGGCCACAGTTCGTATGGCTGCAAGGATGTGTGTCGGACTCGGTGGTGAGCTGCACTGGTGCCTCCCAGGGGACAGTTCTGGGTCCCTTCCTCTTCACCCTCTATACCTCGGGCTCGGATACCTCGGAGGCCAGGAGACCGAGTACAGAGGACTGGTGGACAGTTCTGTTGAGTGGTGTGAGTGGAACCAACCTGCTACTGAACATCAGCAAGACCAAGGAGATGGAGGTGGACTTTAGGAGGACTAGGGTCCCCCCTGTCTCCTGTTTTCATCCAGGGAGAGGACGTGGAGGTGTGCAAGAGCTACAAGTACCTGGGGGTGGACCTGGACAACAATCTGGACTGAACTGTTAACACAGATGTCAGGTACAAGAAGGGGCCAGAGCCGGGCTTTGTTTCCTGTGAAGGCTCAAGTCCTTTGGCGTGTGCATGATTCTGCTGAACACCAAGACGCTGAACAAGTTTATTAGGAAAGCGTCACCCTGGACACAGTGGAGGAGGTGGCCAATAGGAGGATGAGTTCCAAACTCCTGGCCATCAAGGACAATCCCTCCCACCCCCCCTACATGACACTGTGGCAGAGGCACAGAAGCTCCTTTAGTATCAGACAATTACAGCCACGCTGCACTTAGGAGCTCCATAGGAGATCTTTTCTGCCTGACACAATAAGACTGTTGATCAGGGGGGATCAGAGTCAGGGTGGGGGATGTTACCTCATGTGATAAACATGTTTTACTTACACCATGGCTGTTATATGTATATCGGGGCCCTTTAACCATTCCTGGGAGTTGACCAGTCAGTGTCCAAGTGTACTGATTTATTGATGTATCTATTTATTCATTTATTATATCCCGTGATCCACATGATCATATCATATTATGGCTTTTTTCTGCCAAATGTATACTTTATAATCACGACAGGTCTACAGACACAGCAGGTAACAGGCGTTGTGCAAATTAAAAAGAGCCAAATGTCAGTGATGTTCCGCCTCCCTGCTGAGCCGTACAACCTCTGATATCAGCAGTTCTACATGCCTCTTCATACACCTACTGTGAAATTAAATATGCATTAATTTCCTATCAAACGAGAATAATAATCTACTGTCCTCCACTTTAGTTTTGAAAGACTCACTTGTCGAATACTGACACAAAAGAGCAAACTGTAAGAATATCGTCTTGTTTATTTCCGTGGATGAGGCTGTTAACACGACAGGCTCAACTGCTTTTGAGAGTGGCGGAGGGAGGGCAAATAATTAAAGCTGTTGATATTCTCTAATATCAAATCCTTATATGCAAATGCCTCCTTACTCCCACCCTCTGTTTCAACCCCCTGGGTAGCATCAGGCGTTTTAATCCTAGCCAGTGTTGCCGGTGGCAATGTGAACCGTGTCTCTTAACTGCTCAAAGTGTTTTTGACATAGCGATGATGTCACCACTTGCAGACTGTCTCAGCCTGAGTACTGTGGCGCTTTTTAAACGATAAACACTCGAAGATAATAAAGCTGTGTTCTTTGGTTTTGGGTTGGTTTTTGTTCTGCCTCTACTTGGTGTTTAAATGCGCAGTTAATGCCACCTCTGATAACCTTACATGGAACAAATGAACGTCTCTGATAATTGCAGAGAGATGTTGAAAGCCAAGCTAAGCCTCTTCATGAGATACTATTTGAAAAAGGTCACTTATTTTTGTCAGTCAGTAAATACCAAATCCCCTAATTATAAAAGGTTACACACACACACACACACACACACACACACACACACACACTTGAATACTTAATTTGGGTTCACAGTAAAGGTACATGCAAATCATTGGTGAAGCCTTAGCCCTCCTCAATAACTCCTGATCATTGCACCTTGCACTTAACATGTTTTTGCTCTAAGTTGTACAGTATATTTATTCACTCATATTAGTATTGTATTGTGTGTCTTGACTATTGTTGTGTTGTTGTCTTGTTGTTGTATGTACTGTAGCTTGTTCAGCAAGGAGAATACCAAGTCATGTTCCTAGTGCACCGCATATGGCGAATAAAGTTGAATTGAATTGAATCGAATACATTGGAAATCACTGAAGACATCTATCCTCCATCTGACTCCAAGAAAAACAAACGCATAGCATTGGACATTTATCTAGAATGTACTTATCAACAGTCAGAGCTGTGTTCCTAGTGCACCGAACATGGCGAATAAAGTTGAATTGAATTGAATCGAATACATTGGAAATCACTGAAGACATCCATCCTCCATCTGACTCCAAGGAAAAACAAAGCATAGCATTGGACATCTATCTAGAATGTACTTATCAACAGTCAGAGCTGTGTGTGGGAAGTCCTTTCTTGTCCTGCAGGCTAGTTTGATTAAACTCACTAGAGCGCTGTTCAGGGAAAATATCGATCACGGCCGACCGAAGTGCACTGTGATTTTCAAGTGTGCAGTAAAGTGCAGCCTTTAAGCACTCACTGATGCCTCTCTGACAACAGAATTAGCCGGCCCCTGCCTTTTCACCGGAGTACTCAACTCTTAACACAGTTGCAACATGTTCTCTTTCGGGGATCTCGTTATGGTTGTGGAGTAACTCTCCACAAAAACAAAAAAAACAAAAAAGCGTACAGCCTGTAATTCCTCAACTAAACGCTCCCCCATTGCTTCTGATCTCTCCAGGAAAGCAAAGGTACAGAGCTGTGTCGGTTGTCAGGCTTAGTGGCCTAGTGACAACCAGAAGGCAGCTTTATGGATCTGGTGGGCTGATGAAAGACCTAACATTAAAGCCCTAAAGGCAGAATGGCCATCGTATCGAGATGCACATAAAGAGTGTCCCCCTGTTGTCTCAATCCCAGGGTGCTATAGGGAAGAAGACACCTCAGATCTGATGAAAAGTCTTTTTTTTCTCTCTCTCTTTCTCTCTTCCAGGCTCCAGTGAAAGCAAACAGTTTGCGTCAGGGGATTTGAGGATGTGTATGAAGCGAGGCTGAGACTCGGGCGCACTGGGCGTGCCTTTTGTTAATAGAATACGCATGGTCGGGTCTCCCCGGGGCTGTTAGTGATGAGAGAAGAATGAAAATGTTAAAGTTAGTACTACTGTGCATGTCGCATAGGCTTTCCACCTCCTATATTGCATACAAATAATTCTGAAGTGACTTTTTAGTAGCCCGACTCACTTGAACTCGAACCTACAACCCAGCACTTGGCAAACCCAACGCCAAAGTTCAAGGTCGAACGCGCTTGCTGTGATCAGCCGTGTTATAACGAAGGATTCTGTTCTCTATAGTAGAAATGGACTTTGGTCTCTATAAAACATACTCGTCCTATTTTAGGCCTACAGAAGTATTCAGAAAAATCCTATAATGTCCAAATAAACAACTCATGTTTAGTATTTGGTCGACAATCCTTTGCATGCAATAACTGCCTGAAGTCTGCGACCCTTTGACCTCACCAGACACTGGTGGAGGGTATATGCTCCGGTGATGCTCTGCTAGGCCGTCTTCAGGCGTTGTTTGTTTTGAGGTATTTTTGCCACAAATCTTATCATCAGGAAATGAAATGTATATTCATGTAATTGGGTTTAAATCTGAAGATTGACTTGGCCAGGCAAGAACTTTCTGCTTTTTGGCATTGAAAAGCGAGTTGCTATGGCTGTATGTCTGAGGTCATTATCTTACTGTCTGATTAAGCACCATCCAATGCTTCAGGAAACATTTGCTTGTACTCATCCATTCAGACAAGTTAGCCAGTCAGCTGTGGCAGCTATACGTATGCCCAAACCATAGCACCCTCTCCACCATCTTTCTCAAATGGTGGTATGCTGTGGATATTGGGCAGATCATTTTTTATCCCAAGTTTCCTCTTGCAGTCACTCTGATATGGTGATATTCACCTTATCAGTGCACAAGAGCATTTTCCAGACCTCTATAGGATTTTTAGGGGGGTGGGGTGGGGGGGGTTGATTTTGGTAAGTCCAAGGTTTTGGCTATACTTCTGATATTATATTTCCCCTGATATGTCAGCTTCATAATGGCTCCATTGATTTTCATTGACATCTCTTTGATCCTTATGTTGACAGACACCTATAGCAGACTCCAAAGGCAAAATGCAAAATCTAGAATCAATTCAACATGGCAACACATACCACTGGCAGAACCTCTATGACATCATAATCTAGCCACTCAACAAGTCTACAGCGGGGCTTCCGAGAGCTGTAAGGGTTAAATTAACCTGTCATGGCTTTTGTTACGTTTTTACTTTCATCAGCTAAATAAATAGAAAGGCTATTCCCCTTTGCTTGCGAGCCCCAGTCATAACCATAATTAACTGCCACTTTGCTTTAGTCCTACTTCAGTTACCTACATCGTTTAATTTACCCTTTTGTTTCCTCTCTGTAAACGCTGTCATGGTTTATTTATTAAAGTACTGTAATACTACTTAGGGTCGCTGACCATAGTGTATTTTATTCAAGGTAAAAAGATGGATGCTCATTTTATATCATTCTCCCTCCCAATGAGTGGAATTTTACAACACAACTTTTCAGGGTGATTCTAACAAATACGTTTTTACTGTGTGCGTAAAATGCTCTCGAAGGCTCTGCAATTGTATTTTTCCTAGAAAGTAGATATTTTATACCCTGTGAAAGACATTCACGGTTGCATGGTTTCATTATTCGGAGGTAGTAATTGGCACAGTAGTGGAGGCGAATGATGTATGCAACATTTGTCAGTCGATGCTTTAGGGAATATAGCTTACAGAATTTAGTAATGCAAGAATACACCAAACCTACTTCCACATATTTGTAGAGGATAGTGGGTACGAGGGATTATCCCCAACCAATGCTGTACCCATTATGAGAAAATAAGTGTCTATTTTGGACCTATTAATTATTGAATGTAGAATGGCTACTTTGCCTACTCCTCAAAACAATCCCATTCACTAGAGGTGACACCAAGTTACCAAAACCATCTTGGCACATGGTTCTTGCACTGTTTAGAAGAAGCAAATTGGGGCCCTTACAGTTATGAAATACATTCATTGTGAGTAGGGTACAACATTAAACCTTTTTCCCCTCTTGTTTACCATGTTGCATCTTCTCCTTTCTTTGACTCTTTTTTTTTTTGGGGGGGGGGGGCAATAAAGTTCAAATTAGCCTCCAAGAATGAATGCAGTGATTCACCCTCATCTCACCCTCAACTCACCAAGAATGAATGCAGTGACTCACCCTCATCTCACCTTGCCCCCCGGGTGTGATACCCCTTCGACAATCACAAGAGTTCCCCTAAACTAGGCACCCTAGTTCCCTTCCCAGTGTGCCCCTGCCCTTCTCTTCAAGAATGAATGCAGTGATTCACCCTCATCTCACCTCGCCCCCCGGGTGTGATACCCCTTCGACAATCACAAGAGTTCCCCTAAACTAGGCACCCTAGTTCCCTTCCCAGTGTGCCCCTGCCCTTCTCTTCAAGAATGAATGCAGTGATTCACCCTCATCTCACCTCGCCCCCCGGGTGTGATACCCCTTCGACAATCACAAGAGTTCCCCTAAACTAGGCACCCTAGTTCCCTTCCCAGTGTGCCCCTGCCCTTCTCTTCAAGAATGAATGCAGTGATTCACCCTCATCTCACCTCGCCCCCCGGGTGTGATACCCCTTCGACAATCACAAGAGTTCCCCTAAACTAGGCACCCTAGTTCCCTTCCCAGTGTGCCCCTGCCCTTCTCTTCAAGAATGAATGCAGTGATTCACCCTCATCTCACCTCGCCCCCCGGGTGTGATACCCCTTCGACAATCACAAGAGTTCCCCTAAACTAGGCACCCTAGTTCCCTTCCCAGTGTGCCCCTGCCCTTCTCTTCAAGAATGAATGCAGTGATTCACCCTCATCTCACCTCGCCCCCCGGGTGTGATACCCCTTCGACAATCACAAGAGTTCCCCTAAACTAGGCACCCTAGTTCCCTTCCCAGTGTCCATGGATGTAAACTGGTGATGGCCCAAAGAGGTGACAACATTTTTTTTTTGCCTAAAAACAAAGAACATTTATGAAAATTGTTGACCTATTTTGAGATTAAAAAACCGGCTAAAACGGCTAAAAGGTGACAAGTTTGCACCCCTGCGTGTGCCCCTGCCCTTCTCTTCAACCTGCCTGGGCCTTCCCTGAGTCAGGTCGGAAGACAATGGAATCCAGACACATTTGAATATTGCAATGGCAACACTGCCCCCTTGCTGTGAAAGAAGTAACAACTCATCTGCCAAGTGAGGATGAGAAAGGGAGTACTCCATATTTAGCAAACAAGTAAGGCTGCTACTATAGCTCTGCCCTGTTATAAACACAACACCTCAGTGTTTATCGTCTTTACTTATGCCTTGAACAAACACAATTCGTCAGTGAGCACAAACCAGTCGACTGCATATTCTTTCGAAAACAAACAAACTCTTAACTCTCTTCTTAAGAATCATAATATAGGATCACATCCCCCCCCCCAACCAAATGTATTGGTTTTCACATGCCTGAAGAAGGTCTATGGCCGAAAAGCTCGCAATAAACTATGTTTTTTTGCACAGTGTTTGAGTGTGCGGATGCTGTTATTTTGCACTCTATTGATACTCTTCAATTCCAGCACCTCAGCAAAGTCTGATCACGGATGAGCGGTGGTATTTTCACTATTTTGATCGTTTTTTTCACTTAAAAATCAGCTAGCCTAAATCAAGTAGGGCAAAAACATGTCAGCTTAGCATCGAGCTCACGACAGACGTGTTCTACCACTGCCCCCCCTCATCATGCAAGGCCCCAACCACAACTGGCACAAGCAGAGAGGCCGAAATCAATGAATCGTTATGAAAACAGGCGTGATTCACGTCAATAGTCCCATGTTTTCTACCCTCATCTGTAAACTGTACTCAGAGCACACTTGGCTGTACCGAATCTGTAGTGCTCTCTCTCTCTCTCTCTCTCTCTCGGTAGTGTGGGCGTGCGGTGGCAGCGGGCAGGGGCAAGGGTACTGCTGGGTTAAAAAACCCGCGAGGAGAGACGGGTGTGATTGACGGCTGTAATTAGCTCGCTGGAGTCGCACCAATGGAACAGCGCCAAGGGGAGGAGTCGGGGCTGTTTAGAGAGCATCGAGCACCGCCGAACACACACACACACACACACACACACACACACACACGCAAATGCATACAGTGCAAAGAGCCACAATCTACAGCCACATGCAGTATTTGCACACACACACACAAATATAGACAATATTACACATTGGCACGAAACTCACACACACAGAAACTGTATAGTGAAAATACACCACACACACACACAGTACACAGTCACACACATTGCTCAGATTACACGTGCAGTGAAGATGCAGTGAAGCCCAGTTCTTCTGGTCCTGATGTCATGGGACACCTATGGAAATGACCGGAAGAGACTATAACCAGACACACAAGAAAATAAAACCATACGTGAACAAGACATATACATGCGAACAAGCCAAGTAGCCTACAACACACACACACTACTACATCAATACAACACAGTCACAATGGACAAATAGGTTATGCATAGGTCGCTAAATGAATGAATGGTCTTTATTGTCATTGATATAGTACAGGTACCATACAACGACATTTGGGAGGGGGGGCTCCCCTGGTGCTAGGAAAAAAATACTAAAAACAAGAAGGGAAAAGAGCTGGTTGACATAAATAAAGGCTATATACACTATCCACTATACTACTATACTATACAAATAAAACACTGTGCTGTACTCTATGCTATGCTATAAATATCCTAACATTTCCTATAAAGCATCGCACTTCGTCTGCTTAATCTGAACGAGCGCAGAATGTTCCAGAATCCATACAAACAAGTGCAAGCCCCAGCATTCCCTCAGCGAGCTACCTACCCCCCCATCCCCACGGAATCACAACAACATCATTATCACCATTCAAGCTGAAAATCAGGGCAATGATGGGGCCACCGCGGGCCACCCTTTTGGCGGCGTCCAACTTTTGATCACCTTAATGGAAGTTTCTCTCCTCCGTCTCTCTCTCTCTCTCTCTCTCCTCTTGGCTCCTTTTATGCGGAATATCATGTCACTGTCAGCGTGGCTATTAAGGCAGAACGGGTAGAAGGGGAGGTGAGCTCACTGCTAAATGATGCAGAGAAATGAGTATTCCGTCAGGCTGACAGACCCCTCGCCGGCTTTTCTGAGAAGGTGTCATTTGCTTTAATTTGATTGTTTTTTGGCGGCCATTAATACGGCTTTTATTTTAGCCCACCTGTGGTTCTCTCTCTCTCCCTCCCTCTCTCTCTCGCTCTACACCCCTCTCTCTCTCCCCCCTTCTTTTGGGGCTTATTACTATTCAACACGAAATGTTGAGAGCTGTGTATTGTGGGAGGGAGGGAGGGGGGCTGTGACAGCTGAAATGATCATCCACATAGCTACGTTGTCGGTGTGGAATAAAAAAGCTTTTTGCATTTTGACTTTTTGATGTATGACCCTGTTTGAGTTTATTTTTACCACTTGAGGGGACTTTTTTGCCAAAACCTTTTGCCACATCCTATCCGACATTAACTTTTGATGATGGAATAATATTAACCCTGTCCACTTTCACCACAAAGCACCGTTTTGAGTTGAATTTCCAAAGGAAATGTTCTGTATGACCCCTGTTTGGAATAGTGGAATTTGGAATGAGGAACCTGCCCCAAATGGTAAATGGACTGCACTTACACACACACACACACACACACACACACACACACACACAGTAAGCGCTTTACAACGGCCTCTCATTCACCCATTTACACACACATTCACACACCAATGGCGGCAAGCTACCATGCAAGGTGCCGGCCCCGCTCACTGGGAGCAATTTGGGGTTCAGTCAGTGTCTTGCCCAAGGACACTTCGACATGTGGCCAGCCGGGGCTCGAACCGCTGATCTGCCAACCTTGCGATCATTAGACGCCTACTACCTCTACCTCATGCGCCACAGCTGCCCCACCACCCCCTCCTCTCTGGTACTGTTAAAGAGGACCCTCTCTCTCTCTCTTTCCATCGTTCGCTGTCTTCATCATTGCCACCACCAGCTTTCTGCAGCTCTGCATGCAGGAGGCGGCTCGCGAGGCAAGCGCGCTGTGATTTAGGACAGCTTAGCCGCTGCGACTGTCAGCACCCCTCTCCGACACGCAGGATTCATCGCCTCCACCTTTTATTTTAATAAGGTCTGACTGCTCCTGGACTACACCATAATTCTTGCCGGGGGGAGGCTTAAGCAGAGCCGTCATAATTCAAACAGCGGCCAATTATCACTTCCTGATTTGTCACTAGGGGGATAGGGGGGGGAAAAGCTGCTTGCCTTCCAGGTTTCCGTAAGTAGCTGTGCTCTGGGAGTGAGAGAGTGACAACTAATAGCCCACGTACATCCTGCGCGCACTGTCAGTCTGCCTGACACACAGAGGGAGAGTCCGGTGAAGTCCGTGTGTGAGTCATAAACTCCCCCCATCTATACACGCTAATAGCATCACAGTAAACAACACCGTTTGTTGGGGGTGAGGGGGGGGGGGGTACACAGAAGAGCTTGATGAAGCTGACCCACTGCTACACCGTTGTGAGCATGGAGGGATGTAGTGATGATAAAAGAAAATGCAGATTTTTTTCTGTTTATTTTACCAGAAGCTGTTATCTCAGAGGTAACTAATCCCTGTATTGATAAGGAAGTAGAGCAGGAACAACAAGGACGACTCCTCAGTTGACAGTATGGAGCCTATAGTAGCGCAATGATAGAATCCCTCAAAATGCATAGACAAGTTAGTGTCATGGATAGCAAGTGTTTTCTTATAGGATGGAGGAGGGTGAGGGGTGCGGGGTGCGGGTGCCCAAAAGCTGTAATATGTGTGAGTGAATATGAGTGCCGTGAGTAAAAGTGATTTACCTTCTTGTTCAATTGTAAGCAGCTTAATCTTCCACCGAGGGACCGGAATGAAGAAGGGAACTACGAATGAAAGAACTTGCATAGACTAGTTATGATCCATGTAATAAGCAGGAAGGGGGTCGAGAAACACGGGGAGAGGAATGACCAATACACCTATAGAAGAAATATAGCTATACTATCAATCTCACAAGCAGGTTGCTCTCCCCACCTACTGTGTAGTGCATCACTGTCACAAACCCTAAAGCCCAATGCACACGGCGTGTTTGTCACACGGTAACATTCGATTCTCCATTCACACCACCGAAGTGAGTGGGTGTGAATGGAGAATCGAATGTTGTCCTGCGACAATATCGCATCGCACGTCAATGCACACGGCGTGCGATATTGTCGCAGGACAACATTCGATTCTCCATTCACACCCACTCACTTCGGTGGTGTGAATGGAGAATAGAATGTTGCTGTGCGACAAAATCGCACGCCGTGTGCATTGGGCTTAAGGTAGTGGCAAAAAAGGGAGTCCACACCAGGGTTTCCGTTAACCGGTAATTCCCGGACTTTGTCCGGTAAAAGTTGTTGAAGTCCGACAAATTGAAAACTCGTCGGACATAAATGTCCGGTGAAAATAATTCCCTCTAAGCACAATTTGAATACAATTCGCTAAAGTTCACATTCTGATTCCTTCTATTTTAAAAAAGACGAATATATAGGCTATGTATTTATTTTATTATGATATGATTTGACACCGGCATGATGATGACTCCTAATGTGTAGGCTGCCTATGCGAAACAGCGGTTGTTTCCGGTGTGCGCTATAACTCGTGCACAATCGAGTCGAGGCAGAGAGGAGGATAGCGATGTTTCTCTCTGTGATAGTGTGATTATGCAAGCCTTTTCTGAAAGGGATGAGAACCCGATTGTTTCAGCTTCTCCCAGGGAGAAAGTGGTAGAGTTACCATCCTCCCCGAGTCCTACCATACCATCCGCTGACAGCCTATCTCTGCCTGTAACCGGCGAGCGATTGCGTGTCGCTCAAGTAGCTGATCAGTCATTAAACAAATGTTTTTTACATGCAGCTAGTGAGGAATCTGAAATAGGGGGCAACGTAGTTTATTTCCTTAACGATGGGATATTAATGCGTAAATGGTCTCCTCCTAATGCAAATGGTTGTGAGTGGAATACTGTAAAACAAGTGGTTGTGCCTGTGGGTTATAGACAACAGGTGTTATCTGTAGCACATGAGAGCCAGTGGTCAGGACATTTAGGTATAACTAAAACTTATCAGCTGATATTGAAACATTTCTTTTGGCCCGGACTGAAGGCGGATGTTGCCAAGCACTGCCGCTGTTGCCATACTTGTCAGATGGCGGGTAAGCCTAATCAATCCATTCCACCCGCACCATTGCATCCCATTCCTGCTATAGGGGAGCCATTTGAACGTGTAATAATTGATTGTGTTGGACCTTTGCCTAGGACTAAAAGTGGAAGTCAGTATTTGCTTACTATTATGTGCGCTGCTACTCGTTTTCCCGAAGCTGTTCCGTTGCGTAACATATCAGCCAGCTCAGTGGTGAAAGCTTTAACAACGTTTTTTTCCACATTCGGTCTTCCTCGTTATACAATCTGACCAGGGCACTAACTTTCAGTCTAAGCTTTTCAAACAAGCCCTAAGAACGTTAGGGGTACGATGTCACGCCAGAAGCCTACATGCTTGCACTGTTCAATAAAATGTTATACATCTAGACATTGTGGTATTTCTTTATATACGTATCCCAGCCTGCCTATTGTTTCTCAATAAACAGTTATGTTCTCCTCATTGACATACTCCCGAGTCCGATTAAGTATGATTTGACAGGCAGCTAAACGAAATGCCTTCCCAACCAGCGAGACCTGGTTATAGAAATGACGTTGTTTTATTGATTAAAAAAAAGGGTAAAACTGGAAAGAGAAAATAGAAAACCCACATTAATCCCAAACAATTTAACAAACTTCAGTTAACGTAATGTGGAGTCTGTTCATTGATCGATGCTGTCTGTTCAGTTCCCAGTGAGGCGCCCGTTCAGCGCTGGACATAATGGCATAGCGCGCATGCGAATCATGTTATATTATTATATATTATATAGCTCGCATCTAATCTAATCGGATGAGAAATAGACATTAAATGGCATATATAGGCCGCTACACAACAGTAATCACCGCGACAAACAGCTATATTAGATTTTTTTTTTTTTTTTTTTTTTATATATTTTAATATGATGACCGGAATATATCACGTTTGTCCGGTAAATCGAAATCTTCCCGGACACGATGTCCGGCGGCAATTTTTTCTAACGGAAACCCTGGTCCACACATGTATTTAAATTATACTTAAGTTATATAACTTACGTTTTATTATAGTAAAGAAGCAAAATAAACTGTGTATGTATAGGAATATGGATAAGAATCAGTAGTGTATGCCATGAGTGAATGGGTGTAGAATGCATGTTGTATGTGTAAGAGGTGTACCTATGTATGTAGTGTAAAACTAAGAGGCCCCAAAACCTCAGTACCCCGAGACCTCACCAACAACCCCTAAAAGAACCAAAGCCAGAGGAAGAGAGACTGAGCTGAGCATACGCCCACAATATATATATCCTCAGCTCCCCAAACCCAGGTGACACTAGTTAGGCTGACGACCTACCCACTCTGCAAAGGTTCCCAAAGGAAACAGCACCAGCCAATAGGCAGGCAGAGTGGGAGGCGTCACAATCACGCAACCGCAGGCTATGCGGTGCATCGCTTGGCCATGACCTGTTCATCCTCACGTTGCCTCTGAGGTAGACTCAGGAAATTAGAAAATGAAGACATGATGAATGATAAAGGTTAGACAAAAAGCCCTTGGAACAGTTGTATCTACGAAAGCTGAACTACCCACCAATATACAGTACCATTAAAGTCACGTGTTGACAAGTTCATAGGCATCATGTCTATCAAAGACAAAGCTGTATGGACCTATCGCTAAGCCACGCCCCGAAATAGAAATTGTCCAATCATATCACAGCAAAAGTCACTACAGGCAGAAAACTCGGACAAACAACTCGCTAAAATCTGATGGTGAAAAGCTTCTAGACAAAATATTCTTGTAATCTTTAAAAAAAAAAAATGTCTATTAGTTGCTGTGGTAAATCAGAAATCATAAATTTGCCAACTCCCACCATTATAAGTCATTGAATGTCATTCAGTCTCGGTCGGTCAGTCAGTCACTGTCAGTGAAGCGTTGTTTGTTTGTCCGAGTTTTCAAAGGGGGCGTGGCTTAGCGATAGGTCCATTGCAAGTGACCACAAAGAGCAAGTAATCATAAAAAATATATGTCCACATCCTGGTTTCTCTCCTCCCTCCTGCTGTGTTGCTGTTCCTCCGTGAGTCCAGCCTGAGGCAGAGTTGTAAAGTGTGTTACTGTGGGTGTTCCTTTCTGAAAGGGTTCACATTAGTTTTGCTTTCTGGAGAAATGATCTCTTCATAGAGATTTTGTGAAACTTTATTGTTACTCCTCAGTGCTGGGGTCCCAGCTTGGAACATGGGTCTCCTAGTATGATCATATCATAGTATGAAGCCTTGGACTTCAAAATCCTCATTAGATAAACAGTTACAAAATGTTCCTGTGCAGAGAACTAGTTGAGGACTTTCGGCACAGCTAGGGCCTCATATATAGAAAGTACTTTGGATCAAATTTGATCTTACCCGTGTCGTACGTAGAAAACCACGTCCAAGTAGTGATTTATACAATTTCAACGTGAGTCGATTTGACCGTGGAAACGATCGTAGCTCTATGTCGGGTATTGACCTTGCGTACGCACATTACCTACTGGTTATGCAGAGTTATTACAGGCACGTGAGCCGCACTGCCTACTAGGGCTGCAACTAACGATTATTTTGGTAGTCGACTAATCTGTCGATTATTTTTCCGATTAGTCGTGTGGCTTTTCGCTGCGCGTAAATGGCGACGCAGAAGCATAAATCCGGCTTAACTAGCTATCTAACCTAACGTTACGCCAAGCTACAGCTGCTCACAGAGCTAGTTGATTGGCTAGCTAGCATTGCTGGCTAGACTACAGACAGCTCACGTTAGTAGGCTACGCTTGGCGCTGTTTATCTTACAGACAGCTCGCTGGTGGACTCAACATAATTGAAATAGCATTCACTTATCAAGCATCATTCATGATCATCCACCATGACTACCTGGTATTTTAATAGCGACCACCCCTCACTTCATTTCATCTCGCGTTCTCCTGGCTTCAACATGGAAAACCCCTGCTACGTAACGTTACATACAAGCGCCTCTGTCTGTCACATGCGTGCCACAGGGCAAATAAATTAATAGCACAAACGCTCATAGCATGTACAGCCCTGTCCATGAGACGTTGTTTTCCAACATGTAACAGTAAAGCTAACATAAACATTACGACCCTAACAATATAACGTTAGCCAGTTGGCTAACAACGTTAGCTAAAACTTACCCAGCTGATTCTTGCATGGCTCCCGAAAAAAATAAAAATAAAAACGTTTTTTGGAAATATATCTTTTTATGCGATTAGTCGACAACAACATTTCACGTCGACGAATTTTCGCTGTCGATTAGTCGTGACTAAACGACTAATCGTTGCAGCCCTACTGCCTACTGTAATTCATGCTAAGTGAACGTGACTCGTAATAAAATGAACGATGTTGTTATCAGCCGAGAAAATTAGTTTAATTCAAGATTTTAAGGGAACTGATGTTGATGATTGTATTTCAGTCTTTATATTCCTCCGGAGCTGTCAAGGCAGCGCCATCTCCCCTTCAACATGCCTAATGCGCTAAATTATACTGGATCTTTCTCCGGTGTCTGGGAGTGAGCAGCCATATTTTCAATGTCAGCTGATAAGAATAAGACCATTATATTATTACAGTATAAGCATTTGCTGTTTAGTTGTCATCAGCATTCAAGTTGAAGGGGGATGAAATAAAAACGGTCAAAATCATCCCCCTTCGGAAACTGCCATCCCCCCTTTCCATCCCTTATGTCATTGTATCAATGGACGTGGTATTACTGCTATTTCAACATTTAGTTTTGAGCATAGAGTAAAATACTGTGGGTGAGGGGGCACGCACACATGCAATGACATTTTTACCAAGTCACTGACACTGAAGTCACTGACACTGAAGTCACTGACGCTGTGGGGATGCTAAAATTGTCCTCATATGATAAAATCCACCATCCCCCCTGATTTTTCTTTTACAACTTGAGTACTGGTTGTCATGATCAAATATTACAAATGCAACTTACCGAGAAGCCACCCTTCGCTGCCCTCTCCCGCTCACTTGGCTTAATTCAGCCGCTATAATTGAGCCGCTATCACAGGGCGTAAATACAAAGCTCATTCTCAAGTATATTTGGTATTTATAGACTTTAGTACATACACAATTTTAAACAAGCGCAGCCCGTTTTATAAATAATGCTTACGTCCGTTTAGAAAAATGTGCTTACGTGCATCGTGCAAGTCAAAGATGATGTTCAAGTACTTTTTTTTTATAAATGAGGCCCCTGGTCTCAACTGAAAACATCTCCACAATCCACTGTCACATCTCTATTCCACATCATCAACATACAGCAGTGACATTTATCAAACATAACATTCAGCCATCAAATTAAACATTCACTATCAAAGCAGATTGGTACTGGAGATTGCCCATTATCATATCCACTCCTGGAGGACTGGCAAATAAAACTTGCTGCTGAGAGGAAAAAGTGAAAACTTTAGGATGGTGGGGGGTTCAAACTACATTCTCTGGTGGAAGCATCTTTCTCCTCTCCTGTCAGGAAGTCGTCTCCCTCAAGGTAACTCTCTCCTATCTCTCTGTTTTCTCTCTTTAAAAAGGAGTAAGGGTAATATTGTTCTGCGCTAAGCCTTCTGTTTACTCGTCGGTTTAATACAGCGAGGCCTTAATTGCATTCATTATCTAAGGCTGCAGGTCTAAGCCTAGGACAGGGGAGATGGGGGATTTCACTTATCTCTTGTTTATTAAAAAATATATAGAATAATTACTGCCAAGAGATAATAAAGTAATGAGGATGTATTTGAGAAATAAATAATGAAAAAGAGCTGGGGTTTTCCTTCTGGCTTTTTATCACCTCCATTGTCTCCCCTCTAAAGGAAAAGCTTCAGGCGTCAGGACTGAACGGGTATTCTGGAGTCATGCAGAAATGAATTATTTTCGGATGGACATAAAGGGTAGAGATGGAAAAGTCAAGAGATGGGGTCAAATTTTAAAAATATTGTTTTTAAAATGAAATTCCATTTAATATCAACAGAAGGTCTTTTTTTCTGTTTGTATTTTTAAAAGTCTGTTTATTATTTTAAATAAATTGATTACCTATGACTTACAAATATTGACCTTTATGTAGTGCTTAAATCATTTACTACAACACCGCTCCTTGTTTCTGAACATAATCATTTTCCTTTTGTTTTGATGAAACATAATAAGCATTAAAACTATGGAAACATATGCTACAGACTTCTATACCTACACAAGCACATATTAAATGACTATACTCAACATTAAACTACCCTGATTCCATAGGATTGAGGCCCTCACCCAGTCTAGTAAATGGTAAATGGACTGACTTAGTATATAGCACCTTATTCCAAAGCGCTTTACAACGACCTCTCATTCACCCGTTCACACACATGGCGGCAAGCTACCATGCAAGGCGCCGGCCCGCTAATTGGGAGACATTTAGGGTTAAGCGTCTTGCCCAAGGACACTTCGACATGTGGCCAGCCGGGGCTCGAACCGCCGATCTGCCAACCTTGCGATCATTAGATGCCGGCTCTATCTCCTGCGCCACAGCCGCCCCGTCTAGTACATGAGACTTGTCAGTGATGTCGGCAGCGTGTACCAACAGGTCAAGCCAGGTGCCAAATCAGATTTCCTGATTGATGCAAGCTGCTCTGGGGGGGAAATATCGCTAAGTGTGCATCGGGGTCTGGTAAATATTCAGCTTAGATTCATTCAACATCGAGTTTTGGTATAGAAAAAAGCCTTGGGGTGCTTCCTCACTGCTTAGAATAGATGATGACTTATATTTCCATACATATTTCCAATGCAATAATTTAGATTTATAGTCGGGTCAGTTGAAAACATGGTGGAACATGTTTGGTTCTAATATACTAATACATCTAAGTCTATGAATTCCCCACCATGCTCTGAAGTTGCAGGTCCCAAAAACTAGAGCTAACAATCGAACACGCACAACCTGCCAGTCACGCTGTCGCTATGCTGGGTGACCAGAGAGGTGGCTCGGTAGCATCCACTCCACAGGGGAAAGGTTGGCAGCATGAGGGAAGCATGTCCATATGGAATTATTCCTTATTCCCGGGGGAGTGAGACGCACAGACGCACACACACACACACAGAGAGAAAGAGAGGTCAGGGAACTGACCAGGGAACTGACCAAAGGATTCACTAGAGGGAGGTCTCTCTCTCTCTCTCTCTCTCTCTCTCTCTCTCTCTCTCTCTCTCTCTCTCTCTCTCTCTCTCTCTCTCTCTCTCTCTCTCTCTCTCTCTCTCTCTCTCTCTCTCTCTCTCTCTCTCTCTCTCTCTCTCTCTCTCTCTCTCTCTCTCTCTCTCTCTCTCTCTCTCTCTCTCTCTCTCTCTCTCTCTCTCTCTCTCTCAAAAGAATTAAGAAAGGGAGGATGCATGATGTGATCCATCACAGACGACCCCCCCGATGTAGGGAAGAGGAACAGAGGCCAAAGTGGTTGTAGCCACCTCCACCTTTTAGCCCGACTGGTAATAAAAGCTACAGAAGTGAATAACTTTACATAACTCTACACTCTAGCCACTGGACTAGCTTTGACTCTGACTTCTAAAACATTTGAGGGAAAAAAAGGTGTCACTTTCTACAAGGTCAATGACGCAGTGTAGTCTTGGAGGCACGTCCTGCTCTTTTCATGCTGAAAAATAGTTTATAAGAATTCCTCAAATTCATTCTTTACAAGCCTTTCCCCTGTGGTGTTGATGTGTGGTTAGAGAGGCAGAAAGGGGACATGAGGTCTGTGCGTGGGGGTCAGTGGAAACTGGAAGGCTCTGTGACCCCTTCCTCAAATTCATTCTTTACACATTCTCAAACAGCGCTACCTACTCACAGGTAATGCAGAGACCGATAAAGCCTGACCCAACCTGGCTGAGGGTAAACAGCAATGCAAACATGTTTGACTAGCTTAGCTCAGGAACTCCCACAGATACACTGGCACAAACAGTACACAGGGTGATGCCTCAATGCTACTGAAAGTAGTCATTATTTTCTAGCGTTATGCGGAGCCCTTCCTCTGCTTCTCCCCATCCTCAGACACTTGGGATTGAACCCGCTGGAGCAATAACGAGAACAATAAAAAAAAAAAGATTTCAATAATGTTGTCATCGTCTTCTAGATTGATACAGTTTTTAATATCGCAGCGCAGACCGGGAATGACAGTTCCATTACCTGAAAAGTCAAGGATGCCATCCTCTGATCCAACAACCCATGAGCGCTTTATCAATACAGGAGGTTTACCAATATTTTGGTCCATCATTGCAGAGTGCTCTCTCTCATCGATCAGCCGCAGAAAGTCAATTATGTTTGTCACTAATCAAAGCCAATGGTCACTTCTCAGGATGATGAACTTAGTTCACATTTCATATGCCTTTTAAGGCAAGAGGAATGTGGCCTTGGTTGACGCCTGTGGAAAGGTGGACGTCTTTTGTGCGCTAACATTTTTAGGGTGACTGACGGCAATAGATCAAACTCATTCTGTAAAGAAAATTCAAGTCCATTTGATAACGGTCTGTGAATAACAGCCAAAGTATTATATACTGCAGTTGGAATTGTAGGTCATTAGGCATGGGTATTAATTTGACAACAGTGACATTGGAGTTAAGGCTTTACAATCTTCGCAAAAGTTGCTTTACGATATCACAAGCAGTTTGTTTGTAAATCTTCAAATTCACCTTCAAAGTCACCTCACATACATCTACTGTATATAAATGTGTGAGAGGTAAATTTGAAGGTTTTTTTATGTCACCGTTTTGTGGCACAGGCCTTTATAGTGGGGTATAGTCATTGTTTTGGTAACCAACGCAAATGTAAATGATGTAGTCATCCTTCTTGTAGAGGATATGTGTCAAACTGAAATGACCACACATTGTTAAATCAAGTAATTCCATTTAATTAATGAAATGTAGGTGTTTATATACATGCATACATACAATAATACATATGTATAATACAATTTACATTTTAATATAATTCACATTTGTTTGGCTATATATACAGTATATAGATATATAATGAAACACCCACGTTTCATTAATTAAATGGAATTAATTAATTTAAACATTTGTAAATTCCAGTTTGACACATATCCTCTAGTCCACAAGGATAATGAATACCTTAGGAGTGACTGATGAACGACAGCTGTGTAATTAAAACGTTTTGCAGTGTGACAGCAGGAAAAAGCAAAAAAGCACTCATAATTTTACATTGAACGTCGGGGACGTGCGTGTGGGGGGGTGACGAGGTGGAGGCGGGAGGGTTGATGAGAATGTTCTTTGAAAACCAATTATACTGTCCAAGGCGTAAGTAAAGCCTTTCCCCTGTGGTGTTGATGTGTGGTTAGAGAGGCAGAAAGGGGACATGAGGTCTGTGCGTGGGGGTCAGTGGAAACTGGAAGGCTCTGTGACCCCTTCTGGACCTCCCCGGCAGATACAGTCAGGCTGCGTGTTTGGGCTTGTCAACAATAGGTAATTAGTGTTGCCCAGTCAGCCACTACCACCCAAGCCCTGCGATGATGTGAGAGAGAAGCTAATGTCTCTCCAATGGTAATTAAACGGTAAATATAGATCAGTTAAGCACATGTAAGCAATCATCTTAGGGGCATCATTCCAGGGCCTTAATGTAAATTGGCCAACCAAGCATGGATAATCAGTTTGCTCAAAATGCGAACGGGAAGATTCAAGGATTCCAGTGGAACACTTGATTTCAAATGTATTCTTCACCACAGCGGTGAAGTGGAGATGGAGAACGTGCATTTTATGGACGCGCTGACACCTTCGAGAGCGGTAGCCCCCTCGTCCGCAAATGGAATTAGCAAATCAGGCGGTAACTCTTTATAAAGCATTGTGCAAATCATAAATCATCATCATCATCATCCCTCACACCTCACAGATTGACTTGAACAGTTAAGCTAATATCATCATTCAAGATCTAATTCAGTTTGATATGACTAATATGTCCAAGAGTATTGGAGAGAGTGGATTAACATTTTATAATTTTTTTAAATAATTAAACTGTGGTAAAAGACCATTTAGCTGCCCATAAGCTAGAGCTGTCACGTACATGTTGAAATAGTCTGAAATAGCCCTCCTTTGAAAGGTGCTACAATGCTCAATTAGGTTGATATCCAATCTGGTCCCAAGCCATCCTGCAGGCCCACTTGTGGAGGGCCTTAGGGGGGCCCTCAGGTCTCCCCCAACAGTCCAATGCTAAAGTTATCTGGCTCTGCTAATCATTTGCTAACTCCTGGGGCCAGTTACGACGTGTGTGTGTGTGTGTGTGTGTGTGTGTGTGTGTGTGTGTGTGTGTGTGTGTGTGTGTGTGTGTGTGTAGAGCTTTATGGAGCAGCTGTAATACTGACAGGATTAAAGAGCTCCAGGACTAGATGAAAGCTGACGAATGATCGGTCTTCACTGAGCTAGCAAGCTCAGCGTTTAGGAAGCCCTGGGTTACCATTCTGTGTGTGTGTGTGTGTGTGTGTGTGTGTGTGTGTGTGTGTGTGTGTGTGGTGTAATACTCACATAATCCTTGTCTGACTGCAAAGGGATGCTCGGTGGGATAACCAGAGTAGGTAGGGTATTGGAAACCGACACGATTTCAAAAGGCTAAAGAGCAGAACATGAATGAAATCTCCTTGCCCTTAAGTACAGAAGCCGATTGCCGTCACGCCACTGGAGAGAGAGAGAATGATGGGTTTTTGTCAAAACTACGCTACAGCCATAGACACGGCTAATGTGAGCACTCTGAATCGTCATCTTCATGAGCTTTAATGACAGTTGCCATCACTGCTGGGCACAGGAAGGCAAACACCAACTTCATTACCCAGATGCATGATTAAATGGTAAATGGACTGACTTATATATTGCCTTATTCCAAAGCGCTTTACAACGGCCTCTCATTCACCGTTTCACACACCAATGGCGGCAAGCTACCATGCAAGGCGCCGGCCCGCTCGCCGGGAGCGATTTGGGGTTCAGTGTCGTGCCCGAGGACACTTCGACATGTGGCCAGCCGGGGCTCGAACCGCCGATCTGCCGACCTTGCGATCATTAGACGCCGGCTCTACCTCCTGCGCCACAGCCGCCCGGATTACACGATTACATAAAGGTTCCCTCTTTTACAATAGAATCCACATGGGCATGTTTTCAAAGTCGTCTGCTTTCGCTTGGCTTTACTACGAATAACAACACAACACCAGGGGAGGAAAGAGACAGCTGACCTGAAGCTGCTACAGGCTTTTAGGATGTTTAGTGCGGCCTAAAACCCTGACTGGACACTTGACTGGCCCTCCATTACAAGCCCTGTAACCTTGACCTCCTGTCCTGTAACCCCCGTTGAGCTGGATTGACAGGACAATGATAATATTCTATTGGTAAACACCGAGGGGAGCGCTGACCCGTAGCGTCGGTCGTGTTACGGGTAGACGCTTTACACCGCCCTGCTCGCTCAAACCCTGGCCTCCTTCTGTCCTTCAGGCTGACGGGGGAGGGCAAAACAGACTGAACTCTGGGCCGCCGTCGGCCCCGCCCGTGATGGATGGGCCTGAGGCTGTCGGGCACTCATCCTGCTTCGACGCCGCACCCTAGATAAATGCTTGTGCTTAAGGGTTTAAAGCATTCTCTTCCTCTAATAAAGATGTCTATCAACCATGAATAACTAACCCCCCTTCGACCCGTCGAGCAAAGGGTGGATAGGGAGATCAGCACCCCACAAATCAATCACGCACGAGCAGCTCGACAAGACGGACTGGAAGATGGAACCTACGATAACAATTCGGAGGGAATATTGCGGCGTAAAAAATGGATAATGAAAGCGAGGGGAGCTGTGGTAATAATAATAATGCCGAGCTAATAAAAGAGATAAGCAATCAAAAGGGGAAGCAGAGTGGCGGAAAAAAGGAACACTATCAGTTCCCATTCTTCTGATGTCAGGGGCTGTTTCATAGCTGAAGTATAACCCAGATTAGAATAAAGCCTCTCCAAAAATATGACCAAGATTTAAGACCCAAGAGGTCATTAAAATCAATCACTTAAGACAATGGTGATTCAGTGAAATGCATAGAAATCTATGGCGATTGATAATATCCTGTACCCTGAGAGTGTAGTACAATGAAGTGTGAACTATGTGACATTATGGAGCATCTGTGGCTTACTTTAGACAGTAGTTATGCACCAATGTTGCACTGGTTTTGCCGATAACGATACTGTGGCAAAACATTTTAAGCCCCTTTCACATACAAGCCTTCCCAGTACACTCCATGTCGGCTTAAGTGTGAACGCGACTGACCAGGGAAATTCGACCAGGCAATTACCCGGGTCAGAACCATGTATTTTTCCATGGAATTTACAGGAATTAGGTGTGAATAGAAGCCTGAAGAACATTTAAGCACATAAGAACTGCCCCAGACTCTGAATATCGCTACTGCTAAATATAATTCCACAACTGGACACTACTTAATTTCCAATCATAGTGGAGGTGTGATATATGGCAGATATGGTATATGACAGTCTCATGCGCCTGTCTCGTTCCAGTTCTGCATCCAGTTGAATGATTCAAGTAGATCGCGCAACCCCGGCAATGCTGACATGTGTGAAAGGTAGCAACCAGGTAATTGCTGGCTAATTCGGTCATGTGTGAACGGTGAAAATGCCTGGCTGACACGGTTCAGGATTCCATGCAATTTACAGGGAACTGTGTGAGAAAGGGACTTGACATCCAGTAGGGGACCCAGTGACTGTGGTCCTTGGGAGTGGCCCCCCCAGGCCTGGAAACAGCAAATCAGGTGATCTTGATCAAACCTTTAATGCAGCCACCTGGAGCAGAGCTGGAGACAAGCCCAGACATGCCTGTCAACAACACTGCTAAGCCAGGATGAAAGGAGGGGGAGTAGAGGGGGAGTAGTGAGGGAGGGGTGGGTAGGGGGGTGGGGGAAAGCCGGTGAGATGCAGGACAGGAGCTGTCTGACTGGAGTCTTCGTCAGCCTCCCCACCCCATCAACTCCAATACTCTCACTGAGATGATGCATGAAAATGCATTCATAGTATGAGCAAGGGGAAGGAGAGAGGAAGGGGAGAAAGGGGGGGGGGGTATCATAGGATGGGAGGAAAGGAGGTTGGAACACAACATTTCACGATTCATGCTCTGTGTATAGATGGCCAAAATGGACGAGCACATTTACAGTACATAAGTCATAGGTCATCATTAAGGCCAGATGATCATGTTTTACTTTAAAAAGAGAGTGACGTGCACGGCAGGGTTTCCGTTAGAAAAATTTGCCGTCGGACATCGTGTCCGGGAAGAATTCGATTTACCGGACAAACGTGATATATTCCGGTCATCATATTAAAATATATATATTTTTTTTCTTTTCCAAAATCATATATTTTTTTCCTCCAAATCTAATGTTTGTCGCGGTGATTACTGTTGTGTAGCGGCCTATATATGCCATTTAATGTCTATTTCTCATCCGATACGATTAGATGCGAGCTATATAACATATAATAATATAACATGATTTGACGCATGCGCGCTATGCCATGCGTCAAATCCAGCGCTGAACGGGTCCAGCGCTGAACGGGCGCCTCACTGGGAACTGAACAGACAGCATCGATCAATGAACGGACTCCACATTACGTTAACTGAAGTTTGTTAAATTGTTTGGGATTAATGTGAGTTTTCTATTTTCTCTTTACAGTTTTACCCTTTTTTTTTTTTTTAAATCAATAAAACAACGTCATTTCTATAAGTCTCGCTGGTTGGGAAGGCATTTCGTTTAGCTCGGGAGTATGACAATGGGAAGAACATAACTGTTTATTGAGAAACAATTGATAGGCAGTCTGGGATACGTATATAAAGAAATACCACAATGTCTAGATGTATAACATTTTATTGAACAGTAACAGTGCAAGCATGTAGGCTACGGGGAACAGGGATTTTGGTCAGTAGGTCCTTTGTACAGAGGGCGTTTCTCTCCGACAACGCGTTCCCAGGTACCATGGAAGTCATAGGTAGTCCAGCACACTGACAGAGAGACAGACAGACAGACAGACAGACAGACAGACAGGCAGACAGACAGGCAGACAGACAGACAGATAGATAGACAGACAGACAGACAGACAGACAGTCAGCTTACTTCTACCCTTTTGAGTGGAATTACTCCTTTAATTAGCTGTTAGCCATCTCAAAGCCCCCTGAGTTGCTCGTCAACACTGAGAATAGACCACATTATAGAAACCAAAACACCGTTTTTTTAAATCCACAGGGAATAACCGAGAGTGTAAGGAAAGGTCAGTGGTGGGGAGACTTGAAGTGGCTTTGCTTGATTTCCATCACAGATTCAAGGATTGAAACACTGATGAAAATAGGGAGTAATAGTGATGGGATTATTTTAGATTATTTTAGATTAGATTAGATTAGATTAGGTGAGATTCAACTTTATTGTCATTGCAGAGTACAAGTACCAGACAACAAAATGCAGTTTAGCATCTAACCAGAAGTGCAAATAGTGATATAAAAACAAACACTTAACTTTCGGGGAAACTGCTAAAATAAAATAAATTAAATAAATAAAAAAAGAAAGCGACTATTAGCACCGCCGAATGACAACAAACGTATGAGTAATGAGTAAAACAATGTCACTTTTATAGTATGTTGTTTAACTTGCCGTTCGGTCGCCATGGCTCTGGTGTGTGTAGCAGCTTCAGCTAGCTGGCTGGAAACTTCTAGGGGTGCGTTCGTAAACACGCTCTGAGAGCGCCGGAGCGCACGCTGGCTTCGATGTCACAGAGCGACCGAGTCGTTCGATTGGACGAGAGGCGTTCCGCGAGTGCTGATCGGATTTCCAGAGCGTGTTTACGAACGCACCCAGCCAGCTTTAGCGAATTGTATTCAAAGGGAATTATTTTCACCGGACAATATGTCCGACGACTTTTCAATTTGTCGGACTTCACCAAATTTTACCGGACAAAGACCGGCAATTGCCGGTTAACGGAAACCCAGGTGCACGGAGACAGAGGGGAAGTCGTTTCCGTTTTCTCTCCCGTCCAAAAACAACCTGAAGCACGTGTCAGCCTTGAGCAACTGGCAAGAATGGCATGAAAATCTTTCATTGTCACCCTGGATGAGGGATGGGAACCCTTACATAAAAGGCTGTCTGGAGATAGTGCAGTTTGCTGACAGAGTGTCTGAGCAGCCCGTTATTTGATAAAAGTTTATGGACCTCAGGTCCCTCCACTCTCACCAACATTTAGAGGAGGATGGGTCCCTCACGTTGGGCAGTATATAACCTTTTATTTCATTTTATTTTTATTTAAGAATCCCTATAGAAGCACACGGATGTACCTCTAGTTTTCCTGGGGTCCTGAACATACAAATTACAAACATAATAAATATACCGACCATCGATAAAAAGACACTCAGTCAAGCGTCTGTAGTAAAAACATAGAGTACGAGACAATAACTGACAATCGACATACCGATTATGAGCAATTTCGAAATGTGCAATAATCAGGTACAATCAATTGTACAGCAGTACAGGTATACTCAATTGTACAACAGTACAACTAAGCTCACAAGACAAAGAGAAACATGTGATATAATAAAGTATGTTGCTAAACCGCTGGACAAAAGAAAGAGTTAGAACTGGAATATTGAAAATACAGTCATCAGTCATATTCCAAAATAACAGTCAGACAGACATACATACATACATACATGGGTCAACAGTAAATGGTTGCTACCTCATTTTCGAGATTTGACAAACCTTTGCTACCTAGTTTTCTACCAATGAAAAGCGTCTCTGACAAGAGCCATATCATAATTTCCATATCACAGTGTTCTTCAACCCTGGTCCTGGGATTTGTCTGTTCCAGGCCAGTAGGGATACACTAGCCATGCCTTAATAACTGATTAAACTAATCGAGGACAGGACATTTCCTTAAAAACTGAATCAGAACTGAATTGAATCAGGTGTGCCAGTGCTGGGCTGGGAACACATTGTAGCTCTCAAAGCCCAGGAGTGTAGCACATCCTGTTCCTCCTCCATTTTCAATCAAACTCCTAGTGTGGGATCTCCCCTCTTCTTATGTTATACATTATTGTAATGGAGGATAAAAGCATCCCATTTCCCCCCAAAGTACCTGCTTACTCAGAAAGAGATATGATTTGATTCGGAGATGTCACGATACCCAGCATGGGTTAGATTACTTTCATTAAGACAGTGAAATAAAAAAAGACCCGCTCAGGACGTGTACCAAATAACATTCCCTCAATGTTAGGGCTAATAGATTCTGTGAATCCAGAAGAGAAAGGGAGCGTTTATCAACTGTCGATAAATGAGCATCGTTAAAGCTACAAAACCATAACAGCTATTCAGGAGAATGGTGAGGAACTAGTTTCCAACTTCGCAAAGCTAGAGAACAAACACATTATCTTTATAACCATTTTAAAACGATTCATCAGGTGATGAAAACGGGTGTTGTTTTTTCGTCAGGCACAAATGAGGTTGTAAAAAAAAAAAAAAAAACTGTTTTGTCTGTTGATCTTTACATAAACAGAGCTGTCTTGAGAGTGCTTACAAAGTGCCAGAGAGTTGTGGGAGCAAGGCACTGTATATAAATTGCAGCCTTACAACCCATCAGAAGGTACTTAAGTGAAACTACACTTTTACACTCCCGCCACTTGCTGTGAAACCACATCTTCAGAAGCGTATCATCTATGCAGCCAAAACCCCCAGAAGGCATTAGATGGGACCCAGTCAAGAATTGTTGATTTGACCTCAAGGAAATAGCATTTACACCATCAAAATGATACAGGCCTACTCAAATTGAAATAAACAAGGAGGACACAGACACACATTTCCCCCCAAGGTTTTCCTTTATGTTGTTTTTTCGGCTATCAAAAGAGAAATTTGCCTACACTATGAGTTCATTGACTGTTATGATAATTATTGGGAATTTACATTTTCCACATAGAATTGGAATGCTTATAAGACATGGTATTTTACACACACAGTTTGTAAACATGTTGGCATGTAAAAATATAACCAAACTGATGACCGGTTCCTTCCTACAAACTACAATACTCTGTAACCTTCATGAAACATCCAAGCGATCCATTCATCCATCCACTCAAGTAGTTGTTTTGCTGAGGAACCATACTATTGTGGCGTGTACTGCATATACTGTATCTTGGATGTACTGTCAGTGAAATGTTCCTATTTCATGACATGTCACCCAGGATGTTCTTGAGGGTCATCAATTCTATGGACTCAGGTGTTTGAGCTCCAATGTAATTGGCCCCCATGGCGTAAACTCCTGTATGTTGTCAGAAGACACCAACAGTCTATTAAAGAGGCCGGTTACATGAGTAGACATGTATAGTAGATAAACATGTTGGGTAACAGAACCATGCATGCGAGTTATCCTGACAGTTGTACGGGTCCAGTCAAAGTCGGAGTCAACAAATCAGGTTGGGAGAGATAGACGAAACATCCAGGGATTGGGTGATATTTCCCCTTGGAGCTTCAACCGGGAAATTCAAAAGCTCCATTGTCAGAGAGCTTGTGTATATGAATAAAAGCCAAATACTGTATAAAGCAAACAGACCTAGAGAGATGTCTAGTGAATCAGCAGATTAAGCTACATCTTATGTGGTCAGCAGGCCACTTAATGAGATTTACTAGAACAGATATTGTGACACCAGCTGGTGAAATAAGTAATTGTTCGTTTTTTTCTTTTACATAGTCTGAAACTACAGATTGTAAGCTTTCAAATGATGTGTCAAACATTGAAATCGGAAAGGAATTGAAGACGACAGGCGTATGTGAAGGTTGGTACACCTCAAGATGGGAATGGGACAGAATGGGAGAAAAGTGACTAATGAAACCGCAGCTACAAATGCTGCTAACAGCTAGCGGCTAACAGTGGTACATCGCTATCAACGTCTACATGCGTTTTTATAACATCACAGCATGCTGAGAGAACATCGACATGCTAAACACACATAACTACACATAATTAGACGAACACACAGTCCTAAAACGAAAGTATCATGTTTACAAGTCATTAACACTTACCGGTAGCCTGCGGCAAACGAGAACAGTGAATCCAATCTACACATTTTAAGTATTTAGTGATTGTTAAACTGTTGTATATTATATCGAGTGGGTAGGCTACTGTAAAACTTAAAGTTGCGTGTTCTGAAAAAAAATATATATATATATTGTTGACACAGAGTAAGTTTCACTTTCACTTTTCGACCCCTTCGATTCTGCGGGTGGTTTGTGGTTTCACCATGATGTTGTTTCACAGTAATCCTGTGATGACCAAGTCATACCACCAGGGGCAGTAGAGATTAACACAGGGGTCTCTGAAGGTTCAATATTGTAGGTATTAGTAAGGAGAATTACTAATAAAAACATTAACCTTGCTTGTTTGGACGTGTCCATTCTAAACAAACAAACAAAATCAAATTTCTACTGAAATAGTGTACAGAAAATACAATATCCTAACAATACAGTCAGTGACCCCGCATGATCCATGGTAACATCTCTCATACATACCACCTTCCATCTTTAACCATTATGTGACCCTATTCCTCAAAATCGCAGAGACCCACACTATATACATATCACAAACAAACATGGGTTTCTTTATCAAAACCGGGGCTTGTGTCTGCGATCAGAGGCAGGCATCAAAAAAGTCAATTTATCTTGCTGAACGAGATGGCAAGAGAGAGGCACGGCAGGGTTTAAAGAAGTGGGTCTCTGGCTGACTCACCCTCGGCGCTCTCTCAACCTGGAATGAGAGTGCTCCATCATCAGGCACGCTCTGTGACACCGGCTGGGGAACCAGGCGGAAAGAGCAATGGAGTGTCGTGCACTCGGCAAAGCTTCTCCTTCCTCAGAAGGCTGGACTTGTTCTAGTTTCACCTCACGCCCAAACTGTACAGGGACACAAGAGGAAAGGTTCAAGTTGAACTGTCTGGGTGGTTTTGGACAACAACAACAACATAAATGTAAACTAACATGATTCAACTGTCATTTATCTTTTGATTTGAACGATGAGAGAGAGAGTTCGGGTGTATGACGTCTACTCCCGAAAATGTGTTGACAATCTTTGAATTGTTATACGGTAGCCTACATAGTACATGATCTCGCACAACCTGGATTCTTTCATCGCCTCAAACAGTTTAGAATTTCTCCTTCAACTTGTTTTTCAATCAAGACAATGTTTCCTCCCCCTTTGCATCAAATTAATTTTAATTAGACTTTGTGGGCATCAGTGGAAGACGACATGCATTTTAATTTAATCTAATTACCTGGAAAGCAGGACTCTATCCATAACTGTCACTTTTTAATCATGAGGTTGTTTCAGAAAATGCACTTAAACAATAGAAAACGGAATGGAGGCTCCCATTATAGTATCCCCACCACCTCAAAGTCAGACAATATTCGATGCTCATTTTGTATGTGTAATTAGAAACGTTTAACATTTGGGGGTTTTAATTAAATGAACTCCCACATTATACATGGCCACACAAAACATACATCTAATATATAATCATACTGTATGTAAAGCATTTTTAAGATGTAGAAAAATATATTACACATTTTTGCCCCCAAACAGTCATGCTGAAAATCTAAGGCAAATTTTCATTTTACGCCCTGTCAGCTTCCTGATATAGAGTAAATGAATTCAGCAACAAACAAATCTATCAAATCCTACATCAAAACAACCATGCTCACTATCCCTATGTCTGGGGGACACAAACAGAGCAGGCGGGAGGGAGGAAGGAGGAGGAGGAAGAGGAGAGAGGGGGAGATGATACTAAACAATTTGATCCAACCTATTGACTTTAAAGAAGCCTTTGGTGTGGAATCACCTGGACAGAATAATTGGAGACTTAATTTGACCAGGGATGGTAAATGATTACCCCGAGGACCCTGTCTTACCCTGTCTTACACACAATCTCTGCCATATCCCAGATGAGGGAGGGGTGTATAGTCCCTACAGTTAGATGGCAGAAATGATATATTCATATTCAATCAGGTATCCTTAATTCTGGTCATGTACTGCAGTGACAGGTGATTTTCAGCATTGCCATTTAGTCAGTCAATCAAACAATCATTGATCTAGACCAGGTAAAGCAGGTACGGACCATGCATGCCATCGATTGATCGATGAAGTAGTAGGCTACTGTAGAACAGAAAAATAAATGGTCACTAGAGCAGGAAAAAATTGAATTCACCTCCTTTAGATAATCAGGGTTACAACAATCCTACTCTTACCCATCTTTCAAATCTTTCCGAACTTTTTTGGAGAAGACACATTGACACAAAAAGCTTGGTCTTTCTAACAAGACATTCTATCTAATTGCTCATTTTCGGCCCCATGCTGATATCTAATAATTCCCAGTAGGCCTAACACTGTGAACGACCTTTAAAAACCTTTAAAAAAAAAACTGGTTGACTTCACAAGATCTTCTAATAGGGAATGTGACTCGGGAGGCATGTTGGAATAACAAAGGGTCATTCAGAGGCATGGCAGCAGAAAGGTATTGAATGTAAGTACAGGTTGGAACATAAGTGCAGACATGTATCAGTTTAGTTCAATGGGTCTTCGAGGTGGCATGGCAGCGGGGTTGAAAATGTCGATTTCATGCTGTTTAGACATTGATTAAAGAGCTAATGGATACCTGCCTGAAACATGACCTGTTAATCAGTGTCTTTTCACCATCCTCTTTTGTCCATCTCTACTTGAGCATTCATCTTATAGAACCTTGCTATAATGGCCAGGCAAGACATTGGCAACACACACAAACACACATACACGAACACTATAGGCAATATTAGACCTTTCATTTGAAGTATACTGTTGAGCCATGACGTCTAAGTGCAAGAGATGACACAATGTATTTAAGATCACGACTACCCTCTATAGATTGAACCCTAACATCATGATTGACAAGGAGATCCTTCAAATGATTCCACAAACCCATTCAGTGTACTGATGTTTCTTTAAGCCCAAGTCGTCCCACTGGCTTCCACGGTTGCCATGTGACAATTTATAATAAAATAACTTGTGAAACCCATGTCCCCCCTCCTTCCCTGACTTTACCTAAATGTCTTCTTTTTTTTCATGTTAGCATTGTATGCTAATCACACAGAACTCATACTGGAATCATTTTCATAACTACCAAACCTCGTATTGATAACAAATAAGTCACCGTCTTGAGTCACGATTAGCCCCTGCTTTGGTTTCCCCAATGGTCCATTGAAACTAGCCTCACCCTAGCTTTACCCTCATAATAGTAAACAACAGACAATGTTAAACATTGTATACATACATACATCACAATAACAATAACTTGTATGCAAGAGTCCTGTTTGTGGATTATAGTTCAGCCTTCAACACCATCATTCCTGACCTCCTCCACAATAAACTGGCCCAGCTGAATATCCACCCCTCCATCTGTCAGTGGATTACTGACTTCCTCACCAACAGGAGGCAGTATGTCAGGATGGGCCCTCATCTGTCTCAGCCCCGCACAGTTAACACCGGTGCTCCTCAGGGCTGTGTGCTCTCCCCCCTGCTCTACTCCCTGTACACCAACGACTGTACCTCTAGTGACACATCTGTCAAGACCATCAAATATGCAGATGACACCACCATGGTTGGCCTCATCACTGACAATGACGAGACTGCCTACCGGAGCGAGGTCGGCCTCCTGGTGTCCTCGTCTGCAGCCAATAACCTGGAACTCAACAACACCAAGACAGTGGAGGTGATTATGGACTTCCGGAAAAAGGCCACAACTCACTCTCCACTGGTCATCAATAACTCCCATGTCACAATAATGGATGAATTCAAGTTTCTGGGCACTACCATCTCCAACAAACTAAAATGGGATAACAACATCACCCATTTAGTTAAAAAAAGGCCAGCAGCGCTTGTTCTTCCTCCGTCAGCTGAAGAGACTCCACATCAGTCGTCACATCCTGGTCCAGTTCTACAGGGCCGTCATAGAAAGCATCCTAACATCCTCCATCACTGTCTGGTACGACTTTGCGTCTGCCTGATCCAAGGCCAAGCTACAAAGAGTCGTACGGACAGCTGAGCGGATCATCGGCTGCCCCCTGCCTCCCATCACAGACCTCCATAGCTCCAGATCACTGAAGAGAGCACGCAAGATTGTGGCTGACCCCTCACATCCAGCTCACAGCTTGTTTGCATTACTCCCTTCTGGACAGCGGTACAGGGCCACCAGGACAAAAACATCAAGACACTTGAACAGTTTCTTCCCCAAAGCCATAGCCCTTCTCAATAACTGCTGATCATTGTACCTTGCACTTTACATGTTCTTGCACTTAGTTGTACAGTATTTATTCATAATATCCACTCATATTGGCACTGTATATTTTGTCTTGAGTATTGTCATGTTGTCGTCTTGTTGTTGTATGTACTGTAGCTTGTTTAGTATGGTAGAATACCAAATAATGTTCCTAGTGCACTGCACATGGCGAATAAAGTTGAATTGAATTGAATGAACAGGCACATTTTCTTCAAACAATGTCTGAACAAGGACAAACAAACACATGCAGGAGGGAGTTCATGTTCACAACAACTGTCAAAATGCCACAGGTAACAGGGTTTTACAGATTACTAATGTCTTGTCAAATAAGTTTACAGTCAGGTGATATTATTTGATCAGGGGGCGGGAACAGCTGTTCAGTCTACGTGGGAAGCTTAAACAAGCAGTGAAGAAACCATGGCGACCAGTGACCAGATAGACAGACAAGGAAGTCAGGTTGTTCCATGATTTAGATACAAGATTGAACAACAACATTAGATGGCAAGTGGCAGACAAAACAATGTTCTGAACCTTCATAAGGCCATGGCAGCTCAGAGTTTCCACAAACTGGGGAACATTTTTGAAGAAAACGGAAGTCCCTCAAACAGCCATGAGATTATATACGTATAGGTGAGAATTGCATCCTGACCTGCAGGGGTGACAGGCATGATATTTTGCTGTAGTGTGGAGTTGTGTATGGTGATGGAGGGGGGGGGGGGGGGGTGTTGTCAGGGGATGTGTGTTGGGGATGGTTTGGTCTTAGTAATGAGGGAGTCATCTGGGAGTCCTATAAAAAGGGTTTGGTGTCGGCAGGTTGGCTGTGACTTTGTGCCCATGGCCTCTGTGTTGGTTTGTGCAGTTTAAATACAATGGGGGAAATAAGTATTGAACACATCAACATTTTGTCCGGTAAATATATTTCCAATGAGCCTATTCAAGTGAAATTTGCACCAGACTTTGGTATTAACGCAAACAATCCAGACAAAAATCTAAACATTAAAGTCCATATGTAAATAAAGTTGTGTGTAATAAAGTGGAATGCAACAGGAAAGAAGTATTGAACACACTAAGAAAAAGCAGTGCACCCACAGCAAGGAAAGGCAAGGAACCAGCTGATTTTTATATATTTTTGTCTCAATTGTTTAAAACAATTGTTTGATTGTTAATACCAAAGTCTGGTGCAAATTTCACTTGAATAGGCTCTTTGGAAATACATTTATTGGACAAGATGTGTTCAATACTTATTTCCCCCACTGTAAATACCCCCTGGAGGGCTTACCCCTCTTTTAGTCTGAATGTCTCCTCACTGAAACCTCCAAACTGGCTCCCAGTCTACAGGACAGCTGAGATGCATCAGCCTTATGGGGTGTAATCCTTGTTAGACAGACAAATTCGCCTCATTAAACACTAGTGTACCGTTGAGTTGAGAGTGCACGTAGGGTATGAAGGAAATACATCACAATGAATGCTGGACAAAATAGCCTTTGGAGGCAAGGGAAGTCATATGTGTGTGAGACAGTATCAGGACAAGTCATCTGGAAACACACTAGGGAGAGACGCTGAGGTGAATAATTCCCCTTAGAAAGGATCGCACAAAATAATAGCAGCTGCACCCAGGCAAATACAGTTAGTGTCTGTGTGTGGGTGCGTTTGTTTGTGTGTGTGTGTGTGTGTGTGTTTGTGTGTGTGTGTTTGCGTGCGTGTGTGTGTGTGTGTGTGCGTGTGTGCGTGTGTGTGTCTAATCCATGATCAGAAGCTGTGTGGCCTCGCCAATCCTTTCTCACAACATCCGCTCCCCCCCATCTTCAAGATAGTGACATAGCTAAAAACACAATACATACAGTACATACACATACATACACACAGACACAAAGGCTAGTTATCTTTACTGGTGAGTGTGTGTGCCTTGAATTACGATCTAAAGGCATTTATAACCTGCTCTGAAAAATGGTAGTAAAATGGAAACCTTGGACTCCCTCTTCATCGGATTATTCATCTCTCCAGCAATTCATTGCATTTAGGATGACTTCAGAGAAATTAAAGTGCTGGGTTACTTTCAAAGGGTGAGAGAGGAGTGTGGGGGGGGTGAAATGCAATCATTCATCAATGGCCATAAATCTCATTGGTGTTCATTGCAGAGTGAAGAGCGACTGGCGCATTTTGTGCTGACAACGTGAAATAGTTTGACAGAGCACTGGCTAGTTTTACAGTTATTTTTTCTCAATGAGCTTTTCCATTAGGGAAATATTCCCCCCTGTGGATGTGTGTGTGTGTGTGTGTGTGTGTGTGTGTGTGTGTGTGTGTGTGTGTGTGCGTGTGTGTGCGTGTGTGTGTGTGTGTGTGTGTGTGTGGTGTCCAAGCACCATATGTCACCACAGCAATAGATCGAGAGGCGGTGTGGGCATCGGGTGAGGTCATTTTCAATCTGAAAAGCACCATTAAAAGCGCTTAATTTAATAAACCATAACTCATTGTGTCACGCGAACATATTACAGTCGCACCTGAGTGATGAATCACACTTTAAAGCCAAATAAATGCTATCAGAAATCTTCTCTTTAATGAGCATGTGTACTAAATCACTGCCTCTGCCATGTTCTCTGACAAGAACGACGCTTTGATGCTTATGTAAAACTGTTAATCAATGTGAAATGGTCGGTCGGACAAACAAATAAACTGTAAAATTGCACAAGGTAGTGTGTGTGTGTGTGTGTGTGTGTGTGTGTGTGTGTGTGTGTGTGTGTGTGTGTGTGTGTGTGTGTGCGTGCGACATGTGCGTGCTATTTTTAAACTTCTGGTTTTGTGACTGGATGGTCACTTTCATTTAGTAAAATGCCCATGGCTCTGGGCTGCGGAGAATACACATGCATATGCACCACACTGCAGGCACTGCTAATAAGCTCACAACGTGTTCTATGTTTAGAACTGTCAACTGAAATTATAGAAATGATCCTATAGCATCACTTCAACAGATTTGTGAATATGTGTTGCCTTGTCCATCCTTTTGTATGATTTTTCAGAGCAAGGTGAGAAAAAATCGCTCAGAATGCAAAGATCACATCTACAGTATATCTAGCCTGGTTCTATATGTGACGTCTGCAGGTAAAAGAGCCACCCGCAAGTCGTATGGAGATGGAAGGAGTCAAAGCTTTACCAATTTTACATGCCACCCACACAATATCTACAACATGTTGCAGAAAATGGCATATAGGCTATACTGTATATTCTCAAATGTTTGTTAATTCAGCCAAGTGTTTATTGCACAATATTTGTGGTCATCCAATTAATGTATGCATAACCAGACCTGACAGTTATTCTAGAATAGTGGCTAATCAGTGGAGTATCAGGTCTGAATACTAACTAATTAGATCCATGGTGATTTGATTAAATACACAAGGACACCTAGAACAGCATGTTCCAGTTCAGCCACAGCTTCAGGGCGATCTACAAAAACGGACATTCGCTGGTTTACCTTAAACATTATTTGTGATGGCTCTGTCAAATCAACCTTGGCTTTTAGCTGATTCACACGGAAAAGTATGTTTTGGCTACTGTTTAACTAATCGTAACTGTGTCCTTTTTTGTTGTTGCAGTTTTTATTGCCTAAATGTGTGTGACAGGCACTCAAAGCCAGTGATAAGCTGATCAGCTGATTTTCTTCTTTTTTTAAAGTGATTTTTTCTGAGTTGGGCAGTCCCACTCATATTTTTCATTTTTATTGACAGGTATAGTAGAGATTTAGACAGGAATGGTGGGTGAGAGAGAGAGGAGGGATGACATGCAGGATATGTCCCCCGCCTGAATCGAACCGGGGACCCTGCGGTTACATGGTCAACGCTTAACCCGCTACGCCACCTAAGTGCCCCATGATCAGCTGATTTTCAATCAAGGTGTGAATAGTCAGCTTTCCACAGTGGGGCTTACCCTGTGTGTGTGTCAAGGCCAATATTGCTTTCCCACAGTCACTCCCACGCATCAACAGGGCTTACTCCAGGGCTATTCAGTGCTTAAAACTCTGGCTTTTAGCTTCCTCTGCCCCCTTGGTTCTTATCAGGCCAAACAGGGCTAAGGGATGCAGTTTAGAGCGAGGGTATATACAGGATATTGTTAAGAGCTTTAGTTGGCTAGTGCACTTGGTGTGTGGCAAGCATAATCCAAACTTGCTGTAACTACACAATCGAATTGAATGGAATAGTGTTTGTTAGAAACACAATTGTCAAAGTGTTTAAGTTAACAGAACCTGTTGGGGAACCAGAGGATTTGGGTTAGAGTTATGTGTTGCTAGTGTCTCTATACCGTAATTCACCACTTTAGAAACTGCAGAATGTAAACAAACTAGAGGAGACTAGAAAGCCCAACTGTGGGAATTTCAAACGGGCTTGTTCGCTAGGCTCAAAGCACCGGCCTGAGAGCTAGCTAGCTAGCTGGTCCCTAGTAAGCCTTGGCACGCGCTGGCATAGCTGTCGAAAAACATCCAATGACATAATATAAAAAGGTGAGAATTGCCATACATTCATTCCGTAATGATTAGAAGTTGCTTGTTTGAAATATCCTAAACATATGTATAGAAATAAAGTTTATATTATCTTTGCATTGCCTGTTCGAACCGAATTTTTGCAATTCTTCTTCTTCTTTTCGTTTCTCTGAAGCGTGGTGGTTATATGACAGTTTCCCAGTTCTTGACACAGTCCTTTGCGTTGTTGTTGAACACTGCAAGGTCTTCTGAGCTGCAGGGGTTGGGTAGTAGGGGGCAGACAAACTCACAGGTGGGTGGGCCAGTCTTGTAGCCCCATCTAACCAGAGCAGCCTTGGATCATCCTGTTCTCCTTCTGAGGCGATTGAGTGTTTTCCACTGAGTCCATAGTGCTTCTTGGCCAAGGCCATTCTCAAGCTTTTCCATCCAGAGTTGGAATTTTGCAATTGACGTATGCAAATATACACTCACTTGGTACATTATTATAACCATTCACCCTGCCTCTCAAGTTGGTCGATTGGTGACAGTTGTACTTTTTCTTTTTAAATTGTTGGCATGACAACCTATAATCAAATGCACTTAGGCCTACTTAAAGTATGACTTATTATTTGAATGGCAGTGTGGAATGACATGTTACATGTTCTGATACTCAATAAAAGTGGATATTGCATGTAACAGGAACTACAGGGTGTCAACAGACACCTGGAGAGCGTGTGAAGCAAGTGAACCGAGGAATTGTTCCTGTGAATAGACGTCAGTCTCATATTGAACTTGCATTCATACTATTTCTTAAATAGTCTTGGGAGCTGTGGCCTCCAGTAAAAAAAGTATTCTATTTTTACCTGCGGTATGTTGTTGCTCTCTCCTTTCTCTCTCTTTTTTTCTGTTGATTATGAATGTTGTATTTGATTCTTACTAGAAGATTGATTGAGTATTGAACGAACAATTATAAATTATTCATTCGATTTATCCCGATTGATGAGACACCGGTGTCTCACGTTCTAGGCTCTTTTCTCGTCTCCGTGTCGATACACAGATTAAAGAAGGTATATGGCTCTCGTAATTGTGGAGGCTCCGTGGGATAGCCATCTTGTGTGTCCCGCTTGCCTCGTTTGACACACGCCAGAACAGCTTCTAGATCCTTCGTTTAGGGGAGCTTGCTCGGGACATCACAGGTTGGGAATCTGTGATGACAGCCGGCTTTGCGGAGAGAGAGTATTGAGCTGGTAGATAAAACCCTTTTCCACCTCCTTATTTCTCAGTGGACAAGACAGTGAAGTGGAAGTCCCTCTCCTCCACTTGTTTTGAGAAATGGATACAGCTGACCACTCGACCAGTGTCGAGGCTACTGACAAACTGATGGGACTTGCAGTGGTTAGGCAGTGTCAGCTCTCTGACCTAACAAGACTAAAACCGTGACGTTAGAATTATAAGGTTCTATCTCCATTTTTGGTCAAAATTGAGTTTTTTTTTTACATAATCTGATCCGTTAGGTGTTTATCAATGCCTGTGTGGTGTTATTTTTAAAATGTGGACATTTTTGAGTTAGTAATTCATAAAATACAAAGGTTCCATCTCACAAAAACATAATGGAATGTAAAAACTTTGACGCTCAATATCTCTGAACTGCCCTAAACGGAGATAGAACCTTATAATTCTAAACTCACGTACTGACAAACTGATGGGACTTGCAGTGGTTGGCAGTGTTCGCTCTGTGACCTAACAAGACTAAAACGCTTGGAGAAGGAGAGGAAACGTATTGATGGTCCGTCAACCCCCTGGAGGACTGTTCAGCCAGGTCATGGTCAACATGCAGATCAGGGTGGAAGCTGCTGTGACCCCCCCCCCTGTCCTGTTGTGGGGGTCCCAGGGGAATGAGTGACCCTCTTAGGGCCAGGGTCTGTGGAGGCCCCGGGGGAGCCAATCAGCTCCTCCTGTCTAGACACTATTCCCCAGCCGCTGGGACATCCCGTCACACAGACACACTGTTTGTTCCAGATGTAGTTCACAGGATCCCCCCCAAGCCCTATTAAGCCCTATTAATGGGTAGATCTTTCGGGTCGTGTAGCCAATGTGGCATGCATGCATAGTCTTCCCCCCTGGGTCCTACACTGCGTTTCAGGGGTACTGCACAAGGGAGCACTGCATACAGTCCCTGTTGGACAAGGTTCTACAGCCATTATTTCCTGGTTCCCAAGAAAGGGGTGGGGGCGCTCTCCTTCCTATAGGATACCTGGCCGCGTTCTAGCATGCTGTTTTGGTTCTGATGAAACAACTATGACCCAATCCCAATTCACCTCTACGGCTCCGTTTTCAGCCCCACGGCTCTGTTTTGCGAGTTCACGTGTAGGGTAAGGGTGTCCCAATTCTTATTTTCATGTAGGGGTAGGGCCAAGGGGTAGGGCTTTTTACAGCTCCAAACGCAGATTTTTTTTGCCACCAGACTCCAACGAGAGCCACAAGCGGAGGGTTGTGAAATCCCAGAACGCCGTAGGGGTAGGAAAGGGAAACGGGGTTGGGCCTGGGAAGTCTGTTGTTTTGTGAAGGAAGCGTCGCATCCATCCTTGTCCTGTTTCGGGACTTTCCCCAAAGTCATTTCTATGATGTAGCACTTCTGACCTGTCGTCCTTCCGTCCACACCGCTTCTTCTCCAGAGGATAGGTGTCTGACCCCCTCTCTGCTGGGGGCGTGCACTGATGCATTGACATGGACAGATCTGAGCCATTCAAGGGGTGTGATGAACTGCTTGTGTGTTTTTCGACCACACTGTATGCTGGGTGGGGGTCAGCCATGCAAAGCACTCCCTGCCTGTTCCAGGTGTGATTGAGTAGGGTACACAGCGGTGCATATCCCAAAGTGATCTCCTTCACATAACCAGGGTTACAAGTTTCCAATAACATGAGTTGATTATGTGGTCGGTCTCAATCAACCATGTACGCCATTAGAAAGCATGACCTTGACTGATGAGGTCATGGGGTCACGGGGTCAGGTAGGTAAACAGCTCAAGGGAGGGGCCAACAGGCAGGGTATTAACACTAGGACAGCCGTGCCTATTTTACCTCCTCGGGGGTCAAATGACCATAGCCTTTACAATGGGAAGCTGCTACTTACACACAACGACCACTAGTTGGCCGGCTTGTAAATTAGCCTGCCTCCTACTCAGAAAAACTGCTAAATAGCTTCATACTAGCTTATCATGATTTTGAAAAAGTAAGGATACTGGGTGGTTGAACACACATATCTAGGAAAAGTCATGAAAGGAGGGTCTGAGAGTGCAAATATATAATATTTGTTTTACTCACATGGTCAAATGGCCCCATCCATGGCTGTTCTAGTGTTAAATAATGACAATGGTGCTGCTCACATACTCTGAGCAGCATCACCAGCCACCCCCCCTCCCCACCGTCTTGTCATTTGGGTTGCCATTATCACTGTGTCCTCCCTTTGTTACTCAGTATGGTTCTCTCCACTAGTGAGCCGTGAACACAAATTAATTCATTACCATGTGTTTACCACAAGATTTCGATCTTACTTTAGCTGGAGGTACTTGCTCCTAATTTGAAATCCAAGCATATGAGTGTTTCTCCAATTTCTCGCTAATTGAATCTGAATTATTTTTCCTCAAACTAAGCAGAGACGGGTAGTAGAAAATCGTTTCTTGATTGGATATGCAAAACAAAAGTGCACCTACAGTACATAGCCACCAGTTAAGCAATTATGGCGGCCATTTCAATTAGATAGGCAAGCCTAATGTTCCCATCTACAGTAGATGAGAGTTTAAAAGGTTAATGGTTGAGCGACGGTAGCACAACAACAACATGTTTTATTTTAGGTATTTCACCTTGTGGATTTTTTATGTTCCCTGTTTTAGAGAACTGTAATAAATTCCATTTGATGAAATAAAAATTGAAAAAATAATAAAATGGTTGTGTTTATTTATTTAGTTATGTTTCGGCTACCAATGTGATATCTACTAGAGCTTTTCTATCACTCTATTAAAGAGTGAACTAATGTGAGCTTAAATTAATAAACTCATGTTCTCTGTGATAACTGTAGTGTACCATGGCAACGTAATACGATAGCCTAGTGACTATATTAACAGGTTCACAGCCTAATAGACCCCCTAGCCTAATTAGACAGATCACAGAACTAAGGAAGACCTCTACTGTGATAAGTGATGATCTCCTAAAATGTACCATTTCATTGATGCCAAGAATATACCACTGCCCACGGCCGTGACACCGATGAACATTACACTTGCTGAATCAAGCCCACTAATAATACGAAGAAGTATGTGCAATAACAATAGCTAGACTTGCTGAAGCAAGCCCACTAATAATAGCAAAAATAAGGACGAGCAATAACAACAGTTGGACTTGCTGAAGCAAGCCCACTAATACCTCTCAACTCCCTGTTTCATTGGGTTTCACATCCAGGGAAAAACAAACAAGCAATGTCATCCCTCTTATGTGCCAAGACGCTACGCCTTCACTACTCAAGGCTTGACACTGATGTAGAAAGAAGTGGATGTGCATACATCATCTCATCACCATCAGATACAAGCTCTATTAAATTATGTCACGGGGCAGTTGAAGGATTTGATGGTGCTTGGATATGACAAATTTGCAGAGGCTGTCTTGTCCAGGCTACAATGGCGTTCACACACAAGCATACAATACAAGTTCTACTCTACTATGCATGTAGTATTTTATACCATTATTAAAGCCATTCATTTGTATTACTATTCCTCAAGAGATTTAAGGTAGGTCAAATGATAATATCCAAGGGTTTTGGGACTCAATGCAATGTTAACAAGTGTGTGCATACTAGTAACCACCCTTCCCACTCATGTTTCAAAGCATAGAGAAACAACACCTCTGCCCCGCGGTGGTGTAGCGGTCTACGCACTGGCCGCTAGTGCATGCTGCCCACCGGGGCCGGGGTTCGTATCCCGGCTCGCCAGATCCAGATATGGCCGAGGCACACGGGAAGCGGCATATTGGCCGGCCGCTTCCGAGGGGGGTATAGGAGTATTTCTGGACTAGGATCCGTCGCGCAACACCGCCCCCTGGGTGCCGGAATAACGGTACTGGGCTCGAGGAGCCAGTCAGCCTAGTCTGCCTGGCGCCCTCCTCTGGGACTGCCGGCCACGGGGTCGTGCGGCGGATCCTATGCAATAGGCAGGGGATAATTGGATGCTAAGTTGGGTTAAATTGGCTACCAAATTGGGTGAAAAAGGGATAAAATCTGAAAAAAAAAATAAAAAAAAAATAAAAAAAGAGAAACAACACCTAAATGGTAAATGGTAAATAGGCTGACTTATATAGCACCTTATTCCAAAGCACTTTACAACAGCCTCTCATTCAATCATTCACACACCAATGGCGGCAAGCTACCATGCAAGGCGCCGGCCCGCTCATTGGGAGCAATTTGGGGTTTCAGTGTATTGCCCAAGGACACTTCCTCATGTGGCCAGCCGGGGCTCGAACCGCCAATCTGCCAACCTTGCGATCGGTAGACACCGACTACCTCTTGCGCCACAGCTGCCCGCAACACCTCATTTTGTTTATGGGTTTAAAACATCCGTAAAGATGTGTAGACACCACTCTTCACGCTGTGACACTGATACTACATGCCACACCCTTGTTTTGGCGAGACTAACTGCGAACCTTGGGGATTTGAATAGAGTAACAGTCTCATGCTGCTCAACATAGATGCACTCTGGATATAAAAAAGAAAAAGAAAGAGGAAAAGTTAATTGGGAAACTCAGGGGTTCAGTGCGATTATGACTTTGATCAATGGCTGGGGAAACTCATTACCAGCGTGGGCCAGTGCGTGAGGCGGACCCTAATTGCGTGCCAGTCTGTAACTCAGTGGAGTAATTGACATCTGCAGGAGGCAGGTGTGCCCAGTGACATGAGGCAAAAGACAAGAGAGGAAAGGACAAGGGAGAGAGAAAGAAGAGATGAAAGAAAGAGGAGAGATTGAGAGACAGAGAGAAGGGGAGGCGAGAGGAAAGGTACAGAGGGGAAAGAAAGGACAAAAAGGGGAGGGAGGACAGACAGAGAATGGGGAGGAACGTCCAAATCCCTGACATGCAAACTCTGCCATGCCACTCTCATAAAAAAAGACGGTGTGCGTGCGTCATGTGAGAGAGAGGAAAGGTAGAGTACTGCCACTTTGTTGTGGCACTGTCATCCACCTCAAGTGTGGCTGTCATTTCCTCCCAACAGTAATGGCTTCAATTAGGAGTTGTACATGGAGGGAGACTTGCCTTCTCACATCAAACAGCCGACAGCAAGGGGTTGAACAGGTGACTATCTCTCCCAGGCTTTGAATGTTGGACGTAGATTTTTAATTAGTGTGGGTCCATTAATTAGCAAGGATTATATCCATAAGTATCAGACGAGATGTCAACATTACTGCCAAATTAATAACCGTCTCTGGGAGTGATGATTATGTGGTTCCAAAGTTAGTCTCATTACCAGATACATCTGCCCGAATAGGCCTGAAAGGTCTCATGGACCAACACGTTAAACTTGTGGTGCGGGGGCGCTTAGGTGGTGTAGCGGGTTAAGCGCTGACCATGTAACCGCAGGGTCCCCGGTTCGCTTCCGGCCGGGGACATATCCTGCATGTCATCCCTCCTCTCTCTCTCACCCATCCTTCCTGTCTAAATCTTCACTGTATCTGTCAAATAAAATGAAAAATATGAGTGGGACTGCCTCACTCAGAAAAAAATACTTTAAAAAAATAAAATAAAATGGATGGTGCCAACCAATCATCTCCAACAACACCTACCACCTAACCAACTCACCTACTCAAGTTTATGATGCAGTTCTGTCACAAAGTGCATGGTGTAACATTAATAAAAGATGTACAGAGGATTTGTTTGAGAAAACTTCTTCCCAGAAGAGACGCTTACTTTGCTTACTTGCCAACAGGTTATGGCAAAACCTTAATCTAACAGGAAGGGCCAGACAAGTGCTGTGTGTTATTTTAAGACTAACAATGGCCAGACAATCTGATCTGACTGGTGTTATGTCTGCCTTTGCTGCCGATCATGAAGGATCAAGCCAAGATGTCGCAAGATAAAGGGATACTTGCTGCCATCGCTAACAGAGATGAACACAGTAAGATTGGAGACAGACTTTAGGATAGTGTGTGTTTGGCTCGCCCGAGACCTTTGTTGGCAATGAATGGAGAAACCAATTACAGAGCCTCTTGTTTCATGAATGTCTAATTGGAATCACAGTGGAAGTACACACCGTGATCCAATGGTTATTATACAACGGATAGATCTGGTCCATTGTCTCTATTGGTCAGTTTGCGTTCCAGCCGTGCCGATATCCATGATATACGCACGGCTAAATGGAATGTTGACACATCTTTACTTATTAAGTTTACACAGTTTACTTATTAAGTAATAAGTTATTGTAGCAAGTAGGCTACGTTAATGCATTTGTCATTTATCTTGATTTCGTCATTCTTGGCAGTAAAGGACATAGCTAAAATGAATGAAATGCAATTATTTTATATGGCATTGTAATTAAGTAAGTAAGTAAAGCTTTATATACAGCAAGTGCTTAGGGTAAGTAAGTGCTTTTATATAGCACCTTTCATACAAGAAATGCAGCTCAAAGTGCTTTACAGGAATAAGAACATAAAGTGAATATAAAAACATATACTAGCATAGAATGAATATAAAAGCAGGGGAAAACAGTAAAAAGAACAGGTAAAGTTACGTAACAACATTGTTTTAGCCCTTGTGAGTGGAGGCACGCTAACGTGGGACCTGCACCGGACTCCCCCTGGCCTGGGTTCGCAGTCCTGCCGTGCACGCTACCCCACCCGCAATGTCCTACCCTTCGCACTTGGTTTGCAGGGTATTTCATTGGTGGTCTGTTTCTACATGACTATTCCTACTGGTAGACACCCTGGCTGAGTCTGGGCTAGGGACGCAACTGGATATGTGTACTTGCCATTGTGGTAGTTTTCCCCACAAGTGACCACAGATTTTGCCATTATTAGCTCGCTTGCTATGTCCTTTGTGAACTTGAATTGATCATGTTAGCTATTGAGGGTAATGGCTATACTTGGGGGAACAAAGATAGTATGAGCAGATGACATACCGTACATGTGATCACTGCACTGTGACCGTCTACCTGTTCTATGAAAACCTGTTTTGGCTAAACGGCACAATCAGACTTTCATGGCCAATCTTACAGGAGATACTGTAGATGAAGTGGCCTGCATGTGACTACTTCTATGGTGGTAGCGAGCCAAGTGCTGGCAACAGTGAAGAGGGCAGAAGCGGAACTCTGCTGAATTCAATCAAGCACACAATAATTCCTTCCTGTCTATGAGTGGGGCTAACTACCAGCTCCTCTAATGGCTTCCCATAATCAAGCACCATGATTAAGCACTCTGCAAAAAGGGGCGCACGCTGAAAGTCCCTTTGAGTTGTACCCTTCTTCAGAGTTAAGTGCACTTAACCACCCCTATGAAGGGGCCGTGGGTGCTCCTTCTTTGGCTTTTATGCAAAGCTTGGCGCATTTTGAAGCAGGTTCATGATTCTCTTTGCAAGGTTCTTGATGGCAGAGTTACAGTATATATATACGCAATTGTGAGCACTAGACGTAGGCTACAGTACACTATATGTCTGCTCTGCTCTTCTTCCTAACTAGTGTATTTGGGTATATTACATTAATTGTCTAGTGTGTAATATTTGTGATATGTTATATGTGTATATGTTTGTGAATATGTGACTATGTTTTCTGTTTTTGCACCTTCAGAAGAACCACTACAATTCCATTGTATAGGCAACTGTACAAGGACAATAAAGTCTATTCTATTCTATATCTATCAGCAGGATGACATAAATCACAAGATAACGCTGTCGTTTCAACTCATGTTACACAGTGGGGGAAATAAGTATTGAGCACATCAACATTTTGTCCAGTAAATGTATTTCCAATGAGCCAATTCAAGTGAAATTTGCACCAGACTTTGGTATTAACTCAAACAATCTAGACAAAAAAAAATCTAGATTTAAACATTCAAGTCCATATGTAAATAAAGTTATGTGTAATAAAGTGGAATGAAACAGGAAAAAAGTTTTGAACGCACTAAGAAAAAGCAGTACACCACAACCCCCATTGTACTACAAGGTGGATTTGGATCCAAGGTGGACTTGGATTTATTGTATTACATTGTACTACAAGGTGGATTTGGATTTAAAACCATAACCCTAAAAATAAACATTCAGATAAGTTATTTAATACAGCATTTCTTGACCACCTCTCCCACCGCTCTCTCAACTAAGTTGCCTCTATTCGCCTCTATGAGGACCGACCACTGAGTAGACTCACTGAAACTCAACTTCACCGTAATGTCGGGGGGGGGTCAGGGTTGACAGAAACCTCGCAATACCTGTGGGGGCGTCTTGGTGAAGAATCTAATTACAACGTTAACCCTGCCCGTCGAGACATGACTCCAGCTAGCCGCCAGACTGTGGCTGACACTCTTCCACCTGGTGAGGTACTTTTAGAGGATCAGACAGATGCTTCAGTTATCTAACTCATTAACATGGCACTTTCAAGGTCTAGGACCGGGGATGAGAAACTCTGACCATTGCCATCTGTAGCCTTCTGAAAACATCCTCTAATGGGAATGTCCTTTAGCAAACATTCCCATATAATACTTCTATTCATATACTCACACATACAGTATTGATTTATTTTTCAGTCAAAATGTCAGCCATGTATCATCAGAATTCAAGAGGATGGCTCTGACAGGAGATTTTACAGGGGTTTTTAATCTGTGAAGCTCGGTTTCCACGAGACTGCAAAGTTGTGCTACTTTTCGCGTTATCTACGGTTCTTTTTGACAAATAATTAAATATCAAGTATCAGTAAAACAAGTCTGATATCTTTTTTAGCTCTAGTAGTTGCCTATGGATGGGATAACTAAATGAAGAGAGGGCACACACTTGAGTTTTTAGCTGGATCATCACACTCCTCTGATATGCTGGATGGAGCACACACACTTACACACACACTTACACATATGCCGTTTTTAGCAGTGTTGTGAGGAGGACCTAAAGCAGTAGAGTAAACTGCAAAGCACCAATCCCCCCAACATACGTTTGAAAGCTGTTTCAAGAATCAAATCTGGTGGCCTGGGGTGGTCCAGTGGTCTAACACCGCGGTCTACAGTGCACACATGCCCATGTCGGCATGGGTTCAATTCCGGCCCATGCCCTGCTGACATGCCCTCTCTCCTTACTTTCCTGTCTGTCTTCACTCTGATATCTGTCCAATAAAATAAAAAATATGAGTGGGGACTGCCCCACTCAGAAAAAAACAACAACAAATGAATCTAATCGGTATTATATATTTTCCCCTTTTGACTGGTACTGTATATCCATCAGATGGCTTTACAAATGGATTCTGGCTTCAGGCAAGTAGTGTTTTGTTGGGGAAAGGGTTCCATATCCTCCTCTAGTGAATAACGAGGAGCAGTCGCTCCCGTGGTGCAGAACACATCACAGATATGTACCACACAGCAGGGAAGGACCACTTGAAATGTGACTTCCCACTCTCCCTCTGTGTTCACTCAGAGATTAAAAGCTTACAGGTTAGGAAAGAAAGTCTAGGTAAAAAAAAAAAAAGCTACTGCATAATATACAAACAAACATATAAACATCATCACATAGGGTGCCATCATCTAATAATAATTAGGTAATATCTTCCGCTTTAATGGCTGCCCCCCAGATCAGAATGTTTATGTTTTCATAAAAAATAGGGGGATAAAATCGGAGTGGGGGAATGGACGTGATGCATGTCCATTAGCACAGACCATTCAGCAGAAGGGACAGCTCCAAATCAGGTAAGATCTGTATTTTAAATATCATGAAGGGATTCAAGCCACCTGGTCTACAGGGGAGGAAGCAGAAAAAAGGAGGATGAAAAGAAAGCTAAATACAGAGGTATGTTGAATGACTGTTTGCTTGTTAATAATAATGATGGACATCAATAAAGACAGATAAATACAGTGGCTACAGAAAGTCAACACACCTCGTCCCTTTTTCTACATGTAGTTGTGTTATAGACTCAAATTGTTTAAATAAATACAAATTGGCATCGATCCACACACAATACCCCATAATGACAAAGTGAAAACAAGTTGATGAACAAGAGTTCATCTTAATGCAAGGATAATAGCATATGTAATTTTGGAATCAATATTTGTGTCTTTATAGGGTCTCTTGGTCCTGGCAAACTCCCCAGTCCCTGCCAGTGACAAATATACCCATAACTTGATGCTGCTACCACTATTCTTCACACAAGAGATGGTGCAGAAACTACATTGCATGTGCTCTATTATTTTTGGCCACTTGGTTATAGACCGATTTTGTAGAGTGACTGAGATGATGTTGTCGACTGTGCTTTTTCCTCTCCACCATTCAACTTTGTAGATGTTTGTAAGTCTCCCCAGGCCTCAGGGTCGCATTCCTGAGGAGTTTTGTTCCTCTCCATTTGCTCAATTTATGACAACCTGATCCACAGTGTGTAATTGATTCCTATGCAAATCAGAGACCCTATAAAAACAAAGATTTTGATTTCAAAATTACATTAACTATTATCCTTGCATTAATATGGACACAATGTTTGCTTATTTAGCTTATTGAGTGATTTGTTGATGATATTTTAGCTTTTTAGCTCATTTTAAGAGTGTCATAGCAAAGGGTGTGAAGACTTATGCACATGATGTATTTCTGTGCTTCAATTTGAATAAATTAGCTATTTTGTGTGGATTGATTAATCAATCAATCAATTAATCCATTTTAAATTGAGTCTATAACACAACAAAATGTGGAAAAAGTTAAGGGGTGTGTTGACTTTCTATAGCCACTGTAGCTAGCTAAACTAGCATTGGGAACTGCCAGCTGAGCAGCTGTAAGCCTACCTATTGTTGAACCACCTAGCTAGGTACCTGTTGTTGTTATTATCTGTTTGTTCCATCTTGATGAATGCCAAATGCCAATGGACATAACATGCTGTTGTGGAGGCTACAGTATATGCCAGGGCTACATTTTAAATCATGAAGAGAGGTTAGGTTATGAATAGGGATGGGGATCGAAACTGGCTTCTACAATGGAACCGGTTCTAAAACATGCACAGATTATTCTCTTGGCTTTGCTCATCTGTCTCACTCCCTCGTTGACAACATGGCAGGCGAAGAGGTCAAAATGTAGCTTAGCTTCATTTCACTAAAGTAAAAAGAAGAGGAGGAAGCTAGATGGAATGTCGTATTCGTAGATGGGTCTTCCAGCATGACGATGACCCCAAAACATACGGCCAATGTACCAAAGGAGTGGCTGAAGAAGATGCACGTTGAGGTCATGGAGTGGCCTAGCCAGTCTCCAGACTTTAATCCTCTAGAAAATCTGCGGAGGGAGCTGAAGCTTCGAGTTGCCAAGCGACAGCCTCGAAACCTTAAGGATTTGGAGAGGATCTGCAAAGAGGACTGGACCCAAATCCCACCTGAGACGTGCGCAAACCTGGTGACCAACTACAAGAAATGTCTGACCTCCGTGCTTGCCAACAAGGGTTTCTCCTCCAAGTTCTAAGTCATGTTTTGCTAGGGGATCAAATACTACCAAGCTACCATTAACCTACCATTACAATTATAGACCGTTCGTTTCTTTGTAAGTGGGCAAACTTACACAATCAGCAGGGGATCAAATACATGTTTCCCCCACTGTATGTAGTCGGTTGTTCTCTTGCAAAGGGGCAACTCCCGCGGCTGCTGGACCACCCTCGTCCTTCACCCTCCTCCTCTTCCTCCTCCTCCTTCTCCTCCTCCACCACCCTCCCCCTCCTCCACCCTCCTCCTCCTCCACCCTCCTTCTCCTTCTCCTCCTCCACCCTCCTCCTCCTCCTCCTTCTCCTCCTCCTCCTCCTCCACCCTCCTCCTCCTCATCCTCCTCCACCACCACCCTCCTCCTCCTCCACCCTCCTCCTCCTCCTCCTCCTCCACCACCACCCTCCTCCTCCTCCACCCCAGGTATGCAGTCTTTGACATCCCAGTGCTGCTCCAGAATGCTTAATGTTATGTCAAACTGCCTTCTCCCTTGGCTGCTGGGAGGGTACCAAAACATCAAGCGGAGGAGTGTCACAGAGCTGTCAGTCAGTTCACTGTGAAGGGCTCGCATCAGTTCACCACTGTCAACTCACCCTGGGTTCTAATAGGCTGACAATAAGTGATTTCAAAAGTAAAAATCAAACATAACAAATTCTTCATTAGAGAAAGGAACAAATAGTGTTGCAAAATACTTCAAATGGCCGTCTCTCTCCAAAGTGATATGCCAAATGGCCAAAAGCCTCTATGACATATCTGCTGTGAGATTTTTCCATTTTTGCAGTATTTTTTGTCTTGTCCCCACTGCCTTGAGGCATCTTGGAAGATGAATTACCATTAAGTGCTCTCCAAACATATTACATTCCATAGATTATAACCATTATAGGTAAAGCTCCTGGCGAAAAGATAAGTCTTCTCTAATTGGTTTTCTCTTTAACTTCACGCTCATCTTTGGTTGTACATTATTTTTTGATGCATTGCCTCTTTAAGCTTGAGTAGCTAGTGGAATGCCACTTTAATAGTGTTTTGCATCTTCCAATCTGTTTACGCTCATTGCCATAATGTTTCTTGAAATGTTTAAATGGCTCTCTTCCTCACATAATGAATGATGTCATTTTGTACCCAAATGAGAATGGTAGACAGAACATATTAGATGCAGTCAAGTTGATATCAATGCCCTCAACATCGAGGACATCTCCCATCTCACCTCTACTTCATTCTGGGTTTTTTCTCTCTCCAAAATACTGATAGTATCCATCTCTCAGTGCTGAAATAAGCTCAGACAGATGCATGACTAATGTCACGATATCTATCGAGGGCTCATTTCCTTCACTGTTTTTTTTTTTCTATCCATGGATCCTCTGATGATCCATCACTTCGTCTGATCCCGACTGTCCCCACTGTCTGTTGAATGTCACATAAGTTTCCAGACAGCCAGACAGCCTGTGTGTGTGTGTGTGTGTGTGTGTGTGTGTGTGTGTGTGTGTGTGTGTGTGAAAGAGAGAGTGAGTGAGTGAGTGTGTGTGTGTGTGTGTGAGAGAGAGAGAGTGTGTGTGTGTGTGTGTGTGTGTGAGAGAGAGAGATAGAGAGAGAGAGAGAAAGAGAGAGTGAGTCAGTGAGTGTGAGAGAGTGTGTGTGTGTGTGTGTGTTAGAGAGAAGGAGAAATCCAATCCGTTACCTGGTGATGCTCAGGGCAGCTCGATCGATGACACTCTCAGCCGCTGCTGATGAACTTCCCTCTTTGACAACGTGTATCATTCAGACCAGTCATCAAGGAAGGTTTTAAAAATATCCAGCATGATAGGGTTAGAAAACGAAGACAAGAAGTAGCGCTGCTGTGAGACTACTAGTGTGTCTTGGCAGATTGAAGGTGCTTCTGGGTAAAAGGGTTAATTGGTCATCGAAAAAAGGAAGGAGGACCAAGGCACTCTTCATGAATGTAAAATGCATTTATTCATTGTGGCATGTTTAATACAATAAACACTATAAAAAATAAAAAAAACTCTGACACATTTCCCGGCATGGCCTTATAATTCCATTGGCATGGAATATAATTACACCCAAGCAATGAGAAAGGCAAAATGCTATCAGGGGTGTCAAAACTATATGAGAAATACAGTACTTCAAGAGCTTTGGCGCATTCAGCGCAAGTGTGCCAAGCTTTCTGCTGCATAAGAACATAATAATGGTTGGGAGGAGGGATGGGGAGGCAGTCAGTGTGAAGGAGGAGGCCAAGTGGTGGGGCTGTTATGAGATGTCTGTCTGATGCCTTTTCAGATGCGCTGTTTTGGCCGCCATGCCAGTCAATCATGATTACAATGGCGAGGGGTAGACGAGAGCAGCGGTGCGGAAAGAACAGGAGCGATAATTACAATGCAAGGGACAAGATAATGGGAACACGCCTCGCTCTCCCAATCATTTCATGTATCAACCTGCTGACTGACCTCCGACAACCGGCAATCACAGGTCATATTTGTGAAATCCGAATAAATTAACTTGATAGTGTTGGTAGCGTGTGATGTGTGTGTGTGTGTGTGTGTGTGTGTGTTTGTGTGTGTGTGTGTGTGTGCGAGTGTGTGTGTCTGTCTGTGTGTTTGTAGAGTGCATGTGTATGCATGTATGTGTGTACTGTATGTATATGAGATATGCCTATAATTAATTGTATTCTCTCCTGTGTCATGACAGGACGGATCTCTCTTTAATCACTATTGGAGTCGATAGTGGAGTTACGTTGAACAGCCTAGTGAAATTACCAACATATTACAGCAGTATGGGAGATGAGACAAATCTCTACGGCTGCATGACAATATTCTGGACTGAAACATTGATCTCATATGTTTAACACTAGAACAGCCATGGTGGGGTCACGGTGAGCCTGTGAGTAAAAAGAAATGTATACCTTTGCACTCGATCACATTTCAGGACCCTCCTTTCATGACTTTTCCTGTGAATGTGCATTCTACCACCCAGTATTCTTACATTTTCAAAATCACATCAGGATAAGCTATTTTGCCGTTTTTCTGTGTAGTAGGCAGGCTAATTTACAAGCCGGCCAACTAGTGGTCGTTGTAAGTAGCATCTTTCCATTGTAAAGACTATTGACCCCCGAGGCGGCTCTAATAGTAGGTAAAAAAGGCACGGCTGTTCTAGTGTTAACTGAAACTTGGCTTACAAAATGGGACTTCCCATGCTCTGAATGAGACCAGCCCTCCTGGTTCCAACCACACTGAGAGAGCTCACCGCGATGCTCATGCCTGAACTGTGCTCGTTTGAATATTTAGCCTTCAAATGCGAGCCGCATTATTCCATGACTGTTCTCCTCGTCTGCTCACCACCTAAACCAAATGTATCCTTCATCCCAGAATTCTCTGAATTCTCACATTGACCATCCTGGATATTTATGGAGTTCAATTGTGGAGTTCTACAAAAACATACCTGAGTTGTTTACCGTGGCCAGTTTGCCCCTGTTAAGATCCAAGATGCCCCCTGTTAAGACACCATGCCCTTCTCTCGCTCAGCTCCGTGGTTTACACCAGAACTGCGCCAAATGAAGTCCATTGGCTGCAGGCTTGGGCACCTTTCCAACACCCAGGCTTTTAACCACTCCCTCCTGTCTGGCAGCATCCCATTTGCACTCAAAACTGCAGTTTTCAAGACCCCCCTGAATAAGAAACTTGACTCTGAAGAACTGGCCAATAGATTAGATTAGATTAGGTTAGATAACAGGCCAATCTCTAACCTTCCTTTCATCTCCAAGGTCCTAAAAAAGTGGTTACGAAATGCTAATGGGATTTATGAATTGTTCCGTCCAAGGCTTCCGAGGCTTCAGATCAGATCACAGCATGGACATCGCTCTCAGCAGGGTTACAAACAACCTGTTGGTGGATGCTCGTGCAGCTTCTCCAAGTCTCTTGTTTAGGGATGGGAATCGAGAACCGGTTCCCGTTGAGAACCGGTAACAACTTTTTCGATGCATCGGTATCAATAACATCCGAGGTTATCGATTCTCTAACATGTTTCGCGCATGCGCTGACAGTTGCACATTGCAAAAGCTTGTGCGTCATGGTGACGGCAAACTTGGAAACAAGAAGAAGAAGAAGACGAGAACTCTCTTGATCCTCCTGGGTTTATGTGCAGCCTTTGATACCACTGACCACTCTATCATCCTAGAGCGCCTCAGGACCACTCTTAGGGACAGCTCTAAATTCTGTTCATATCTTGAATATGTTACCCTAAGAGAGTGCAGGTCCCTGCCCCACCTGGTCACCTGTGGTGTCCCTCAAGGATCAGTCCTTTTCATCCTTTTCATCCTTCACAGTCAGCCATGTGATCCAAAGATACAGAATTTATTTTCTTTCTATTCGGATGACATTCGACTTAAAAACAGCCCCCAAATTCCTCTGCAGCAACTGCACTTGTCAACACCCACCTTGAGAAGAGAAAGGAATGGATAGCAGCCAACTGAATGTGAATGAATGTGCAACAAATATTATGTGCAATATGACAACCCATGTGTACATAAGGTTCAGATATAGGACAAGTTAGGACATTTATAGCATAGCATAGTGTACAGCACATGTTTTATTGTATAGGATAGTAGTATAGTATAGTAGATAGTGTACATAGCCTTTATTTATGTCAACCAGCTCTTTTCTCTTTTATTTTACCCTTGGCTCTCTTGTTTTTAGTCTTTTTTTCCAAGCACCAGGGGAGCCCCCCCTCCTAAATTTCGTTGTATGGTACCTGTACTGTATTAATGACAATAAAGACCATTCATTATGAATTACTAACTAACTGTCTACAATTTAACAGCAACGAAACTGAAGCCATACTTGTAGGCGCTCCCCAGGTCCAGCATTCTGCTATAACTCAGTATTGCTCATCAAAAAAATCTCTTTCTCTGCTCATCTTCAACCCTGGAATAAAGTTGGACTCCTCTCTGATGTTTGACATCCACATCAAAAACCTAAACCTAAAAAAAACGTTGCCTGATCCTCACACTGACTGAGAAGCTCTCATACAGAGACGCTCATCCACTCCATAGTCTCCTCAAGGCTGGATTACTGTAACACACTCTTATACAACCCCTAACCTCATCCCGCAGTCTGAGGTCTGGTAACAGCTTCCAACTCCATGTGGCCAGGGCTAAGCTGTGCTCAATGGGTGACCACGCATTCTGCCCCTCGCCTCTGGAATGGGCTTACGGAGTGCTTCAACACACCCCAGATGCTCTCATCCTTCTTGCTGTTAATAGTGTTTTTTTATTTTTTTATGTATATTTTTTATTATTCATTATTCAATTCTATGCCTTCTAAGATAATTCAAATGAAGAGCTTTACAAATAAAATGTATTATTATTATTATTATTAGTAGTAGTAGTAGTAGTAGTAGTCGTAGTTGTAGTCGTTGTCGTTGTTGTTGTTATAATTAGCAGTATTATTATATGCCAGACTTCTGCCAAGAGAAAGAGATGGGAAAACAATCTAAGAGACTGAAGAGAAACGAAGCCCGTCAATGTAAGATTGTACAAACTCCAGAGAGGAGAAGAGTTAGCATGAAACCTCTCCTGAGCTTCCTTCTCCCTTGGTTGTTACATGTTAGAACTGTCTGCCTCTATACACTGCATCTCAAATTTCCTGGGGGAGTTGAAATTTCATATCATCCCAGTGCTCCTCTCGAGTGTAGCCAGCCGACGACATTAATCTTGGCTAAGTATAAAATAAATGTGCTGTTATTGGGCTTAATGAAAATGAAGCTGTTTATGAGGTGCATGATTACAAGGGTATATCCATTTAATGCAAATACTCGAGATGAGATGCGCTTGTGCCATTTTGAGGTGGGCTAAGGATGCCCAAAAAGCACTCAGGCAAAACGTATGTGGATATCTATCAAAGCAAACAATATCCCTGATTAATTTAAATCAATTGAGAGGGTTTATTAAAGCTGCACTCCCCGGTTTCTTTATAAGTTCAACAGTGCGGCTCTGTGTTTCTGCTTTAGGGAACTAATGGGAACTTTCTTCTGATAGAAAAAAAAAATCTGATTGTTGAAAATTTAACGACAAGTTGTTTTAGTTTGGGGACTTGGTTGTGTTGTTGATGGTTGCAATAATACCACAGGAAAAGCTGGTGGTGGGTGTCTGCTGTTACAGCTCACAACACATCAATCGACAGTCATCCAGCAACAGAACCGAAGAAGCTTGTTAAAAAGCTGTTTAGACAGAAGCAGTCAGTGTGTAGGGGATATGCTTCTGCTAACATAAACACTCACTACCATCGTTTGTTTATACGAAGTGTCAAAGATGACAACGCATTTCACATGTGCATATCACACACACACACACACACACACACACACGGACACACACACACACACACACACACACACACACACACACACACACACACACACGCGCACACACAGGCTATGGTAATGCCTGGTTATCAACCCTTTTAAGCCTGCATTCTTCAGAACCATTTGCAAACGCTCTGTTTGTATTTATTAATATATTTACTGTTTCGTTTCAATCATGTAGCGAAATCCCCCGTCCCCCCCCTGTTTCACCTGTAACAATGATAGACATACAGGCTAATGGCAGCTGGGTAACTGTTTCCAAGGAGATGGTGAAAGCAGCGATGCTGGATGTAGTAGAGTGGTGTGATGGGTTACGCCTCATTTCTACTGGGAAATACACGCAGTGAGCCCTCGTCATAGCTCGCTGCTGGAACCTACAGTACATCTACTGTCCATTTAGTTGCTACTACAAGGGCGGATGTACAGTATACAGGTGCTACTGTACCTCAGTTCAACCAACTTTGAAGAACAAACTGGATGAGGTATTCAGCACATCTTGGAGATGAACAGAGAATGTCTCTAGAAACACATTTTTAGCATTTTTTTGCCTTGCCTTACAGCACCATGAGGTATGATCCTATTATATAAAGAATAAGACACAAAAAAACACAGATTGACATTTAAATGATATTGCTGGTATTGTGTCCACGAGTGTCCCCCTTGTCTATGTGCCTTATTAACCTCTCTGCCTCAGTGGAGGACTGTCAACATGCTGACTAGCTACCATCATTTTATGTATTTTATGTATTTTATGTAGGGTTTGTTTTGGTTCGTGTGCAGGGCTGGGCAGTGCCAGGGAGGGCTGTGGAACATTAATATGAATGGTGTATGGCAGCACACGCACAACAGCAGTATTTCCAAGAGAAAAAGAGGCATGGGAAAATAAATCTTAAAAAAAAAAATGGTTGTAAATAAATAATTAATTCTTTAACATATTCTTTTTTTTCTTCTTCTTTTTTTAAGATTTGTCTCCAAAACAAACAAACACATTTATAAATGTAATGCTCAGGAATCATACAAAACTGAAATTAACTGACTAGAGTGGATCTTTAAGGCACATAGACCCATTTCTCAATGTTGCAGTCGGTCCCCTTTTAGAGTCACTAATCTGACAGCACATTTTGCAGAACTAGAAATCCACTCACTCAAGAAGCATTCTTCATGTCCCCTTTCCAGAAACTTTAAGATACAATAACAGAGCTTGGGTCCTGAACACATTTTTCTGGGTGGGTTATTCAAAGTCTGTCTGTCTGTCTGTCTACCAGGGTCAAAGGGCTAATATGTTAACACTGTCTGACCTCTTCTCAGAAAAGTAGGGAGATTATGCATAGTGGAGAAAAATGTGTTTTTTAGCTTGGAAGGGATTAAACCATTCAAATAGCAATTAAACAGTTATTCAACAGTCGTGGAGAGCAAAAAGTTAAAAGCTTGGCAGTTAATCACGAAAGCCTCATTTTTCAACGCACTGTTTTGTCTCTCTCTCGCTCTCGCCTTTTCTCTCTCTCGTCATTCTAATCCTTGGTATTTGAAGCCCCGCTGCTGTTTGAGCTTTCTCCCTAAAATGTCATTAACCTGCCTTTGGTAATCATGTGGCCCGACCCGCACTCTTCCAGCCAAAGGGGTTGCTTCATCAGTGACAAGAAGCCATTGCTCCCCATTCACATACCGAGGCGTGACGATGAACCATGAAAAATCTGATTATACAACGGATAGATCCGGTCCATTGTCTCTATTGGTCAGTTTGCGTCCCAGCCGTGCCGATAACCGTGACATACGCACGGCTAAATGGAATGTTGACACATCTTTTCATATTACTCCTCGTTTGTATATATTACCGTCTTAGCAACCGATAACAACTGTTCAGCGGATGAATACACTCACAATAAAACATAGTTCCATCAAAATACATGAATTAAAAGGATGTCTTGTCTTTCTTTTGTGAAATATTGATAGATAAATGTGGTAACCGTTGTATAAAAGCGTTATGGAACGAGAAGCCGTGGTATATCGTGGATATTGGCACAGCTAGGGGGTGTAACTTAGATATACCACGGCTTCTCGTTCCATAAGGCTTGAACGTGGCCCATAGCAACGCGGCCCATCCCAGCCTTGTGGGAAAATGCAGACATTCCAAGATGGTGTCAGACATGGCATTTCTTCCCCTTCAGTCTTACGTTTCGTCATCCCTGTGCCATGCAGTCGTTACACTGATTATGTTTCATGCAGGCAAGTAGGAGAGTCATGTGTGGAAGTGGTGGAAAAATATTGGCAATGTTGTGTTCTGCCAAAATAGCCTTGGAAGGTTTTACAGGAATAAATGATATCTCAGTGCCCCCTAGTGGTGGAAGTATGTCATGGACAATAAATGTCTGTACGGCAGTAAACTTGTGCCAATGTTTGCATAACTTAATAATTCACTCATAGCTCTCAAATCCTGAACATACGTCAACATTTTCCTGCATGAATCAGTGGATCAGCGCCAGCGGAAGATCAAGATAACCATCCGAGTCTGTCTGGTTCTAATAACAATAAAACACATTAACAGAGAGCATACGTGTAACATGAAAACCTCCAGCCTTGGCCCTCAGCCTCCTCTCTCTGTACTCAAAAAGCCACCCTCTGAAAATCAGAAGATTTGTCAAATCCCCAGAACGGACGACACCCCCCTACAGCTTTACTTCCCGGGCCGCTTGTATTTAGGATTTCCACAGACCTCAGAGACTCTCGTTAAAAAAAAAATAATAAAAAAATCTTCCAAAGCAATCAGATTTCACACTTTTCTTCTGCACCAAGATAGGGGCTTCTTCCCCATAATCCCCCCGCTCCTACAGTACTACTTCAGGATGACAAGGTCAACCGAGGCCAGGGGGATTGTGTACTGTATGTGTGCATGTGTGTGTGTGTGTGTGTGTGTGTGTGTGTGTGTGTGTGTGTGTGTGTGTGTGTGTGTGCATGTGTACCGGTACATGCATAATATGAGGCTGGTCTGACAGCAAAACGGAGTTCATTGAAAAAAAAAAAAAACTAGACAAATAAACCAGGTAAAGAAAATATACGGTTTAGAGAAAGGAGATGTCCATGTTCACTGAATAGGGAGGAACATATCGTGAAAACAGAAGGAGGGAATAAGTCCAGGACGGAGCCAAGCCTGGGAGGCAAAGTCACAATAATGCTAGCGAGGTGAACATGATGGAAGGATGAGGACAGGGGAGGAGGGAGGGATGCACAGAGTGAAGGAACGGGTAAATTTAGTAGGGGAGGAAGGAGACGGAGGCAGGTTGACAGAGTAAGAAATCACATGGAGATGGAGTGTGAGTGAGGGAGGGAGGGAGGGGGAGAGAGAAGAGAGAGAGAGAGAGAGAGAGAGAGAGAGAGAGAGAGAGAGAGAGAGAGAGAGAGAGAGAGAGAGAGAGAGAGAGAGAGAGAGAGAGAGAGGAGAGAGGGAAATGAGAGAGCAGAATCCTGCCTCTGACAGTGCGCTCAGCCTGGCTGATGGCTCCTAATGAAGTAAGCCAGCTGCGGAGGAGGAGCCCGCGCTGACAGGCAGAGAGGGAGAGAGAGAGAGAGGACACACACACACACACAGACACAGACACACACACAGACGACACAGACACATACACACACACAGACGACACAGACACATACACAGAGACACAGACACACAGACACACACACACACACACACACACACACACACAGACAGACAGACACACACACACACACACACACACACAGACACACAGACAGACACTCACACACACACACACACACACACAGACACAGACACACAGACACACAGACACACAGACACAGAGACACAGAGACAGACACACACACACACACACACACACACACACACACACACAAGCACTGCAAACACCTAAACTCTGTGACAGACAGCCCATGCAATCAGGAGGAGACTGCCACCTTGATGGCTGTGAAGAAAGAAGGCGGTCTTACATTGCTATTATATCTCATATATATATTTTATTATCTAGAATTATTATCAGAATCGAATCAGAAGTCGTGTGTTCCCTCTGTGAGGTCACTATGGAGCTACCAAGACAAAGGTGCTACCCTCAATTGAAAAACAACATCACGATTTGCCATTTTTTACTCACACTTGATGAATGTATGGAAGATACATGCCATGAAACATATTCACAGCCTGACAACAGAACAAATCTATGGCAAGAAAATGACCTCATATACCGTAAGCCTCATATTTGAAAACACTGGCCAGGAATGGCCACCATAGGCAGTAGAGAAACCATCAGTTTGTTTTTAGTCAACAAGACTACCTCGCAGTACCTCACACAGGAGAAGGAGGAGAAAGACTAGAATTGTGGCACGATGGAAACAATTCTGAAATCAATACTCTGTGAATAGAAATGCACTAATTACATATGATTACATGGGTTAAACGGGCTGCAGTTGAGATAGCAATTATTACAACAAATAGCACATTAGATGATAAAAAAATGCAAGGCTGATTGGATTTAGGGATTATTAATCTTGATCTTCTATCGTCTGTATCTGTAGATCTTTTTGTGAATTTATTGTTGTGTGACCAATATGTTTAATGGAACATATGGATTGTGGTGATAGTTCCAGATATGTGGGTATAGTGCATCTATGTTGAAGAGGTACGCGTGGATCATTTATTTGGGTTGGGGAGGTGCTCTGCTGCCTTCTAGAGGACATCGAAAGGATGATTAGCTACCTTGTTTTTCTCTAACCTCCCCAATGACAGGCGGGGATGGATGGATGGATGTTACTAAAAGGAATAAAAGAAAGAAGAGAAATCACAAGGCACGAGAAAAATACTTGAAATTTGCTCATCAAAACTCAAAAACATCCATGCGAAAAAACCAAATTGGAATATTTCTATTCCATTAGAACGTAGAAAAAAGGAGACGCTTTCTTCTGTAAGAGACCAGCACATTTTTCTCATATTAACCCAATTACTCTTATCGTGGTGGAGCAAAGTCTATAATTTATTGTGAAGACTTTTTCTTCCTTATCAAATAATCCATCCAATAGCACATAATAAGGAAGTGCCCATAATCTGTGTTTTTTGTTCTATAGTGCCGATATTACATATGGTCTTAAAACTCCCCTCAAACCACATCAGGGCCAATCACGGCTTAGCGTCACTTTTATCTCCCCTGGACTTGCAGTTTAATGCGTTGGCCCTCCTCCCAGGTGTTTAATATATTGGGGGCTTTGAGGGCAAAATGAGATGCCTATCTGTGACACTGCTGCCCCAGCTCTCGTGACATCCCTGCTGCCTGCTGCCTTCTCGTTCGCTTCTAGTTTTATCTGACAATATGGGATGTACAAAATGTTGGCTGTCTGTTATGTATGCAAGGCTTTTGGTCACAGAGGAGAAGGGGCCAAGGGTGTTTTAGTAGTGATGGAATGTGTTGTGGGAACCATGTTGATAGATGTACCACAGGGTTGGAAAAATAAAAAATCTCACACACCACTCCTTACTGCTCTTTGCCAAAAAGGACAATTGTTTGCTGCTTATACAACAAATAAGGCTATAGGAGAAATTAACAGTTTCATTAACATAATAATAAGTCATTATATTTATATAGCACTTTTCCGGGCCTCAAAGACGCTGACAATATGGGAAAAACAGAAACACAGAAACAACAAGCAACAGATAACATGAGCACATAGAACACAGAGTTAACAAACAGGCACAGGGAACAAATAACACAGCAATGTCCATGGGGGGGAGGAGGGTGGCAGGGTTAGGGGAGATGGTTAGGGGTAGGGGAGGTTGTATGCATGTCCAGGGGGAGGAGGGGCGTGGCAGGGTTAGGGGAGATGGTTAGGGGTAGGGAAGGGTATATGCATGTCCAGGGGGGCGAGGGGGGTGGCAGGGTTAGGGGAGATGGTTAGGGGTAGGGAAGGGTATATGCATGTCCAGGGGGGCGAGGGGGGTGGCAGGGTTAGGGGAGATGGTTATGGGTAGGGAAGGTTGTATGCATGGGAGAACAGGTAGGTTTTGAGGTGGGATGTGTCGTATATTTCTGTAGTATGTATGATCTATGTATGAATATGTAGTATGTTTTAAACACACACACATACCAGGGCATGCAAGGACATGATGCCCTCTAACAATGAGGGTTCTATGGCAACCAGATGACCAACAGGGACCTTTGGGGGTTGGGCAAAGACACACATACACGCTGGCCCCTCCCCTCTGGAACGGAACGGGGAGAGGGAGAGAGAGAGCGTTCTCTTTCCAGCCCAGGTCCAAGGGGAACAGACGTAATGTATAAATCTGCCTGTAACTGATTAAATTGTCTTAAACTCGATATCTGTTCTTTGATTCATAATCAATAGAAAATAAGCAACAGATTTAAAAGTGGAGAGTGAGGGTGAGTCTCTGAGTGGCTGAGGGAGAGAATTCCAGAGGCGGCATTTTGTACTACTACACTCCAGGTGGACTGTGAGAAGTAAAGGCAGAACACAATAAACACCTTGCCAATTCTCTTTTTTTTTCTCTGACTGAACATTTGTTGTCCTTTTGAAGAAACATACAAAGAAAGTGTGAGGTGGGCGAGCTGTTGTCGTACCTGCTAAATGAGTGGTCCTCTCATCCCAGCGTCTCGGGAGCGTGCCTGCAAATAAATTACAGAGCCGTTGAGTTACCACTTCATAATGGAGGTCCCTTTCTTTGTCAAGTGTTTAGTCAGTTAATTAGCTGTGAGACTCGCACAGCTGGTGACCAATAACCAAGTCATTTCCCTCCATTTGTTTAGCCCTCTAGTGGCTGGGGCCCGGCAGTGCCTGGAGGATGGGCTCAATGTAATGCATTGAAAACAGAATATTCACTAGTGTGATTTAGAAGCACCTGTGTTGAGTTGTTCTTTCAGCTTTTTTGTTAAAAGTTGAGTTGTAAACTACATGAAAAACAAACCTGCTGTGGGGACTTACAGTAGGACCCGCATCTTCAATCCAACATTGTCCACACAGCGTTTGTCACGTGCCAAGCTAAGACAGGCACATCAGTGTCCAGGCCAGAATTCACACCCATCCCTTTGATAACCTTCTGTCTCTCTCTCTCTCTCTGACAGAACATCTCCTGGGGCTGTGGGGTTGAGTAAAAAAAAAAGAAGGTATATTTTATGCCTTGTCTACAAGCACGCAACCTAATCTACCTAGGCACTACATCATAACAACAGTAGGGGGCAGCAAAGCTTCATGTTTTATGTTGTTGGGTTTCCTATGACATTGTGAGAGGGAGCTCATATGAGTTCATGTTTACTCTTCTACTAACACTGGATTATGATAACACTATAATATCACATTTTGGGGAAAGTCATAGGCCTATGTACCTTACTTAAATTACCAGTGCTTTGAGTGGATTCAAAAAGGTACTGGAACTATGGGAGATGCCAGTCATCTAACACTATGAAATAAGAAGGTGCTGCCAGGACAAACGTTGGACTTTTACAACATACCTGTTCTTTAGGAGAGCCACAGTAGAGTACGTGCAGGATCTTGTCATTCATTAATTCATTAATTCAAACAGTATTCAACAGCTTTATTACACAAATCAGAATAGAAACAGCTCAAAATAGAACAGCTGTATAATTACTGCGAATCAATTGGACACTGATTATGGTTAAATAAAACTGTTTATTAAACAATTATTAAACAACTGTTAATCAATCAAAATGAAATCAAATATTATAAAAGCATCTCCAAAAAAATTACATATTGTACAAATGATGGCTCCTATCTCAACTTCGGTCTTGACATAGAAAAATAGAAAGGCACTGTGCAGGGAAGTCTGCTGGGCAATGTATAAAACATCATAATCCCCCCAAAACAAAGCAAACATTTTATCACATAATTTGTCACAAAAATGAACAACTGACATAGCATGTACACGTATGCAATGTTTTGATAATCTCTGGGTTTCAAGCTAGAACTACTTGCAATGTAGCAGGTCATTTCAATCTCGTTAAGACACTCTTAAATCCTGGCTTGTCATTCTGCCATACTGCACTGTACATGAATGAATCCCACCGTTGTGTTTAGGTTGCCAGATATACAGGAACATAGTTTGACATGATGAGAGTTAAAGTGACGTATACTGCCCAGAAGGTGACATAATCAAAATGAAAGACGCGAGCATAGAGCTTATATCTGGAAGGAGTGTGAAAGACAATGTCATCGAAACATGGAAATACGGACAGCCATATAAAAGAGCAAATGTTCTGGGATGAAGGCAGCGTTGAACATGCGCTAGATGTCAATGACTGAGATGTCTCTCTATTAAAAACATGTAACATCTAAATGACCACAGATTCAAACAACAACCCTTTCCACTCAAGCCACTCGAGAGGAAGATTGGGATCCATTTTAAATAAATTCTCTACATAACTCTTCACAGTGTACTCAATCTCAGAAGCTCACTGTGTTTCTGTCAATCTCAAATAACCTCTTCTTGCAGTTCCAGTACCTCGAGTTTGCATCACATCATAGGATTAGCACAAGTCATCTTAGAACACTGAAATGAGAGTAATTCCAGAAAGAAGTACTAAGCATTTCATACATTTTCAGTGTAAAAAGGTAAATTAGTTACATATGGGTTACTACAAATGTTTATTTCTCGAGAGGGAAAGTGGTTTGTGGGAGACATTCCTCTGCGGTGGTCCGACCCATGGTTTTATGAGATTCAGGTCCCAACATTTGACCGACAATGGATCCCCTTTCGGTAGTTTTTGGCTCTCTCTACTGCCACCTAGTGACGCATACAAAGACTGTTAAGCAGGGTCACCGAGGACTCCTGCTGTCCTGAAGTCTCTTCTGACTAGACTATATTACCGCCTTGCGAGACCCAATCTCTTTGGCATCCAGATCCATGTCTGACTTCTGTTATGACATCTGTACAAGCAAATGAGCATCGCTATTAGAAGATTTAAAGTCTTGTAGACGGGTCGTGGGGAGACTTGTCATGGAGGTGACAGTTGGTTGAACTATCACTGTACTATCATGTTATCGTACCAGGCCCCTCAGTGTCGAGGTTTCCATCATAGATACCCATGTTCATCAAGTCCTTTTGGAGTGACAGGGTTCCATTTTACTGTCGGTTTACTGGTGGAATAACCTGCAAAAGACAAGGGCCACAGATCAGAAAATACCAGAACATAATCGATTATTATAAATAATATAGAATTCTGAAGTAGCATTTTTTTTTAATATACCAGTGGTTCTCAAACCTCTCCTCTGGGACCCCCAGCCACTCCACATATTTGATCTGTTCCACCACCAGCACACCTGATTCAACTAATCAACTACAAATCATAATTGCTTTGTTCTTGGTTAGTTGAATCAGGTGTGCTGGTGGAACAGATCAAATATGTGGAGCGGCTGGGAGGTCCCCGAGGAGAGGTTTGACAACCACTGGTCTGTACAATCGATCAAAAGAAATCAATTTAGACCACACACATGCTCAAATATATACAGAAGAAGTCTGCTGGTGGTTTTCACAGATATTGTGGGCAATTATTATTAAAGACTGCCCGGGTACCTGACTCAGGCCTGGTCTTGGGGGGCTCTAAAGCCTGGACCTCTGGAATCGGTAGCCCACCCTCTCCCAGGTCGCTATCCCTCGACGAGGCATGATGTCCCCCTCTTTTCAAGTCTGTCACCATGTACAGCGCCGGCCTCTGGTGGTGGTACTTGGCCCGGTACGTGTCCGTCATACAGCTGTCCACAGAGAAGTAAGTAGTAGGCAGGCCCCGTTCCCCGGGCAACGGGAAGACACGGTTCTCATCGTCGTCCCTCCCTGGTCTGGGACTGGGGAACCTCTCCTCGCTCTCGCTGGCCGAGAGCTCGTTCCTGTCCTGGTCGGACGAACCCGACTTGGAACTGGTGGTGTCCGAGGAGAGCTTGTGCTCCGTGGGCGCCTCGATCCACCTGTGGGGGAGGGGGGTGGAGGAGTGGCCGTTTTTCTGCTCACTCCGGGGGCTCGCCTGGGACTGGTGAGAACGGAAGCTGGGCTGGTGGTCTGTTGGTCTGTGGCCGGGGTAGGTCTTCGGGGGTAGCGGTGGAGCTAGGTTGTGGTGGTGGTAGCGGTGGTGTTGGGAGGAGGGGTTTCTGGAGAAGATCTCTTCTTGTTCGGAGAAGGGACCGGCGAGGTCGTCAGAGCTGTTCCCCTCGGAGCTGCTGGTCTTGGCCAGGTAGGGGGGCATGGGGCTCACAGGGCTGCCGTCAACATTGTCCTCCTGCGAGTCGTCCAGGTCGTCCAGGATTCCAGGCGTGTATCGGAAGGCTCGTTTTCTGTTCACAGGAGACGAAATACACACGTCAAATTAATACACACGTTTAAACCACAGATAGTCCATCTTAAATTCAATTAAATGCTTGGAAATGTCAAACGATCAATAGTGTGCATAATGCCATAGCATAAGGGAAGTAGTTGTTTAAGCAGATGCATCAGTGCTTATGCAGGAATACCCTCTGAGGTTTACATGTTAATGTATAGAGTAAATAGGTAAATCAATCATTAGCATGCAAAAATACAAAGCAGTGTAACCGTCTGCTTTTCAACAACCCTTTCCCACTGCTAAAAAAACAATGCATGGTTTCCGTCTCGGACACGTTTTTACCTTTGTAAACTTGGACTAGTTTTGAGATATGTTTCCTGAAGTTCTGGAAATTTGACTGGTTGATCACCTGGAAGAGAAGGATAACATTGTTTAAGCACTGCAACTTTACAAGCATTTCATAAACTGCATGCTGCATCTGAAATGTTAATGTCTGATGATGAGTAAGCGTTTCTCAGTATAACAAAGGTACAAACTAGGCTTCTTTTTTTAAATGGTGGAGTGAGAAATGGCAAACTATTTCACTTACAAAACAACAGGCTATGAATTTCCACTATTCTATTCTGGAGCCAGTAGGCTATAGCATACTATAACATACATTTTCGACCCCAAACCTCATTGTCCTAACAAGACAGAAACCAAAACATCTCAAAATCTGCTCTGCTACTCTGTTTGCACAAGGAGGCTACAGCTTTTCCTGTGAGTCTCCGGCACAGACATGTTATCTAACAGAACAGGGGTCACTGAGAGGACCCAGCCTGGAGGTCGGGGAGGAAGTCTGGATCAAAAGAAGAGAGTCAGTGTGGTCAGAGTGCTCTCAGGCCCCCTGGGTGCCACTCACTGTCTGCTTTGGCACAAGGCAGCCTGGGCCCCTCAACGTTCAGGCCCAGGGCCAAGCCCGTTAGCTTTGAGCTAACAATGCTAACACTGCTAAAGTGAAGTGAGCTAACAATGCTAACACTGCTAAAGTGAAGTGAAGCGAGACCCACAAACCATAGGGGAGGGCGTCACGCCCTGAGCAAGGGGAGGCGATGTGACATGGCTGGTGGAAGGCAGCCGGGACACAAGCGTCTGAACTTTGTAAGTCATCCAGACGCAGGCAGTGTAAGGGCAAGTGAGCCAATGTCACTGAATCAAGTGACAACAACATTGGGGCAGTGTGTAACCTTTTCCTCAAAACAGCATACTCTCACAAAAAGTGAGAGCCAAGGGTGAGTGTTGTAACGTTATAGGTTACATGATTGATTAATATGTTACATGATTGATTGCCAGTTAAAAGAGTTATTATTTATCGTTAAGAGAGTTAAAAAGAAGTACATTTCTGTTGTATTAGCTGAGACTGCAGGTTCCAGAATGCCTTGCAGCAAGACGTCCTAGAAGTTGACAGTTTGTTTTTGAGGAATGCGAATTGCAACGTCCAGAACAGAAAGTGAATATCTAATAGCTCGTTTATTGAATTGAAAGTGATCACAGGTGTATGTCAGCAGATCTTTTTATATAAAGAACCTTTCGCTTGATAACACCAGTCCTAGCCATCATCATTTCAGAAGGTAGAAATACTACAGTGAGGGTGGGGGGGAAAAAGGCTCCTCCTAGGAACAGACCGGAAGGTGGGTGTGTTTGCAAGGCTGCAGACAGCTGACTTGACTGAGAACAGAGAGGGAGTAAAGGGCTTAGGCCCTTCTGTGATGCGTCACCCTCTCAAACATGTTTTTTTTTTGCACTCTCCCAAGAGCATTAGTGGCCAAATCCCTTCTGCTAGCTAGCATGCAATTATGAGAGTCGGACTCCAGACTAAAAAAAAAAAGAAAGAAATGTCCCTGGTGTCGTTCTACATGTTTAAGCCGCTAAGTCCATGTGGTCGACTCTCAAATTGATGCTGCCGTTGATTTGCAATGTTGGCAAGCAACTGTAACAATATCAATATGAAAAACAAAGCCACGCTGTAGTTTACAGGGTACTGTGTACATTGCTCCTTAGCAAACCCCCCCCCCCTTCTTTATGGTTGTGTGGGCTGTTGCCAAGAGAAAACCCAGAGGAGCAGAGCTGTTGTATAACAAAGAGCAAGTCAACTTTAGCCAGAGAGCTGCCTCTCGTTGCACTTTAAACAACAAAATGGTTTCGACGTCGCCAATCAGATTACTATCCAATCAACGAATTAAGAATCTTAAGTGCTGAGTCAGACTGATTACCAGTAGCCTCGGTGAAACTCTCAGCACAAAGTTGTGTTTAGTCAGCACTTAAGAATGATTACAATATCACGTTTTGTATTTTAAAGCGATTACATCATTAATATAACATATGACAATGATTGGTGTAACTATACATGCCTACTGTAAAAAAAAATAAAAAAAATAAAAAATATCAAGTGCCTATGCTTTATAACAAGTAAAACAGGACACAAATCTGAAGCAATAATGACATGTAATGAAATATAATGATGACAGATTTGCATGAAGCCCTCACAAAAGTATTCCAAATGTTTGTGACCTCCCGGCGTGTGGATATTGTGCCCTTGCCCCAATGCAAATTGACTGCCCACCTTTGGTATTGTTAAACATCACTGGCCTTCACCCAGAAGCACATACCGTAGCCTACATACACATACAGGAGGAGATATTATAGGACAGTCATTGGAAACAAGGTCTAAATAGACTGCATTTCGGCATACACTGTTTGACATACAATGTTTGACATACAATGTTTGGAGGTCCGCTGTGCGCTGGCTTCTATTCTAAGTATTCACACTGATCATGTAAATAACTGTAAGCCATTCGTAACTGTAAGGTCAGTTTCAATTCACCATGATGAGGGTCAAAGCTATGGTGAGAGGGGGCAAACTGACCATCTGTGCCTTTTGGGAGCAGGTGTTAGGCCTAATCGTTAATGAAAACTATTTTCTACATGTGATTTTTAACGCTCTTGTGTTTAAAAAAACAGACATTTAGGAAAAGGTCAGGGAAAGAGGAGGGTATGAGTTTCACAGCGGCAGTTATTTTGTTTAGTACTCATTATTTCATGATCTTGTTGAATAAACGTATTCAAATGAACACAAAACTGCATGAACCCTGAATACTGTTTTGACTGAGCAGAGCCCCTGGTGTTTGTGTTCAGTTTGGCCAAACCTGTTTCCCTTTCCTACCCCTACGGCTCGTTTCGGAGTGCCACTCACTTTGGAGCCAAGGCCTCTGAACAGAGCCACAAGGCATAGTGGTTGTAATCTTTCCCTATGAAATGGGACAACCCTTCAAGACCCTGATACGTCATCAGTAGTGTCATAGAAAAGCATGGACGCTCGTGATTCATTCACACAAGTTTCATCCTATCAATCGATCAAACAAGTCATCAAATAAGAAAGAACATTTAGAACAATGCTTCATTAACAGGCCAGTTCATGACAGAATAGCGGTGCTCTGTAGGCTAGCAACCCGTGCTCCTACCCTGCCAGTCTGCACTGATGTAGAACAATAGTGCAACAACTTTGCGGATGAACTTACATTTCGGGCGTCATGGAAATAGATCAAAATGCGCGCCTATCATGCACAAATCAGCCTAACGTTAGATAGATAACTTTACATTAAATGTGTCTACCGTCATCCGCTGCCAAACACCACAGGTAAGAATTTATTTTGAAATAAATAGGATTGTACATCTTGTTCTGGAGCGGAAATGTGATCGCGCTCCGATGACATGGTGTGTTTCTATGGGGAGGCTGTGCCTGATGCTGTGCCTGATGCTGTGCCTGATGCTGTGCCTGATGCTGTGCCTGATGCTGTGCCTAACTGAACACAAACACCCGGGGCTTTGCTCAATCAAAACAGTATCCATGGTTTATGCAGTTTTGTGTTCATTTGAATACGACAACAATATTCAACAACATATTGACAACAACATAGAGTACTAAACAAAATAACTTCCGCTGTGACACTCCTCTTTCCCTGACCTTGCCTAAATGTCTGTTTTTAAACACAAGAGCGTTGAACACAATTTAAAAATCACATGTAGACAATTGTTTTCATGATTAACGATTAGGCCTAACACCTGCTCCCAAAAGGCACGTTGGACTGGGACGCCAGGGCGCTCCTACAATCTCAGCGTTTGTTGCAGAGGAACAGGGTGACTGTCACTCTGTGACAAACGCGCAGATATGAGTGTTTTGCTTTGGGTAGTCTAATGGAAGTGCCCAGATAATACTTTCGCTATTACTGTCCTCTACTGCTGAGCACCAAAACCTATGGATCTTAAACTTGGCTGAAGCTCGTTGGACTTTGGAACGGTGTATTTCTATGTTGGGACTTGTAAGCATAGGCACAGCACATCAGCATAATAGCAATTTGTTGGTGAATTGGGATTGGCCCATAGTCTCCCATGCCAGACTCATGTTTATAGGCTCCGAATGGCAATAACACAACACATTTCCAGTGGGGTGCTAATGTTCAAAACAAAGTAACTGACAGTTTGTTGAAACCAATCAAGCAAGAATTACATAATCAGATTACTGATCACCTCTTGCTATAACCTGGCTCTGAATTTATGGAAGCTTCAAGTTACAAAAAAAATAAGTCACCTCTTATAGGAGTATTGAACGCCCGATATTTAAAAAAGACTATAATAATACAAAAGCAGAACTTGTTGACAGGCCTGTGAATGTCTGAAATTGTTGTTGATGGAACAAAATGAGTCAACCGCATACCTTTCCATTCTAAGACTGTTGAGTCAAGATTTGTAGCTCAGTTTTCTGCTGATCTGCAGTCCTGAAAAGTCCTTGACATCAGTCATATTTTCATGCACGTTTGCAATTCAGTCTCTTGTGCGATTCAGGGTAAAAAAAAAGAAGAAGTGAACCACTGCAAAAATGTCAGCTTACAAGTTTACATCTGATCTGTAGATTGTTCAGAGCACCCAAAAGCCATCAAAAAGTATTTACGGCCGTCTAAAAATAGTTCCTTTTTACAACTTGCAACTGGATATCATGCAGTTCTTGTGAAGGTAACTCGATACTGTCTGGCCGGTGAGGACAGGACACACATATCAGCTTACTCTTACACAGTCCCATACACAATCCATAATTCAATACATTAAGCCATTTTAGAAAAATACCATATGAACCATAATGACTGCTGGTCAACAGCACTTTCACTCAGTAAAATGAATGAATTCATGAATCTAAAATAATAATTTGAAAAGGAAAATCATGATTTTAATTCATATTTATTGCAAGTTCCCCAAATGTAAATGTGAATCCCTGCAACCCTAAGCATTTGCAGTTGCTGAATACTGAATCATAATTGTCAAGACTTTATATCAAATCATCACAACATCACTTAACCTAATCCACCCACATCAACATGGCGTATGTGAGTGTTGATATGACCCTGATCTATGAACATTAAGGGTTGATATGACCCTGATCTATGAACATTAAGGGTTGATATGACCCTGATCTATGAACATTAAGGGTTGATATGACTCTGGTCTATGAACATTAAGGGTTGATATGACCCTGATCTATGAACATTAAGGGTTGATATGACCCTGATCTATGAACATTAAGGGTTGATGTGACCCTGATCTATGAACATTAAGGGTTGATATGACCCTGGTCTATGAACATTAAGGGTTGATATGACCCTGGTCTATGAACATTAATGGTTGATATGACCGGGGTCTATGAACATTAAGGGTTGATATGACCCTGGTCTATGAACATTAGAAGTGTGGACTCATCCTAGGGCATTAACACTAAGGTTAACACATTAGTCACTGGCTTCAGTAGCATCAATGTGCTATCTAAGGCTGGAAGCATTAAAACCACGCTCCCAACATACGGATGAGTCACAGACAGATACAGTATGCATATCACACTACAATCACGAGAGAGAATATCACCACAATAAATATTCCATTCATCTTTTTTTCTTTAAAAATAAAATAAAAATGTGTCATGAAAATTCTATGTAATCTATTCAATTGTAGCTCCATTTAAACATGTGCAGAATGAAGGGGAGGTTACATTGTTGTATAAGTGCATGCATTTGCATGGAAATGGCTTTAAATGCGCTTGGTTACCCATGGGAGCCAAAGGCACTCTTCCCATCTCAACACCGGATGCACCGGGGGCCGAGGCACGCTCTCAAAGGCAGTGGGCGCGAAAAACACACTAAAGGGACAAACACTGAATAAATGCTTGAATAAAACTAAAGTCCACCACATGTTATCTTCAAACATTTCACCCATAAAAGAGACAGAACACCTACACATTGTAACACTGCAGTTTACCGTCCTTGATACTGTCAAATAGACACTTGATAACAATAAAGAATGTGCGTCGAAAGGGGAAAAAGAAGGCACATTTTTAGAACCGTTCTCATTGTGTTCTCATAGGACTGAACCACTTAGTTGAGTGGGGGTCACATTCAGTTTTGCATTAGTGACATTAAGCAAACACTTTTAGCAGAACAACAATCAGCACTGGAGAGAGTGTGTTTCTCCAATACACTCGCGGTCTCCAACGAGGGTCTGGGGAACCGCACGAGCCAATCGGAGTAAATACACATGATTTACTACTTGGATAGTACGGCTGTTTGAAGCAGCCAGACTTTGTGCACATCTCACGGGGGCAGCCATGACCTTTTCTAGCCGTCACACACAGACAGAATGCCTCTACGGTTAGGAGGCACGGAGCCCAGCAGCAAGGGCACAAGGGCTGTCATTAAGGTGGCAAAGTCTGGGTGGCTGTTTCCAGGAGAGATTTAGACAGATCTAACCACAACAAAGTCGATCCAGACAAAACAAGGGACTGTTTTCTAAATGGTGTTTACCACCGCGTCTGGCCCTGAATCCGGATCATGTCAGTTCTCCTCCTTCACACGGAGGAGAAAATACATTTGTCATTGTTTTGCTGTCTGCTGCTCTCTCTCTCTCCCACACCGGTGTGTTTTTAGAAAGGATTTCAGCCTCTAATGGACCTCTGGAATCTGCTCAGACCTCTGTGGAAGGGCAGGCCGTGCCAGAATACCACTAACTGAGCTCCGGCCAAATTGACTTCAAACACATTTTTGCTGGAGCTTGTCGATACAATTCGCAAATGGGCGGGGAGTAGATGCAATATCCTGGCTCTAAAAGAGAGAGAGCGTTATGAAACATTACTAAACCAAGCAAGCAAATGGAATTTGGAAATACCAAATATTGCCTGACAATAAATAATAACCAATTGATATTCCTCTGTTTAATGTGTGCAATTTAGCTACGACATATCACACAAAAATACATTTAATTGACCAGACTGTCTTATCTTCTTATCCTATTAAAGGATTTGTCGAAAAAAACAGAGGAGTGGAAATCAGAGAAAAATAAATCAAGGCTTCAAAACCGTTTTGTTTCCTTGCCTGGGTGGATGTGTTACCACATGGATCGCTCTGCATACACAAACACTCACGGGCCGACAGGGGATTGACATTAAAGGCTACCCTTTTCCGCTTTCATTTGTCAGCTCGCCACACACACTTACGTAAAAAAAACACCTTCACACTGGGATAAACACTGTCGTGTCCCCTCTCTCTATGTTCCCCGAACTCATTTCCTTAACGAGGAGTTAACACGAGGAAATAAACACATTTACATTCCGTTCATTTGCCCTCACACCTCACCCTTCGCTCATCAAATGCACATAATAAAAAAAAAGCGAATTAAGGGTGAAAAACAAAATGACGCATTTATGCCACGTTTTATTTAGGTGCATGTTGTGAATGCCACCTTCTGACAGGCCCGGGTCGTGGCGTTTTCTGCCCGGCTGAGCACAGCTGGGAGGCTCCTGCAAGCCCCGCTCATCATCCCCCCTTTCTCTGAGGACAAACTCCATGGATTCCAATTCTGAGAATCGGTGATGTTTTCTGTTTTTTTCTTTCACTTATTTATTTATTTGACTGTGAACGCTGATTGGAGCATTACAAGATATGTTTTTCCCTCTCTTTCCCTCTCTCTCTCCCTCTTCTCTGATTGGTGGAAACATCAGATGGGAAGCAGAGACTATGAGAGTATGTAAGGGGTGTATGTAAGGGGCTGCTTTTCATGTCATTTAATTGTACATTTAGATTTACATTTTTGGCATTTAGCAGACGCCTTATTCCAAAGCGACTTACAATCAATAAATTTGACTAAGCAAGTGAATCATCCCATTTAATCTGACTCTATTCTGTCTGGGGGGGATAACAACACTTATTTCCTAATTGTGAACCTGCTGCCTTGTTTTTTGTGTCATAAAAATGGTAAATGGACTGCACTTATATAGCGCCTTTATCCAAAGCGCTTTACAACAGCCTCTCATTCACCCATTCACACACCAATGGCGGCAAGCTACCATGCAAGGCGCTGCCGGCCCGCTCACTGGGAGCAATTTGGGGTTCAGTGTCTTGCCCAAGGACACTTCGACATGTGGCCAGCTGGGGCTCGAACCACCGATCTGCCAACCTTGCGATCATTAGACGCCGGCTCTACCTCCTGAGACACAGCCGCCCCCATTCATCCAACATGGGGACTACAGATTAATAGATTTTTCCTTACATTTAAATGCTCAGATGAACACATAGAACACAGATGAACACAACCCAGCATGTTGTTTGAAATTCACACCAACTGCCTGTCATGTCTCAGACTCGTGTGTTGTCACATGTGTTGCTCAGGGCGGGCAGAACACATTACTCTGCACATAACAACACACATTCACTTTCTAAGGAAAAAGGTCAGGTCCAGTAAATGAGGAACACAGAGCATATGGATTTCCATAAAGTATCCCCAGCATTGGGCACTGACCTTAACACAACTGATGGGAGCATAAATCAAGGAAACTGCTGAGCAGTCAAGTCAAGTCTTTATTACACAGAACCTCTCCGGGGAAATGACATTTCTGAACCACATGATGATGAGGATTGTCTTTCTTTTAATGACTGACTTATCTTATCCGATCAGATCATTTGCTTTCATCAATACCAAACATATTTGGTTATGTGACTAACAGTCAACTATGCAGTATTTCCGCCGATAATTTTTTTCCGCTGCTTTGCTTTCAATAACAATAAAACAATTCAGTCTAGAAGAAATCTAATCCAGGTCGTCAGGTATTGACTTAAAGAGCACAGCTGCTCCGTCTCACATTTGGAGTGTGATGTGTATGCTTTGGGCAAAACAAAGTATGACAAGGAGGGTGTAAAATTAGAATGTTGCCAGATGCTATAATTGGCTGAGAACAAATAAAGGTCAAACTTATTAAAACTACCTGAGCAGCAGGTAAACAAAACTTGCAAGACAAATAAGGAGTTCCTGTAGTCAAGGGTCCTAAGGTAACTGGCACAAAGCATCATGGGAAGTTGGACACCCGAGTCGCTTACCGTAGGAGAACGAGTGAGAAGAGTGCAAGATGTCAGCCTTTGGATCGTAACCTCTCAGTTGAAAGAACGGGTCCCTGAAATACACAATTCAGCGGACTGAGTCAAATGGTCACAGTCACTCACACATCACATGACAAAGCCTTTCTATGTATGTTCCTGTAAATTGTCTTGGGATGCTGATTTCACTACCAACCTTTTAAAGAGATTACGTTGGACCTAAACTGCTAGTGTAAACACGGAAATAAGCCCCCCCCCCCTATCCACTGCACTCCAAACTACTTTGTAATGTGAACGATTCACTACGGTGTAATCTGATACTAATCCACAAAACAGATTATTTTCTTGAGTACATAGATAGCTTGCATCCATCTTGGTTTTAGATGGCATTTGCAAGTTCAGGAGACTCCAGAGAGTCAATGCTAATTGGATCATTGCAGTACTACAGCACTAAATGAGGAAAAGCCAATTGCAACACTATTCTCTTAATACCTAGCAGTGGTATTCTATAGTAATCTACTTCCACAGATTTAAAAATACCGTTCTCCTTTAGCATTAGTATTACTAATAACAACGAGCAGGAATTATAGCTTAGGCATACTGTATAGTGATGGACAACCATGTCTATAAGAAAATTGTGACAAGAAAACAATGCTTGGAAGTATAGATTAAGGATAATAAGGATGGTAGTTATTATGGTGGTTATTATGGTGGTTTCCCCCAGCAGCTCCACATAATGATCTGTTCCACCACCACCACACCTGATTCAACCAATCAAGTACAAAGCAATTATGATGTGGGCTTGATTAGTTGAATCAGGTGTGCTGGTGGTGCTGGAACAGATCGGATATGTGGAGCGGCCGGGGGTCCCAGAGGAGAGGTTTGAGAACCACCGAACTAAAGTAAAGAACACCCCCTTTTACCTTGTCAGATGTGACGGGAATCAAACCCACAATCTAAGCTGTTGTTAGCGCCACACTCAACTACAACTGAGCCACAGAGTGAGCCACCGAAGTAAAGAACGCTCCCTTTCCTCTTACCTTGTCAGATGTACCTCTGGGATAGGCCGGAGCTCCTTGGAGGCGAAGTTCTCCACCACGGGCGAGTCCAGTGAGGCCGAGCCGTTGCTCAGCCGGTCGCTGCTCTCGTAGCCCGACTCAGTCCTCTGGATCTTCCAGTTGTCGTTGCTGCGGACCTTCAGCCCGCCCGGGCCCTTCGACCGCTCTTTGTCGGCGCCGTGTCCGGAGCCCCCCCCCCGCCCCTCGGAGTCCAGCGAGCTCCGGCTGCCCCCCGTCTCGTGCCTCTGCTCGTCCTCGTAGATGGTCATCAGACTCTTGGGCATCCGCTCCTCCCCCCCTCCACGCCCCCCCCCGCCGCCGCCGCCCCAGGTGAAGTCCTTCTCCCTGTTGTCTCTCTCGTGATGAGACGGAGGCGCCCTCTCCTGGCTGGAGGGCCTCCGGCGCGGGCTGTGCTGCCGGCGCTGCTGCTGCTCGTAGCCGCCGCCCCCACCCCCCGTGCCCCCGCTGCTCGTCACGCTGTCCACGTTTAAAACCTCCCGCATGGGCTTCCACGGTCGACTGGGCCTGCTACGGCCTCCGCCTCCGCTATCGGGGCGCTCCCGCGAGTCCTGGCTGCTGTCGGTGTCGTAGCCGTTGGAGAGCTGGTCGGGTCTGCGACCGTGGTGGCCTCCGCTAGACAGGGTGGGCGGCGGCGCCTGGACCCTGGAGTGGGAGCGGAGGGGTTCGTTGGAGGAGCGGCCGCCCAGGTAGGGGGTCCTTTCGGTCCTGGAGGGGCCTTTCCCCTGGCTGCTGTAGAGACGGGTGTCCAGGTATTGTTTGAAGCCGTTCTCTGGCGGTGAGACGGAGCGGGAGTAAGTCCTCTCTTGTTCTGGATCTGTAAGTAAGTAAGTAAGTAAGTAAAGCTTTATTTATATAGCACCTTTCATACAAGAAATGCAGCTCAAAGTGCTTTACGACAGGGATAAAAACATAAAGTGAATATAAAAACATACATAAGCATAAAATGAATATGAAAGCAGGGGAAAACAGTAAAAAGAAAAAGGTAAAGATAAAATACAATAGAATAAAAAAATAAAGAATAAAGTGAAACAATGTACAACCTCTGCCTTAACGGCTTAGTAACCACTATTCATCTTCTCATCAGTAGAATACCTTTCCCTATCCATGTCATCTCCCTACCTTACACAGTCTGTCTGTACTACTCACTGGCTTTCCACCAGCGCCTCAAACATCCGTTAGTTAGATCTGATGGAAATGTATAGAGTTTCAGAGTTTTATGAGAGACCATTCGAGACCACTAAATCACAATTAAAAAAAACAACAACACAAAGCACATAGTCCAACAGATTCCTCTGGTATTTTTAAGTGATCAAAAAAAATGCAGTTTCTTCAACAGAAAGGACTATATCAACTTGTCTAGTGGTTTAAAAGCTACTCTACTATAGCTCTTAGATTGTCATGAGACAACAAATTCATTGTAAGACACTATTAACACAATATGACCTTAATTTAACCATTACTCCCAAGGTAAGTTGTCTAAAAATATGTCATTGGCAACAACGACTTGGGGAAGAGTTGCAGTGGAGAGGAGATGAATGAGTCCATTGAAAGCAGGGAGAGATTGTGATTCGGTGCCCATGATGAGTGTCAGATTGGGAATTTAGCTAGGGCACCAATATGCCTATTCTTGGGACCATGGGTTAAACATGATGTCAAAATTGTCCCAAAAACAACTGGGCCATGTTGACAACTGACTCTCAGACCAAAGACGGGTGGTGTGGAGAAGGAGTGCGGGTTACATGAATCATTCAAAACAACCTTTCTGGGCGGATACAACTAGGAAATTCACATGTTCTGCAGGGCAATGCTGATTCTGACATTACACTTAGATAGATAGATAGATAGATAGATAGATAGATAGTGAGAAGAGATAGCCGGTGGAATTTGTTCTCGGTACAGCGTTTTATTCTCTGCAGCACACAAATGACAAAAAGGAAGTGCACAATAGACAACATCAGACAAAAAATAAAATAAATAGACAACAACAGACAATCATGGTATGCATGTCGGTCATGACAGTGAGGAGGGGGCTAGAGGGAGGCGTTCAGAGTCCTGATGGCTATGGGGAAAAAGCTGTTGGTGAAGCAGCGAACTTGGGCTGGCATAGCATTCATCCTGTGGACTCTGCTGCCAAATGCCAATGTAGCATGTCAGGTTGCCAAGAGCCGCAACTCTGACCTTGAATGCCACCCCCCGACCTGAGACACAACACTCAGTGAAGAGACAACATGGGAGTGGGGTGGGGGGGGGGGATGAAGGGGTTGGATACAGTAGTTTTATCGCAGGGACGTCTGGCAGACAATAGGAAGGCGTTAGATAATGGAAGCCTGGAGCCTGTGTTTCTCCTTGGTGTCTGGCCAGAGAGTAGCAACCTCACACAGTAGTGACGCCTGTGCAGACATTAATGACGGAGGGTGGCTGGGGCTTTGTGTGTGTGTGTGTGTGTCTTTGACTGCAAGCATACACAGATTCCCTGCTGGCTGTCCATGACCCCCTTGATCTGAGTCTGTGGCCTGGAGTTGTGTATGATTTTGGGGGCAGAGTGTGTGTGTGTGTGTGTGTGTGTGTGTGTGTGTCTTTTTCAAGGACGCAGTGAGTCATGCTGGCTATTTTCATAAAACATGGTTGGACATCTCTACTAGACGACAGTCCGGTCATATGTTAGGCTACTTCAGACACACACACCAGTTCTATTTAGTTGATTGTAAAATGTAGTATGTATATTGTGGTATGTAGATCCGCCTTCCCTTGTTATGGTTGTGATGTTTTCAATGTTTTCAATTGGCAATGTGTGTTGTTGTTTGTCTCTTGTCTGTCTGTGTTTTGTCATGGTTGTGTCTCTTATTGTTTTGCTGTTATTATGTAATGTGTATTGTACATGTACATTACTGTGTATTATGTAGTGTTATGTTTAGGACCCCCTCGAAAACGAGATGGCACATCTCAAGGGGCTTTATCCTAATAAAAGAAATGTACACATACAGTACTGACTCAGGAATGTTATCGTCATGTATGTATGTGACAAACACATTTTTAAAAACGGTGTCGGTGTCTAGGGTGATTTTCAAACGGGGGCGCAAGCAGAGTAGCAGGAAGCGTGACCTGAGGTTTGAGCCTCATTTGTGCTCTCGGACCATTTTCAAAAGTGACGACATGTGTCGACGACGATACTATATTTACACCTCACGCCTGCGTTTTTTCACAAAGACATATGCACAGGGTAGGTTGTGGTGTACCATACTTGGGGGGGGGAATTACATTTCAATTGCTTTATTGCCAGAACATAGAACAATACACTGGGGGAAAATAAGTATTTAACACATCAACAATTCTTTAATTCGACATATTTCTATTGCAGCTATTCACATGAAATTTAGACCAGACATTGGTTTTTAACTCAATAAAACTACACAGCTAAAGGAATTGTAACACTCAAATCGGAAAAAAAAATAAAATATGTGCAATAAAGGGCAGACGAGCCAAAAATCGATTTCCATTGGCGACTGTTCTGAATCAACATTTTTGATTAAGCTCGATTAAGATTTCGTCATCTCTGGAGTTATGTTTTATCGAAATCTTTCATGCAGTGAAATTTGCTTTTTGGTTTTGAGAGTCGCCAATCTGCCAACCTTGCAATCGTTAGACGCCGGCTCTACCTCCTGCGCCACAGCTTTAGCGTCTTCGTTTTATGTTCTCTGGCTAGGTAACTCCTGTGGGCCTGACAACACTAAATAATGAAAAAAAGCGCAGGTCATTGAACGCATAGAGGAATGTCCCAAAAGGGAGGCATGAATCGTGAAATATATGCGTTATCAATGATTTTTCACTGTCTGTCGCTCGATAATCTTGGTCCGGTCCCTCTTGCGTACGGCATTGGTGTCCAACATTAGCCAACAGACCGAGTGAATGGAGTGTATTAGATGAAGTGAATGGAGTGTATTAGATGAAACATAAAGAGGCTAATATACAGCGTGTGGTGCGATTTAATTACATAAATGACACGGGTCATACATAATCTACTGCAGGCCGTCTAAACCGTGTCTCAGGTGTGCATAATGAATTATGTTATACAACACTACCTCAGCACTTTAGATGTATCCTAGAGAGATGAAGTTGCTGTGAGAAGGGATTCTGCTGACAGCTCATGTGATGAGAATTAAATCAGTTTCGAACATAACTTAGACTTTTGAAATGGTGTGTGTGTGTGTGCACTTTTGTGTGTGTGTGTGTGTGTGTGTGTGTGTGTGTACGCTAGACAGTCAGTGAGCCTGTGCAATCAAAGCGTGTGTGAATTTAGGGGGGGGCAGCTGAATGTAGACATTGACACAGTGCCACAGCAGATTAAACCTCCGGGTCACAAACCAAACTTTCCCAACCTGAGCCAAAATGGCAACTTTCTAATTTGTTGTCTTTTTTTTTTGAAAGTATCCAGTTGCTCTGGAGTCTGCTGTTAGCAGAGTGCTAGGCTAGCCGAGGCACGAGTGGCACTGGGCTAGATTTATACCACTTACATTAACTGCAGTGTCACCCCCCAGGTCTAACCATTTATCATGAAAGTGACGCTAGCCTGCTAGCCTACTGCATTCAATCATAATGGGACGTGAGCCTGGTGCTAACAGGATTGCTGCAGTGGGGGGGGGGGGGGGGGGTTCCATTTTGGTTCCTAGCCCCATTCCAAATCCCCCTGTTGTGGATTTAAATGAGAATCTCAGTATAATATTTATTAATATTTATCGAGTTGGACCCAGCCTACTGAAGGTAGACATTACTCTACTGCACTCGTCACAAACAACAGGACAGATGTAGGCTAAGCAACATGGTAGAGGACTTAAACCTATTTTTATAACTTCTACCTATCAGCAACATGGATCTGGGCCTGTCCGCTCAGTGGTGAGAGACTGTGCGTTGGTGTACGTTACAGGGAGGGGGAACCACAGGGTCTGATTAGAAGGGAGGGATGAAGACAGGCTTGGATAGACGTCAGCAGCACTTAATCCCCCCCTCCTGACACATCGCTCCACATCCGCAGGTTACGTAAGGGCCAGTGTAGTGGAAGGCTAGCCTTTTGCTCTGGTAAAGCCGAGCGGTCTGTTTTGTATGCATGCGTGTGTTTGTTTATTACCGGGGTTGCGCGAACGGTATTGAGCACTAGAGTTATCTTGTCTTTCTTTGTACGTGTGTGTGTGTGTGTGTGTGTGTGTTTGGCTCGTTTTCTCTGCTTGTTTGTTCAGATACAAACAAAATACATAAACATGTGAATACCAAAACATTATCTGACAGAAGTGCAGGGGTGCCAATATTTTCATATCTAAAGCGTTTATTTGTTTATTTAAACGGATCCCCATTAACCATCACCATAGTGGGGACTATTCTTCCTGGGGTCCACATGAAAACACAGACAGACAGTCAAACATAACACAATCAATCAACAAAGGAATAATTAGTGAACAGCATTCACTTATAAAAGTGACTAAACTAAAGTGGCATACCTCGGTACTGTGTGTGTGTGTGTGTGTGTGTGTGTGTATGGACAAGCTGTGTGTGTGTATAACGATGAATTGAGAATCAAGGACCCCAATTGAAATAAGCCAGTGGCTTTCTTGGGTTTTTATCCTGTTAGTTGACCTTGTATGTAATATGTACTTTCATGTACCTACTTCTGCAAATCTTCTAATAAAGTTTTCAATCAATCAATCAATGTGTGTGTGTCTGTGTGCGTGTGTGTTTATGTGTGTGTGCGTGCACCTGTGCATGTGCGTATGTGTCTGTGGAGGGCCTGTGTGTGTGTGTGTGTGTGTGTGTGTGGGGCATACCTCGGTACCGTGACTCCGCTGGTCTCCGCTGGCCCCTCTCGTAGTCTCTCCTGGACTGGTGCTGCATCCCCCTGACCTCCCCCGCTCTCTGGGCCACCTCTCTGGACAGGTCCCTGATACGGCTCTTGGGATCGACGGGCATCTTCACTGTAGGAGAACACAGGAAAGAAGAGACTCTTATCTGTGCTGTGTTCCAAGCTCAATCACTAAAGAATGACATAAAAAATGACAAACCTACAGAACGATCATTCATGATCACATGGGTCCTCTCCCCAACCAACTCCTATAACCCCCACCCCCCCCCACCCCCCCAAGTCATTGTACAGTGCTGAGTGTGTAAGGGGGAAACTTTAGGGCCGATCAATGTGCTGATGTATGCTGAACCACTATGCTTTCTGCTGTGTGTGGAGAAACGCACTGAGGTGGAACCACAGCCACGCAGAAGCCATTTGTCTCCTCTCAGTCTTATCTGTGCAGCCTCGTCTCCCAGAAAGAATGGGAAAAGCCAAAGTGGACAAATAGAGAAGGACATTCACTACGAGTCGAGACACGAGAGAAGGTCATTTTCTGCTCACTGTCCCACGTGTGGACAACTGTCCCATGCATCTCAGGATTGTGTTTCATGGTTTAATTAACGTCATGTTCTCACATGAAAGTCTGAATCATGACCACGAGCAAGTGGATGAGATTGCAACATTGTTGCATGAATTAGTTCTCTGATTTGCGTTCTCACAGCCCTTTATGTAAACAAAGTAACATACGCGATCGAAGCAACAGACGTGGTAGTTGATTGGTCAGAAAAATTAAAAATTGCTTATCCAGATCAACACGCATGCGCTTTAAATTGAATTCAATAACAATTTTTAAAAAATGGTATTCATGGCAGTGTTTCCCATACATAGACAACACCATAGTGTGTTTTGTCCCACCATAGTCTCATTTAAAGTTGTTGTTTTTTTGCAAATATTTCAACGCTGCTCACAGAAAAAGTTCGAGCAAGTTTGCGGAAAGGCGCTAGGACGTCCGTCCGCCCCCCCCCCCACACACACACACACACACTGCTAGTCGACAAATCTGTTCCGGCCTTTTTTTTCTTTTTAAATACGTGGTCCACCCGCCACAGGTCTCAGACAATGAATGACGTCAGACTCTCGTCCTGTTCCACACTCAATAGTAATAATAAGTATTAATAATTACTGAACTACATATATTAATATTATGCTTGTGTATTGTGTACATAGTCTTTCTGTGCATGATTAATACAAAAACAACAACTAATAGTGCAACATTAAATCTGTCCGTTAATTCGATAATTATACGATTCTGATGCATTGAACAATTTGGAACCGGTTCTCAACTGGAACTAGTTCTCGATTCCCATGCCTAGATATTTCATTGCTCACATGGAGAGAAATTACGAGAATGAATCGGTTTCCCACAAGGTTGACTTGACTTCTATTTTCAGTCCAAGCACTTTGGAGTGGCTTTACTGTTCTCAAAGCTCTGAGCGACCGGTAACATTGTCCAGTTACCTGGACGACAAGAAAACAAATCAAACCGTTTTGATCTGCGGGCTTTAACTGAAGTATAACAGCAAAGAGGACAGAAACAAGAACAGACTTAACAGCATACTGTATAATAATAACAAAGGAATGTGTTATAATAACAGAAGAGTCGTGACCCCACCATCTGCCCCTTAGGGCCTTGCCTTGACCCTGCTCCCTGGCTGTCCTCTCCTGCCTTTGCCAATATACCTGGAACTATTCTGCATGTGTGTCCGTGTGTTCTCTCTCTCTCTCTTTCGTCTCTTTCGCCTCTTTCGCCTCTTTTACCTTCTCCTCCTCCTCCTCCCATAGCTCTTCCTTCTGTCCAAGTAACCACTCAGTGTCATCACTCCCCTCTCTCTACCCAGAGAGAAACTGTATCCCCAGGGTACAGACAAAGTCAGTTGGTCTAGGAGGGAGCGAAATTATCTAATTATATGTCCCTATCCCTTAATCTCTCACTTCACTTCCCTCCTCTCTCTCTACAAAGCCATCGCCCTTTGGCCTCTCTACTAGTAGCCAACTTCTATCTAATATCCCGTCTCTCTCTCTTCCTCTGAACCTCTTCATCTTCACTTTGGGAATACCCTCTTCTTTCGTAGAAGACACATACTTACACACCTCCCGGTCTTTCCATAGCTGCACTCTTCCTTTTCTCTCGTCGTATCTCTTCCATTCAATAAATTGTAAAATGGTAAGTGGACTGACTTATATGGCGCATTATTCCAAAGCGCTTTACAACGGCCTCTCATTCACCCATTCACACACCAATGGCGGCAAGCTACCATGCAAGGCGCCGGCCCGTCTGTGTTACCATAATATTCCATCATGTTTTCTCTCTGTTTTAGAGTCCGAGCCCAGGGCGTCCCTAAACCGATAGTAGTTTGGTGCGTGTTTGAATAAATTGACTATGACAATCTCTGGTAATACCAATTATTTCTCCTATTTCCCTTCCTCTCACCATTCCTTCCATTACTCCTCTTCTCCTCCTCTCTCGTATCTGGTCCCCGGCCCCCGCTGGTCTGGGCGCTGCCCCTGCTGAAGGTTGAAGAGGCCAAGGGTTTGAAGCTGCCAGGGCCCAGCAGGGCATCCAGGTTCTCTCGCGTAAGGTCCAGTTTCTTGGGGCCAGGAGGTGGAGATTCTGAGTAGACAAGAAGATAAGTGGGAGGATGTTACCATCTGGGGTTGTGTTGTAGAACCTCCTTACTTGCGAAGAACCAGGGTTGATGTTTTGTGTCAATTCACACACACACAAAAAAGTATGGATATTTTGGATGGATTTTATTTAAAAACGGAATTTCCGAGATCCAAGTTCCGACACCGAATATTCAATACCATCCCAATAATTTACATTCAGACGACTGAAATGAAATTGAAACAAAGACGGAAATAGTGAACAATCAGCACTGTAATAGAGCAATGAACCAATATCCATTTTTATAAGAAAGGTATTATCACAAATTAAATTGACGATTTTCGTCTTTCGTCTCAAGATTCATTTCAGCCTGTCTGCAATGCTGAGTGCTGTTACCGTGACGACCTGGGGCATGGCCGGTTCAGTGGGTTAGAGGAGAATCATTAAGGGTGATAACCCCCAAACAAATCCAGAGGTTATTAATCCACAGCAGAAATGTTGAGCTGTTGTCACCAACAACTTCTTGTTGCCAATGGCGACGAGCATAATGCTCTGTTTTAACATCACAAACAGGAAAAATAAGTTTCTTCATTAGACCTCGTTTTCAAATTCAAATTAAGTTACGATAAGTAAGTTTGCTTGCAACATCTAATGAAATGATGCATAGAAGCAACACAAACAAAGACTCCTCAAAGGATGCTGATAGGTAGCATTGAAGCATAAAGGTAGGATTTGAAGGATTTTGGAAACAGATTGAATGTGCTGGGGCTTGAAGTTCATAAAGAGTGAGACATCGCGTGGCCTGGGGTGGTTCAGTGGTCTAGCACCGCGGTCTACAGTACAGACATATGCCCATGTCGGCATGGGTTCGAATCCGGCCCATGCCCTGCTGACATGTCCTCTCTCCCTTCTTTTCCTACTTTCCTGTCTGTCTTCACTGTATCTGTCCAATAAAATGAAAAATATGAGTGGGACTGCCCCACTCAGAAAAATAACTTTTAAAAAAAGAAAAAGAGTGAGACATTGCAGTCATCCATCTGATTGTAAAAAATAATAAAAATGGCAGTTGAGTGGGATTTGGCCTAGGGTGCATTTCAGGAATGGAAAGTTCAAACCCCAGTCAAACCGCTGGCAACACTAACTGCCATTACTTCCGATTGGCTGGCGTTGGGAGAGCCACTTTGCAGCACTTATTTTAGGACCCACCTCAGGCTCCAAATTTCCTGTCTCGACTTAAATATAGAACCCACTTTTTAAGCATGAATTAAAGGGAAAGATGAATTATAAGCGTGTTGTTCCCATGAATTGTCTTCATTACGGCGTAAGGATCTGCAGTTTTAGAAAAGGGGTGATACGGTTTCTGTCTTATTTCCCTCTAGGGATGATTCCAAAACACAAACCTCGACCAAGACTCATGTGGTCTCAAGACCATCAAATCAAGAAATGTCTGTCAGATTGTACCGACAATGATTGTAGAACAAAAGGGGCCGTTACGTGTTCCATGACCCAAAAAGCAAATACAACGTCTTTCCAACGGCTCCATGACTTGAGTCTGATGTCTCGTACCTGGCTCCTCTTCGATGATGGGGGTCTTGTAGTGGGAATTTCCTCTGTCCTGATGTGAAGTGTTGTCTGCAGAGATCGCACTCCCGTCTGGGTTGGAGTAGAAGAGGAGGAGGGGCTGAAAGTGACCTTTGATACATTTGGTGACCACGTCTTTCCACCTGGACCCAATCTAGAACAAGAGGACATAAGAGACAAGGAAATCAATACACCTCACACACAAAGTTGAAAGACAGATATCATTTGGCATTTTCCCAATAGTAACAAAAAACTAGGAAAAAAGTCACGTACGGCATCGAAACATGTTCTCATTTCATTAACTTTAAGTATTTTCATATGCCAAATGTGTCATTTAATGCCAGCCAATAAACATCACAACTTTTAGAGCTACTGTAGTCCTTCCTTTATCAGCAGCTGCTAAAATATACAGGAAATGTTGGGGCTCCAAACCGCAATGCAACTTTCAACCACTCTTTGCAAAGATACACTTAAAACATGTGTATGACAGCAAATGGTTGGTGCACTAAGGCATTGGAGGTTGTCGAAACACTACTCTACTATTTATTATAATTTAGGGGCCAGGCATTGACAAATTATTCCAAAATCACTGCCCTCAAAACCTTTGGTGTTTCGACCAGAAAAAGTACAATTGGATTCAGACATGAGATCAACTGTTCAGAGAGGACAGTAGACACTCACAAACAACTGTGTAGGGAGGTATTTCTCGACACAGCCCTCTTTTGTCTGGAATCTTGAGTGAATATTACGCACTGAGGCTCGCAATCACATTAGCTAAGCTGGGCTAAGTGTGTGCGTCTCTACAAAGGCCACAAAGGCAGACTGGAGGCTAACAGATGCTAGTGTGCTCCTTAATTAACCAAATGAGGGGGGGGGGGGGAGCAGAAGGTAAGAGGTTGAGAGGGAGAAAGAGAAAGACAGAGAAAAATACAGAGGAGGAAGAGAAGACATAATATTATGGAGGGTTAAAGAAGGACAGAAAGATGGAAGAGGGAAAGGGAGAGCAGGCAGGGGAAAAGGTCAAACCAGGGTTCCCACACCTTCTGAAACATCACATTCAAGCACCTTTCAAGGACTTTCAAGACTCAGTTCCCTCAAATTCAAGGACCCAACACGGCATAGTTTGAGACAGATCTAGATGAGAATTTATATAATAGGAACTACCGCTCACAGACAACAAAAAGATTGAAAAAATTAAAAAGAGAGGCTTGAGTGTGTGAACACTAGATGGTCTCTTGCCTTCTCTACCACAGCACAGCAAAACAATATATTGTAAAATATGTGTCAAGTTAAGCAATACAGAGACTTGTTTACTAGTTGACGAGTAAACCATTTTACTTTTTAAGTAAAACATTTTTGGATATATATATTTGTAGCATTTTTTTAGCACTTTCATATTTTTCAAGCACTTCAATGACCCATGTCTATTTTCAAAAACTTTTAAGACCTTGATTATTTTCCCTCAAATTCACAAACTTTCAAGGATTTCAAGGACCCGTGGGAACTCTGTCAAACAAATAAAGAGTTGAGGAAGAGGGAGAAAAAGATGAGGAGGTTTTGTTACAGAGGAGGAGAGAGAGAGAGAGGAGGAGAGACACATCAGGACCTGATTTGAACCTCAACCACCAGTGTAATCCTCCAATTACCAGGCCACTCCTGCCCAGAGATCTACCGCCCCCCCTCCGTCCCCTCAAAAATCTATCCACATTGAATAAACTATTGTTTTGGCGGATGCCTCCGATCCCCTGACAAAGGTTAATGAAAGCACTGAACTACTGCCTCAACTGCTTATTGATAAAAGCATAATATAATAGAGAAAAAATAATAATAATTCAATCTATATTTGTCTGCTCCGTTCTTGGTGTGGGGGGCAGAGGGGGGAAAGAGAGCCATACATTTCATCAGTAATTCAATTTAATTCATTCAACATATCAATAGTTTAATGGACCTATCGCTAAGCCACGCCCCCTTTGAAAACTCGGACAAACAAACAACGCTTCACTGACAGTGACTGACCGACCGACCGTGACTGAATGACATTCAATGACTTACAATGGCGGGAGTTGGCAAATGTAAGTAATAGACATGTTTTTTTTTAAAGATGACAAGAATATTTAGCCTAGAAGCTTTTCACCGTCAGATATTAGCGAGTTGTTTGTCCGAGTTTTCTGCCTGTAGTGACTTTTGCTGTGATATGATTGGACAATTTCTATTTTGGGGCGTGGCTTAGCGACAGGTCCGTTCTGGGGACTGATCTTTGTTGAGCCCCTCACCTCTTTCACGGTGGCGTCGTCGAAGAAGACCCATTTGGAGGACTTGGTGTGGAAGGCGAAGGCACAGTAGTGGCGGCTGGAGTAGCAGATCATCGCCACCAGGAGCAGCTCGCCCTTCTTGGCGTGTTCGTCTGTGACCTGGTAGAACAGCTGCAGACAGACGGACACGTTTGGGTTATTAACTTAGGCCTGGACTACACGTGTATGGATATTTTTCATATTTTTGTACAATTGGGCTTCTCAACCATACGAACACAGCGCTTTCACTCACATAAACGGAGATTTCTCTAAACTGCTAAAAAAAAGTGAAGAAATAAAAAAATATCCGATTGAGTGGATCAGTGTGGTTATGTTAAACAGAGCTGGTGTCGGTGTCAAGCCGTTCACACATTCATAGCCATATACGTGTAGTCCAGGCCTTAGTATTGGATCTCTAGTCAAAGCAACAACGGTGGCAAAGAACCTCGATTGTAATAGAGATGTGATCTCTGATGATCAATAAAAAGACGCACATGCACATGCACGCGTAAACACACGCTCACGCGTGCACGCGCACACACAACACACACACGCACACACACACACACGCTCACACGCACACTCACACACACTGTATTGATTGCTTCCGGAATATGCTACAATAGGGTCTTAAAGATCTTTAAGTTAGATACACTTCTACACTTGATTGGCCCGAAAAAACACCAAGCTTGTTTTTCCTCTTTTTTGCATCTCTCTCTCTGTTCCACTTCTGCAGTTACGACTCCCACAAGTTTGAAAAGGCCGCTGGGAGCAGCGGTTGTGAAACAAGCCGCTTGTTTCTCCCGCCTGCCTTTCCTGAAAGGCCGGTTCTCGACTTGGCTATCTTGAGACAATGGATTCCAAAGCGAGGGGGAGGCTTTCTTTAACACCCAACAACAGTCACATGAAAAAGTACAAGTATGAATCAAGGCCTTTGTGGTGGTGCCTTGTGGGGGAACTGTTAGACTAATCCAGAGCAGGAATGCAAAGGAGGGGCGACCGGGGGGGAGAGAGAGAGGGGTAAGAGGAGTCTGTCCAAGAAGTGTTCTTCATGGAGATGTTGTGAAATAAGTTGGATGTGTTTTTGTTGTCTAGCTTTGTTGCGATGTTGTTGGAGATGTTCTTGGCATAGTTAGACATAGTTAGACATAGCTAGACACAGGGCCACTATCGGTCAAAGGGTGGAATGTTACGGGTGGATACGTTTTTAAAAAATAACAAAACACACATACACATGCACACAAAATGCCCTTTCGCCCATGGCACTAGGAGGGGCTTGACACAAACTGACCCTATCCAGCAGACCCTGACCCTGACCCTTCCAGCAGACCCTGACCCTTCCAGCAGACCCTGACCCTTCCAGCAGGCACGTGTTGATCAGTGGCGCAGGCCAACTGGGCATCAGGCACTGGTGGCTTATGCAACACCCTGACTTACAGAGGGATAAAGCCACACTTTATTCTGAAAATGTGTGTGTGTGTGTGTGTGTGTGTGTATATATATTATTGCTGTCAATCGATAAAAAAATGTTAGCAAGTTAATCACAATAATAGGCTGTGATTAATCATGATTGTATTTTTAGGGGGAGATAAAACAAAAACGTGTGTGGTGTAGGAATAAAGAAACACATGGAAAATTAGTCAACAAGTTATGGTTTCCAGATTAAGCTGTTAACATTGACAGCCCTAATATATATATATATATATACATATATGCATCAAAATAAACTGGGCCCAACACACAACGGCAAGACATGAGAGGTGTCGTCTGCTGTGGAGAACCTCCGACACACAAACAAAACAGTTAAACGAGCCGAGCCGACGCAGAACAACTGTGCTTAAAGGGTTCGTTACTCTGGGCCGAGGCGGACATGTTGTTTAAGTGCGAGGTATGAGGCGTCTCGTGTGCTTTTTTTGGCCATGACGGCCTGTCGTTCTTACCCCGGAGAGGTTGAGGTGCGGCCCTAGGGAGCGGATGACGTCCTCGGTGAGGTCCGACTGGTCAGAGTCCCAGACGAAGCCGATAGTGACGATCTCCGGGGAGTTCATGAGGACCCTGCGGATCTTGATCCTCTGACCACAGTTACTCTGACAGCAGAGGAGAGAGAGGGTAGAGACAGAGGAGAGAGAGGGGGGAGAGACAGAGGAGAGAGAGAGAGGGAAGAGACAGAGGAGAGAGAGGGAAGAGACAGAGGAGAGAGAGAGAAGAGATAGTGAATTGATGATTTACTTGCTTAGTCAAATGTATTGATTGTAAGTCTCTTTGGAATAAGACGTCTGCTAAAGACGTAAATGTGATGAGGCAACAGCGCAGATGCTTACCGGACAGTTGCGGAGGTCCCCGATGGTGCTCGCCGCTTGCAGAAGCTCCCCGAAAGACTCATCCCGCCTCTGATAAACCTGTTGGCTGGGGAAGTCAGAGACAGAGTGAGGGTGAGGGGGGGTGTGTGTGTGTGTGCGAGTGTGCGAGTGAGTGAGTGAGTGAGTGTGTGTGTGTGTGTGTGTGTGTGTGTGTGTGTGTGTGGGTGTGTGTGTGTGTGGGTGTGTGTGTGTGTGTGTGTGGGTGGGTGAGTGAGTGAGTGTGTGGGTGTGTGAGTTGGTGGGTGTGTGGGTGGGTGAGTGAGTGAGTGAGTGAGTGAGTGAGTGAGTGAGTGAGTGTGTGTGTGTGACAGAGGGGGGCTATGTAGATTTAAAAGAAGAGGAACAGGTATTGAAATAGAAAAGTGGTGGTGGTAATGGCCTGAGTGGATCGGGAAATCGGAAATTTTTCTGGGTGACATGTTTGCGTGATGTCATCAAAACGTGTGTATTGCTTACCAGAGTGCAGTGGTGGAGACGTAATGCACAAGCTCAGTGAAGGGCAGGGGGTCAGAGGACGCCCCACAGCTACGACACACAGACTGCGGGAGAGAGGGGAGGACACGTCAACAAACACAAA